>NW_022145595.1:4263953-4719625 GCF_000002235.5 Strongylocentrotus purpuratus | reverse complement strand
AAATGGCAAAAACACCCTAAAAAAATAATGGTATCGTCGTTCCGTTATAACAGAAAGAGGACTATACCATTATTTTGTAGGGGGGATTAGACGTTATTTTTTTTGCTTAATGTTTTCGATTCTAGGGGGTGTAAAAGTGGCGAAACCATGTTAAGAACTGCCAAAAAAGTGTATATAGGCGCTTTTTTGAGGCGTTTTCGTTAGTTTTTATCCAAATGGCAAAACACCCTAAAAAAATAATGGTATCGTCCGTTATAACAGAAAGAGGACTATACCATTATTTGTAGGGGGGATTTAGACGTTATTTTTTTTGCTTAATGTTTCCGATTCTAGGGGGGTGTAAAAGTGGCGAAACCATGTTAAGAACGCAAAAAAAGTGTATATAGCGCTTTTTTGAGGGTTTCGTTAGTTTTTATCCAAATGGCAAAAACACCCCTAAAAAATAATGGTATCGTCCGTTATAACAGAAAGAGGACTATACCATTATTTTGTAGGGGGGATTAGACGTTATTTTTTTGCTTAATGTTTCCGATTCTAGGGGGGTGTAAAAGTGGCGAAACCATGTTAAGAACTGCAAAAAAAGGTATATAGGCGCTTTTTTGAGGCGTTTTCGTTAGTTTTTATCCAAATGGCAAAACACCCCTAAAAAAATAATGGTATCGTCCGTATATAACAGAAAGAGGACTATACCATTATTTTGTAGGGGGGATTTAGACGTTATTTTTTTTGCTTAATGTTTCCGATTCTAGGGGGGTGTAAAAGTGGCGAAACCATGTTAAGAACTGCAAAAAAGTGTATATAGGCGCTTTTTGAGGCGTTTTCGTAGTTTTTATCCAAATGGCAAAAACACCCCTAAAAAAATAATGGTATCGTCCGTTATAACAGAAAGAGGACTATACCATTTATTTGTAGGGGGATTAGACGTTATTTTTTTTGCTAAATGTTTCCGATTCTAGGGGGGTGTAAAAGTGGCGAAACCATGTTAAGAACTGCAAAAAAGTGTATATAGGCGCTTTTTTGAGGCGTTTTCGTTAGTTTTTATCCAAATGGCAAAACACCCCTAAAAAAATAATGGTATCGTCCGTTATAACAGAAAGAGGACTATACCATTATTTTGTAGGGGGATTTAGACGTTATTTTTTTTGCTTAATGTTTCCGATTCTAGGGGGGTGTAAAAGTGGCGAAACCATGTTAAGAACTGCAAAAAAGTGTATATAGGCGCTTTTTTTTGAGGCGTTTCGTTAGTTTTTATCCAAATGGCCAAAACACCCTAAAAAAATATGGGTCGTCCGTTATAACAGAAAGAGGACTATACCATTATTTTGTAGGGGGGATTTAGACGTTATTTTTTTTGCTTAATGTTTCCGATTCTAGGGGGGTGTAAAAGTGGCGAAAACCATGTTAAGAACTGCAAAAAAGTGTATATAGGCGCTTTTTTGAGGCGTTTTCGTTAGTTTTTTATCCAAATGGCAAACACCCCTAAAAAAATAATGGTATCGTCCGTTATAACAGAAAGAGGACTATACCATTATTTTGTAGGGGGATTTAGACGTTATTTTTTTTGCTTAAGTTTCGATTCTAGGGGGTGTAAAAGTGGCGAAACCATGTTAAGAACTGCAAAAAAGTGTATATAGGCGCTTTTTTGAGGTTTTCGTTAGTTTTTATCCAAATGGCAAAACACCCCTAAAAAAATAATGGTATCGTCCGTATAACAGAAAGAGGACTATACCATTATTTTGTAGGGGGGATTTAGACGTTATTTTTTTTGCTTAATGTTTCGATTCTAGGGGGGTAAAAGTGGCGAAACCATGTTAAGAACTGCAAAAAAGTGTATATAGGCGCTTTTTGAGGCGTTTTCGTTAGTTTTTATCCAAATGGCAAACACCCCTAAAAAAATAATGGTATCGTCCGTTTAACAGAAAGAGGACTATACCATTATTTTGTAGGGGGGATTTAGACGTTATTTTTTTTGCTTAATGTTTTCCGATTCTAGGGGGGTGTAAAAGTGGCGAAACCATGTTAAGAACTGCAAAAAGTGTATATAGCGCTTTTTTGAGGCGTTTTCGTTAGTTTTTATCCAAATGGCAAACACCCCCTAAAAATAATGGTATCGTCCGTTATAACAGAAAGAGGACTATACCATTATTTTGTAGGGGGGATTTAGACGTTATTTTTTTTGCTTAATGTTTCCGATTCTAGGGGGGTGTAAAAGTGCGAAACCATGTTAAGAACTGCAAAAAGTGTATATAGGCGCTTTTTTGAGGCGTTTTCGTTAGTTTTATCCAAATGGCAAAACACCCCTAAAAAATAATGGTATCGTCCGTTATAACAGAAAGAGGACTATACCATTATTTTGTAGGGGGATTTAGACGTTATTTTTTTGCTTAATGTTTCCGATTCTAGGGGGGTGTAAAAGTGGCGAAACCATGTTAAGAACGGCAAAAAAGTGTATATAGGCGCTTTTTGAGGCGTTTTCGTTAGTTTTATCCAAATGGCAAAACACCCCTAAAAAAATAATGGTATCGTCCGTTATAACAGAAAGAGGACTATACCATTATTTTGTAGGGGGGATAGACGTATTTTTATTTTTTTGCTTAATGTTTCCGATTCTAGGGGGTGAAAAGTGGCGAAACCATGTTAAGAACTGCAAAAAGTGTATATAGGCGCTTTTTTGAGGCGTTTTCGTTAGTTTTTATCCAAATGGCAAAAACACCCTAAAAAAATAATGGTATCGTCCGTTATAACAGAAAGAGGACTATACCATTATTTTGTAGGGGGGATTTAGACGTTATTTTTTTTTGCTTAATGTTTCCGATTCTAGGGGGGTGTAAAAGTGGCGAAACCATGTTAAGAACGGCAAAAAAGTGTATATAGGCGCTTTTTTGAGGCGTTTTTCGTTAGTTTTTATCCAAATGGCCAAACACCCCTAAAAAATAATGGTATCGTCCGTTATAACAGAAAGAGGACTATACCATTATTTTGTAGGGGGGATTTAGACGTTATTTTTTTTGCTATGTTTCCGATTCTAGGGGGTGAAAAGTGGCGAAACCATGTTAAGAACTGCAAAAAAGTGTATATAGGCGCTTTTTGAGGCGTTTTCGTTAGTTTTTATCCAAATGGCAAAACACCCCTAAAAAAATAATGGTATCGTCCGTATAACAGAAAGAGGACTATACCATTTTTTGTAGGGGGGATTTAGACGTTATTTTTTTTGCTTAATGTTTCCGATTCTAGGGGGGTGTAAAAGTGGCGAAACCATGTTAGAACTGCAAAAGTGTGTAATAGGCGCTTTTTTGAGGCGTTTTCGTTAGTTTTTATCCAAATGGCAAAACACCCCTAAAAAAATAATGGTATCGTCCGTTATAACAGAAAGAGGACTATACCATTATTTTGTAGGGGGGATTTAGACGTTATTTTTTTTGCTTAAGTTTCCGATTCTAGGGGGGTGTAAAAGTGGCGAACCATGTTAAGAACTGCAAAAAAGTGTATATAGGCGCTTTTTTGAGGCGTTTTCGTTAGTTTTTATCCAAATGGCAAAACACCCCTAAAAAAAATAATGGTATCGTCCGTTATAACAGAAAGAGGACTATACCATTATTTTGTAGGGGGGATTTAGACGTTATTTTTTTTGCTTAATGTTTCCGATTCTAGGGGGGTGTAAAAGTGGCGAAACCATGTTAAGAACTGCAAAAAAGTGTATATAGGCGCTTTTTGAGGCGTTTTCGTTAGTTTTTATCCAAATGGCAAAACACCCCTAAAAAATAATGGTATCGTCCGTTATAACAGAAAGAGGACTATACCATATTTTGTAGGGGGATTTAGACGTTATTTTTTTTGCTTAATGTTTCCGATTCTAGGGGGGTGTAAAGTGGCGAAACCATGTTAAGAACTGCAAAAAAGTGTATATAGGCGCTTTTTTGAGGCGTTTTCGTTAGTTTTTATCCAAATGGCAAAAACCCCTAAAAAAATAATGTATCGTCCGTTATAACAGAAAGAGGACTATACCATTATTTTGTAGGGGGGATTTAGACGTTATTTTTTTTGCTTAATGTTTCCGATTCTAGGGGGTGTAAAAGTGGCGAAACCATGTTAAGAACTGCAAAAAGTGTATATAGGCGCTTTTTGAGGCGTTTTCGTTAGTTTTTATCCAAATGGCAAAACACCCTAAAAAAATAATGGTATCGTCCGTTATAACAGAAAGAGGACTATACCATTATTTTGTAGGGGGGATTTAGACGTTATTTTTTTTGCTTAATGTTTCCGATTCTAGGGGGGTGTAAAAGTGGCGAAACCATGTTAAGAACTGCAAAAAAGTGTATATAGGCGCTTTTTTGAGGCGTTTTCGTTAGTTTTTATCCAAATGGCAAAACACCCCTAAAAAAATAATGGTATCGTCCGTTATAACAGAAAGAGGACTATACCATTATTTTGTAGGGGGGATTTAGACGTTATTTTTTTGCTTAATGTTTCCGATTCTAGGGGGGTGTAAAAGTGGCGAAACCATGTTAAGAACTGCAAAAAAGTGTATATAGGCGCTTTTTTGAGGCGTTTTCGTTAGTTTTTTATCCAAATGGCAAAAAAACCCCTAAAAAAATAATGGTATCGTCCGTTATAACAGAAAGAGGACTATACCATTATTTTGTAGGGGGGATTTAGACGTTATTTTTTTTGCTTAATGTTTCCGATTCTAGGGGGTGTAAAAGTGGCGAAACCATGTTAAGAACGCAAAAAAGTGTATATAGGCGCTTTTTTGAGGCGTTTTCGTTAGTTTTTATCCAAATGGCAAAACACCCCTAAAAAAATAATGGTATCGTCCGTTATAACAGAAAGAGGACTATACCATTATTTTTGTAGGGGGATTTAGACGTTATTTTTTTTGCTTAATGTTTCCGATTCTAGGGGGGTGTAAAAGTGGCGAAACCATGTTAAGAACTGCAAAAAAGTGTATATAGGCGCTTTTTTGAGGCGTTTTCGTTAGTTTTTATCCAAATGGCAAAACACCCCTAAAAAAATAATGGTATCGTCCGTTATAACAGAAAGAGGACTATACCATTATTTTGTAGGGGGATTTAGACGTTATTTTTTTTGCTTAATGTTTCCGATTCTAGGGGGGTGTAAAAGTGGCGAAACCATGTTAAGAACTGCCAAAAAAAAGTGTATATAGGCGCTTTTTTGAGGCGTTTTCGTTAGTTTTTATCCAAATGGCAAAACACCTAAAAAAATAATGGTATCGTCCGTTATAACAGAAAGAGGACTATACCATTATTTTGTAGGGGGGATTTAGACGTTATTTTTTTTGCTTAATGTTTCCGATTCTAGGGGGGTGTAAAAGTGGCGAAACCATGTTAAGAACTGCAAAAAAGTGTATATAGGCGCTTTTTTTGAGGCGTTTTCGTTAGTTTTTATCCAAATGGCAAAACACCCCTAAAAAAATAATGGTATCGTCCGTTATAACAGAAAGAGGACTATACCATTATTTTGTAGGGGGATTTAGACGTTATTTTTTTTGCTTAATGTTTCCGATTCTAGGGGGTGTAAAAGTGGCGAAACCATGTTAAGAACTGCAAAAAGTGTATATAGGCGCTTTTTTGAGGCGTTTTTTCGTTAGTTTTATCCAAATGGCAAAAACACCCCTAAAAAAATAATGGTATCGTCCGTTATAACAGAAAGAGGACTATACCATTATTTTGTAGGGGGGATTTAGACGTTATTTTTTTTTGCTTAATGTTTCCGATTCTAGGGGGGTGTAAAAGTGGCGGAAACCATGTTAAGAACTGCAAAAAAGTGTATATAGGCGCTTTTTTGAGGCGTTTTCGTTAGTTTTTATCCAAATGGCAAAACACCCCTAAAAAAATAATGGTATCGTCCGTTATAACAGAAAGAGGACTATACCATTATTTTGTAGGGGGATTTAGACGTTATTTTTTTTGCTTAATGTTTCCGATTCTAGGGGGGTGTAAAAGTGGCGAAACCATGTTAAGAACTGCAAAAAAGTGTATATAGGCGCTTTTTTGAGGCGTTTTCGTTAGTTTTTATCCAAATGGCAAAAACCCCTAAAAAAATAATGGTATCGTCCGTTATAACAGAAAGAGGACTATACCATTTTTGTAGGGGGGATTTAGACGTTATTTTTTTTGCTTAATGTTTCCGATTCTAGGGGGGTGTAAAGTGGGCGAAACCATGTTAAGAACTGCAAAAAAGTGTATATAGGCGCTTTTTTGAGGCGTTTTCGTTAGTTTTTATCCAAATGGCAAAACACCCCTAAAAAAATAATGGTATCGTCCGTTATAACAGAAAGAGGACTATACCATTATTTTGTAGGGGGGATTTAGACGTTATTTTTTTGCTTAATGTTTCGATTCTAGGGGGGGTGTAAAAGTGGCGAAACCATGTTAAGAACTGCAAAAAAGTGTATATAGGCGCTTTTTTGAGGCGTTTTCGTTAGTTTTTATCCAAATGGCAAAACACCCCTAAAAAAATAATGGTATCGTCCGTTATAACAGAAAGAGGACTATACCATTATTTTGTAGGGGGATTTAGACGTTATTTTTTTTGCTTAATGTTTCCGATTCTAGGGGGTGTAAAAGTGGCGAAACCATGTTAAGAACTGCAAAAAAGTGTATATAGGCGCTTTTTTGAGGCGTTTTCGTTAGTTTTTATCCAAATGGCAAAACACCCCTAAAAAAATAATGGTATCGTCCGTTATAACAGAAAGAGGACTATACCATTATTTTGTAGGGGGGATTTAGACGTTATTTTTTTTGCTTAATGTTTCCGATTCTAGGGGGGTGTAAAAGTGGCGAAACCATGTTAAGAACTGCAAAAAAGTGTATATAGGCGCTTTTTTGAGGCGTTTTCGTTAGTTTTTATCCAAATGGCAAAACACCCCTAAAAAAATAATGGTATCGTCCGTTATAACAGAAAGAGGACTATACCATTATTTTGTAGGGGGGATTTAGACGTTATTTTTTTTGCTTAATGTTTCCGATTCTAGGGGGGTGTAAAAGTGGCGAAACCATGTTAAGAACTGCAAAAAAGTGTATATAGGCGCTTTTTTGAGGCGTTTTCGTTAGTTTTTATCCAAATGGCAAAACACCCCTAAAAAAATAATGGTATCGTCCGTTATAACAGAAAGAGGACTATACCATTATTTTGTAGGGGGGATTTAGACGTTATTTTTTTTGCTTAATGTTTCCGATTCTAGGGGGTGTAAAAGTGGCGAAACCATGTTAAGAACTGCAAAAAAGTGTATATAGGCGCTTTTTTGAGGCGTTTTCGTTAGTTTTTATCCAAATGGCAAAACACCCCTAAAAAAATAATGGTATCGTCCGTTATAACAGAAAGAGGACTATACCATTATTTTGTAGGGGGGATTTAGACGTTATTTTTTTTGCTTAATGTTTCCGATTCTAGGGGGTGTAAAAGTGGCGAAACCATGTTAAGAACTGCAAAAAAGTGTATATAGGCGCTTTTTTGAGGCGTTTTCGTTAGTTTTTATCCAAATGGCAAAACACCCCTAAAAAAATAATGGTATCGTCCGTTATAACAGAAAGAGGACTATACCATTATTTTGTAGGGGGGATTTAGACGTTATTTTTTTTGCTTAATGTTTCCGATTCTAGGGGGGTGTAAAAGTGGCGAAACCATGTTAAGAACTGCAAAAAAGTGTATATAGGCGCTTTTTTGAGGCGTTTTCGTTAGTTTTTATCCAAATGGCAAAACACCCCTAAAAAAATAATGGTATCGTCCGTTATAACAGAAAGAGGACTATACCATTATTTTGTAGGGGGGATTTAGACGTTATTTTTTTTGCTTAATGTTTCCGATTCTAGGGGGGTGTAAAAGTGGCGAAACCATGTTAAGAACTGCAAAAAAGTGTATATAGGCGCTTTTTTGAGGCGTTTTCGTTAGTTTTTATCCAAATGGCAAAACACCCCTAAAAAAATAATGGTATCGTCCGTTATAACAGAAAGAGGACTATACCATTATTTTGTAGGGGGGATTTAGACGTTATTTTTTTTGCTTAATGTTTCCGATTCTAGGGGGGTGTAAAAGTGGCGAAACCATGTTAAGAACTGCAAAAAAGTGTATATAGGCGCTTTTTTGAGGCGTTTTCGTTAGTTTTTATCCAAATGGCAAAACACCCCTAAAAAAATAATGGTATCGTCCGTTATAACAGAAAGAGGACTATACCATTATTTTGTAGGGGGGATTTAGACGTTATTTTTTTTGCTTAATGTTTCCGATTCTAGGGGGTGTAAAAGTGGCGAAACCATGTTAAGAACTGCAAAAAAGTGTATATAGGCGCTTTTTTGAGGCGTTTTCGTTAGTTTTTATCCAAATGGCAAAACACCCCTAAAAAAATAATGGTATCGTCCGTTATAACAGAAAGAGGACTATACCATTATTTTGTAGGGGGGATTTAGACGTTATTTTTTTTGCTTAATGTTTCCGATTCTAGGGGGTGTAAAAGTGGCGAAACCATGTTAAGAACTGCAAAAAAGTGTATATAGGCGCTTTTTTGAGGCGTTTTCGTTAGTTTTTATCCAAATGGCAAAACACCCCTAAAAAAATAATGGTATCGTCCGTTATAACAGAAAGAGGACTATACCATTATTTTGTAGGGGGGATTTAGACGTTATTTTTTTTGCTTAATGTTTCCGATTCTAGGGGGGTGTAAAAGTGGCGAAACCATGTTAAGAACTGCAAAAAGTGTATATAGGCGCTTTTTTGAGGCGTTTTCGTTAGTTTTTATCCAAATGGCCAAAACACCCCTAAAAAAATAATGGTATCGTCCGTTATAACAGAAAGAGGACTATACCATTATTTTGTAGGGGGATTTAGACGTTATTTTTTTTGCTTAATGTTTCCGATTCTAGGGGGTGTAAAAGTGGCGAAACCATGTTAAGAACTGCAAAAAAGTGTATATAGGCGCTTTTTTGAGGCGTTTTCGTTAGTTTTTATCCAAATGGCAAAACACCCCTAAAAAAATAATGGTATCGTCCGTTATAACAGAAAGAGGACTATACCATTATTTTGTAGGGGGGATTTAGACGTTATTTTTTTTGCTTAATGTTTCCGATTCTAGGGGGGTGTAAAAGTGGCGAAACCATGTTAAGAACTGCAAAAAAGTGTATATAGGCGCTTTTTTGAGGCGTTTTCGTTAGTTTTTATCCAAATGGCAAAACACCCCTAAAAAAATAATGGTATCGTCCGTTATAACAGAAAGAGGACTATACCATTATTTTGTAGGGGGGATTTAGACGTTATTTTTTTTTGCTTAATGTTTCCGATTCTAGGGGGTGTAAAAGTGGCGAAACCATGTTAAGAACTGCAAAAAAGTGTATATAGGCGCTTTTTTGAGGCGTTTTCGTTAGTTTTTATCCAAATGGCAAAACACCCCTAAAAAAATAATGGTATCGTCCGTTATAACAGAAAGAGGACTATACCATTATTTTGTAGGGGGGATTTAGACGTTATTTTTTTTGCTTAATGTTTCCGATTCTAGGGGGGTGTAAAAGTGGCGAAACCATGTTAAGAACTGCAAAAAAGTGTATATAGGCGCTTTTTTGAGGCGTTTTCGTTAGTTTTTATCCAAATGGCAAAACACCCCTAAAAAAATAATGGTATCGTCCGTTATAACAGAAAGAGGACTATACCATTATTTTGTAGGGGGGATTTAGACGTTATTTTTTTTGCTTAATGTTTCCGATTCTAGGGGGGTGTAAAAGTGGCGAAACCATGTTAAGAACTGCAAAAAAGTGTATATAGGCGCTTTTTTGAGGCGTTTTCGTTAGTTTTTATCCAAATGGCAAAACACCCCTAAAAAAATAATGGTATCGTCCGTTATAACAGAAAGAGGACTATACCATTATTTTGTAGGGGGGATTTAGACGTTATTTTTTTTGCTTAATGTTTCCGATTCTAGGGGGGTGTAAAAGTGGCGAAACCATGTTAAGAACTGCAAAAAAGTGTATATAGGCGCTTTTTTGAGGCGTTTTCGTTAGTTTTTATCCAAATGGCAAAACACCCCTAAAAAAATAATGGTATCGTCCGTTATAACAGAAAGAGGACTATACCATTATTTTGTAGGGGGGATTTAGACGTTATTTTTTTTGCTTAATGTTTCCGATTCTAGGGGGGTGTAAAAGTGGCGAAACCATGTTAAGAACTGCAAAAAAGTGTATATAGGCGCTTTTTTGAGGCGTTTTCGTTAGTTTTTATCCAAATGGCAAAACACCCCTAAAAAATAATGGTATCGTCCGTTATAACAGAAAGAGGACTATACCATTATTTTGTAGGGGGGATTTAGACGTTATTTTTTTTGCTTAATGTTTCCGATTCTAGGGGGGTGTAAAAGTGGCGAAACCATGTTAAGAACTGCAAAAAAGTGTATATAGGCGCTTTTTTGAGGCGTTTTCGTTAGTTTTTATCCAAATGGCAAAACACCCCTAAAAAAATAATGGTATCGTCCGTTATAACAGAAAGAGGACTATACCATTATTTTGTAGGGGGGATTTAGACGTTATTTTTTTTGCTTAATGTTTCCGATTCTAGGGGGTGTAAAAGTGGCGAAACCATGTTAAGAACTGCAAAAAAGTGTATATAGGCGCTTTTTTGAGGCGTTTTCGTTAGTTTTTATCCAAATGGCAAAACACCCCTAAAAAAATAATGGTATCGTCCGTTATAACAGAAAGAGGACTATACCATTATTTTGTAGGGGGGATTTAGACGTTATTTTTTTTGCTTAATGTTTCCGATTCTAGGGGGGTGTAAAAGTGGCGAAACCATGTTAAGAACTGCAAAAAGTGTATATAGGCGCTTTTTTGAGGCGTTTTCGTTAGTTTTTATCCAAATGGCAAAACACCCCTAAAAAATAATGGTATCGTCCGTTATAACAGAAAGAGGACTATACCATTATTTTGTAGGGGGGATTTAGACGTTATTTTTTTTGCTTAATGTTTCCGATTCTAGGGGGGTGTAAAAGTGGCGAAACCATGTTAAGAACTGCAAAAAAGTGTATATAGGCGCTTTTTTGAGGCGTTTTCGTTAGTTTTTATCCAAATGGCAAAACACCCCTAAAAAAATAATGGTATCGTCCGTTATAACAGAAAGAGGACTATACCATTATTTTGTAGGGGGGATTTAGACGTTATTTTTTTTGCTTAATGTTTCCGATTCTAGGGGGTGTAAAAGTGGCGAAACCATGTTAAGAACTGCAAAAAAGTGTATATAGGCGCTTTTTTGAGGCGTTTTCGTTAGTTTTTATCCAAATGGCAAAACACCCCTAAAAAAATAATGGTATCGTCCGTTATAACAGAAAGAGGACTATACCATTATTTTGTAGGGGGGATTTAGACGTTATTTTTTTTGCTTAATGTTTCCGATTCTAGGGGGTGTAAAAGTGGCGAAACCATGTTAAGAACTGCAAAAAAGTGTATATAGGCGCTTTTTTGAGGCGTTTTCGTTAGTTTTTATCCAAATGGCAAAACACCCCTAAAAAAATAATGGTATCGTCCGTTATAACAGAAAGAGGACTATACCATTATTTTGTAGGGGGGATTTAGACGTTATTTTTTTTGCTTAATGTTTCCGATTCTAGGGGGGTGTAAAAGTGGCGAAACCATGTTAAGAACTGCAAAAAAGTGTATATAGGCGCTTTTTTGAGGCGTTTTCGTTAGTTTTTATCCAAATGGCCAAACACCCCTAAAAAAATAATGGTATCGTCCGTTATAACAGAAAGAGGACTATACCATTATTTTGTAGGGGGGATTTAGACGTTATTTTTTTTGCTTAATGTTTCCGATTCTAGGGGGGTGTAAAAGTGGCGAAACCATGTTAAGAACTGCAAAAAAGTGTATATAGGCGCTTTTTTGAGGCGTTTTCGTTAGTTTTTATCCAAATGGCAAAACACCCCTAAAAAAATAATGGTATCGTCCGTTATAACAGAAAGAGGACTATACCATTATTTTGTAGGGGGGATTTAGACGTTATTTTTTTTGCTTAATGTTTCCGATTCTAGGGGGTGTAAAAGTGGCGAAACCATGTTAAGAACTGCAAAAAAGTGTATATAGGCGCTTTTTGAGGCGTTTTCGTTAGTTTTTATCCAAATGGCAAAACACCCCTAAAAAAATAATGGTATCGTCCGTTATAACAGAAAGAGGACTATACCATTATTTTGTAGGGGGGATTTAGACGTTATTTTTTTTGCTTAATGTTTCCGATTCTAGGGGGGTGTAAAAGTGGCGAAACCATGTTAAGAACTGCAAAAAAGTGTATATAGGCGCTTTTTTGAGGCGTTTTCGTTAGTTTTTATCCAAATGGCAAAAACACCCCTAAAAAAATAATGGTATCGTCCGTTATAACAGAAAGAGGACTATACCATTATTTTGTAGGGGGGATTTAGACGTTATTTTTTTTGCTTAATGTTTCCGATTCTAGGGGGGTGTAAAAGTGGCGAAACCATGTTAAGAACTGCAAAAAAGTGTATATAGGCGCTTTTTTGAGGCGTTTTCGTTAGTTTTTATCCAAATGGCAAAACACCCCTAAAAAAATAATGGTATCGTCCGTTATAACAGAAAGAGGACTATACCATTATTTTGTAGGGGGGATTTAGACGTTATTTTTTTTGCTTAATGTTTCCGATTCTAGGGGGGTGTAAAAGTGGCGAAACCATGTTAAGAACTGCAAAAAAGTGTATATAGGCGCTTTTTTGAGGCGTTTTCGTTAGTTTTTATCCAAATGGCAAAACACCCCTAAAAAAATAATGGTATCGTCCGTTATAACAGAAAGAGGACTATACCATTATTTTGTAGGGGGGATTTAGACGTTATTTTTTTTGCTTAATGTTTCCGATTCTAGGGGGTGTAAAAGTGGCGAAACCATGTTAAGAACTGCAAAAAAGTGTATATAGGCGCTTTTTTGAGGCGTTTTCGTTAGTTTTTATCCAAATGGCAAAACACCCCTAAAAAAATAATGGTATCGTCCGTTATAACAGAAAGAGGACTATACCATTATTTTGTAGGGGGGATTTAGACGTTATTTTTTTTGCTTAATGTTTCCGATTCTAGGGGGGTGTAAAAGTGGCGAAACCATGTTAAGAACTGCAAAAAGTGTATATAGGCGCTTTTTTGAGGCGTTTTCGTTAGTTTTTATCCAAATGGCAAAACACCCCTAAAAAAATAATGGTATCGTCCGTTATAACAGAAAGAGGACTATACCATTATTTTGTAGGGGGGATTTAGACGTTATTTTTTTTGCTTAATGTTTCCGATTCTAGGGGGGTGTAAAAGTGGCGAAACCATGTTAAGAACTGCAAAAAAGTGTATATAGGCGCTTTTTTGAGGCGTTTTCGTTAGTTTTTATCCAAATGGCAAAACACCCCTAAAAAAATAATGGTATCGTCCGTTATAACAGAAAGAGGACTATACCATTATTTTGTAGGGGGGATTTAGACGTTATTTTTTTTGCTTAATGTTTCCGATTCTAGGGGGGTGTAAAAGTGGCGAAACCATGTTAAGAACTGCAAAAAAGTGTATATAGGCGCTTTTTTGAGGCGTTTTCGTTAGTTTTTATCCAAATGGCAAAACACCCCTAAAAAAATAATGGTATCGTCCGTTATAACAGAAAGAGGACTATACCATTATTTTGTAGGGGGGATTTAGACGTTATTTTTTTTGCTTAATGTTTCCGATTCTAGGGGGGTGTAAAAGTGGCGAAACCATGTTAAGAACTGCAAAAAAGTGTATATAGGCGCTTTTTTGAGGCGTTTTCGTTAGTTTTTATCCAAATGGCAAAACACCCCTAAAAAAATAATGGTATCGTCCGTTATAACAGAAAGAGGACTATACCATTATTTTGTAGGGGGGATTTAGACGTTATTTTTTTTGCTTAATGTTTCCGATTCTAGGGGGGTGTAAAAGTGGCGAAACCATGTTAAGAACTGCAAAAAAGTGTATATAGGCGCTTTTTTGAGGCGTTTTCGTTAGTTTTTATCCAAATGGCAAAACACCCCTAAAAAAATAATGGTATCGTCCGTTATAACAGAAAGAGGACTATACCATTATTTTGTAGGGGGGATTTAGACGTTATTTTTTTTGCTTAATGTTTCCGATTCTAGGGGGGTGTAAAAGTGGCGAAACCATGTTAAGAACTGCAAAAAAGTGTATATAGGCGCTTTTTTGAGGCGTTTTCGTTAGTTTTTATCCAAATGGCAAAACACCCCTAAAAAAATAATGGTATCGTCCGTTATAACAGAAAGAGGACTATACCATTATTTTGTAGGGGGGATTTAGACGTTATTTTTTTTGCTTAATGTTTCCGATTCTAGGGGGTGTAAAAGTGGCGAAACCATGTTAAGAACTGCAAAAAAGTGTATATAGGCGCTTTTTTGAGGCGTTTTCGTTAGTTTTTATCCAAATGGCAAAACACCCCTAAAAAAATAATGGTATCGTCCGTTATAACAGAAAGAGGACTATACCATTATTTTGTAGGGGGGATTTAGACGTTATTTTTTTGCTTAATGTTTCCGATTCTAGGGGGGTGTAAAAGTGGCGAAACCATGTTAAGAACTGCAAAAAAGTGTATATAGGCGCTTTTTTGAGGCGTTTTCGTTAGTTTTTATCCAAATGGCAAAACACCCCTAAAAAAATAATGGTATCGTCCGTTATAACAGAAAGAGGACTATACCATTATTTTGTAGGGGGAATTTACACGTTATTTTTTTTTGCTTAATGTTTCCGATTCTAGGGGGTGTAAAAGTGGCGAAACCATGTTAAGAACTGCAAAAAAGTGTATATAGGCGCTTTTTTGAGGCGTTTTCGTTAGTTTTTATCCAAATGGCAAAACACCCCTAAAAAAATAATGGTATCGTCCGTTATAACAGAAAGAGGACTATACCATTATTTTGTAGGGGGGATTTAGACGTTATTTTTTTTGCTAAATGTTTCCGATTCTAGGGGGGTGTAAAAGTGGCGAAACCATGTTAAGAACTGCAAAAAAGTGTATATAGGCGCTTTTTTGAGGCGTTTTCGTTAGTTTTTATCCAAATGGCCAAACACCCCTAAAAAAATAATGGTATCGTCCGTTATAACAGAAAGAGGACTATACCATTATTTTGTAGGGGGGATTTAGACGTTATTTTTTTTGCTTAATGTTTCCGATTCTAGGGGGGTGTAAAAGTGGCGAAACCATGTTAAGAACTGCAAAAAAGTGTATATAGGCGCTTTTTTGAGGCGTTTTCGTTAGTTTTTATCCAAATGGCAAAACACCCCTAAAAAAATAATGGTATCGTCCGTTATAACAGAAAGAGGACTATACCATTATTTTGTAGGGGGGATTTAGACGTTATTTTTTTTGCTTAATGTTTCCGATTCTAGGGGGGTGTAAAAGTGGCGAAACCATGTTAAGAACTGCAAAAAAGTGTATATAGGCGCTTTTTTGAGGCGTTTTCGTTAGTTTTTATCCAAATGGCAAAACACCCCTAAAAAAATAATGGTATCGTCCGTTATAACAGAAAGAGGACTATACCATTATTTTGTAGGGGGGATTTACACGTTATTTTTTTTGCTTAATGTTTCCGATTCTAGGGGGTGTAAAAGTGGCGAAACCATGTTAAGAACTGCAAAAAAGTGTATATAGGCGCTTTTTTGAGGCGTTTTCGTTAGTTTTTATCCAAATGGCAAAACACCCCTAAAAAAATAATGGTATCGTCCGTTATAACAGAAAGAGGACTATACCATTATTTTGTAGGGGGGATTTAGACGTTATTTTTTTTGCTAAATGTTTCCGATTCTAGGGGGGTGTAAAAGTGGCGAAACCATGTTAAGAACTGCAAAAAAGTGTATATAGGCGCTTTTTTGAGGCGTTTTCGTTAGTTTTTATCCAAATGGCAAAACACCCCTAAAAAAATAATGGTATCGTCCGTTATAACAGAAAGAGGACTATACCATTATTTTGTAGGGGGGATTTAGACGTTATTTTTTTTTGCTTAATGTTTCCGATTCTAGGGGGTGTAAAAGTGGCGAAACCATGTTAAGAACTGCAAAAAAGTGTATATAGGCGCTTTTTTGAGGCGTTTTCGTTAGTTTTTATCCAAATGGCAAAACACCCCTAAAAAAATAATGGTATCGTCCGTTATAACAGAAAGAGGACTATACCATTATTTTGTAGGGGGGATTTAGACGTTATTTTTTTTGCTTAATGTTTCCGATTCTAGGGGGGTGTAAAAGTGGCGAAACCATGTTAAGAACTGCAAAAAAGTGTATATAGGCGCTTTTTTGAGGCGTTTTCGTTAGTTTTTATCCAAATGGCAAAACACCCCTAAAAAAATAATGGTATCGTCCGTTATAACAGAAAGAGGACTATACCATTATTTTGTAGGGGGGATTTACACGTTATTTTTTTTGCTTAATGTTTCCGATTCTAGGGGGGTGTAAAAGTGGCGAAACCATGTTAAGAACTGCAAAAAAGTGTATATAGGCGCTTTTTTGAGGCGTTTTCGTTAGTTTTTATCCAAATGGCAAAACACCCCTAAAAAAATAATGGTATCGTCCGTTATAACAGAAAGAGGACTATACCATTATTTTGTAGGGGGGATTTAGACGTTATTTTTTTTGCTTAATGTTTCCGATTCTAGGGGGGTGTAAAAGTGGCGAAACCATGTTAAGAACTGCAAAAAAGTGTATATAGGCGCTTTTTTGAGGCGTTTTCGTTAGTTTTTATCCAAATGGCCAAACACCCCTAAAAAAATAATGGTATCGTCTGTTATAACAGAGAGAGGACTATACCATTATTTCAATCGGTTCTTGAGATAACGCGATCACGAGCTGTTTTTGCATACATAATGAGCCCTGTGACCTTTGCGCTTTGACCTCGTGACCACAAAATCTAATCAGTTCATCGGCCCTGCAAGATACATACATGACCAAAGTTTGGCAGGAATCCAACGATCGGTTCTTCAGATAACGTGATCACGTGCTGTTTTTGCATACATAATGAGCCCTGTGACCTTTGCGCTTTGACCTCGTGACCCAACATCTAACCAGTTCATTGGCTCTGCAAGATACATATATGACCAAAGTTTGGCAGGAATCCAACGAAAGGTTCTTCAGATAACGTGATCACGTGCTGTTTTTGCATACATAATGAGCCCTGTGACCTTTGACCTTTGACTTTGTGACCCCAAAATCTAATCAGTTCATCGGCTCTGCAAGATACATACATGACTAAAGTTTGGCAGGAATCCAACGATCGGTTTTTCAGATAACGCGATCACGTGCTGTTTTTACATACATAACGAGCCCTGTGACTTTTGCGCTCTGACCTCGTGACCCCAAAATCTATTCAGTTCATCGGCCCTGCAAGTAACATACATGACCAAAGTTTGGCAGGAATCCATCGATTGGTTTTTCAGATAACGCGATCACGAGCTGTTTTTGCATACATAATGAACCCTGTGACCTTTGCGCTTTGACCTCGTGACCCCAAAATCTAATCAATTCATCGGCTCTGCAAGATACATACATGACCACATTTTAGCAGGAATCCAACGATCGGTTCTTCAGATAACGCGATCACGAGCTGTTTTTGCATACATAATGATCCCTGTGACCTTTGCGCTTTGACCTCGTGATTCCGAAATCTCCTCAGTTCATCGGCCCTGCAAGATACATACATGACCAAAGTTTGGCAGGAATCCAACGAAAGGTTCTTCAGATAACGTGATCACGTGCTGTTTTTGCATACATAATGAGCCCTGTGACCTTTGACCTTTGACTTCGTGACCCCAAAATCTAACCAGTTCATTGGCCCTGCAAGATACATACATGACCAAAGTTTGGCAGGAATCCAACGATCGGTTTTTCAGATAACGGAATCACGTGCTGTTTTTGCATACATAATGAGCCCTGTGACCTTTGACCTTTGACTTTGTGACCCCAAAATCTAATCAGTTCATCGGCTCTGCAAGATACATATATGACTAAAGTTTGGCAGGAATCCAACGATCGGTTCTTCAGATAACGCGATCACGTGCTGTTTTTGCATACATAATGAGCCCTGTGACCTTTGCGCTTTGACTTTGTGACCCCAAAATCTAATCAGTTCATCGGCTCTGCAAGATACATACATGACCAGAGTTTGGCAGGAATTCAACGATCGGTTCTTCAGATAACGTGATCACGTGCTGTTTTTGCATACATAATGAGCCCTGTGACCTTTGACTTCGTGACCCCAAAATCTAACCAGTTCATCGGCCCTGCAAGATACATACATGACCAAAGTTTGGCAGGAATCCAATGATCGGTTCTTTAGATATCAAGATCACGTGCTGTTTTTGCATACATAATGAGCCCTGTGACCTTTGACCTTTGACTTTGTGACCCCAAAATCTAATCAGTTCATCGGCTCTGCAAGATACATACATGACCAAAGTTTGGCAGGAATCCAACGATCGGTTCTTCAGATAACGTGATCACGTGCTGTTTTTGCATACATAATGAGCCCTGTGACCTTTGACCTCGTGACCCTTAAATCTAATCAGTTCATTAGCCCTGCAAGATACATACATGACCAAAGTTTGGCAGGAATCCAACAAACGGTTCTTCAGATAACGTGATCAAGAGCTGTTTTTGTATACATAATGAGCCCTGTGACCTTTGCGCTTTGACCTCGTGACCCCAAAATCTAGTCAGTTCATTGACCCTTCAAGATACATACATGACCAAAGTTTGGGAGGAATCCCTCGAAAGGTTCTTCATATTATGTGATCACGTGCTGTTTTTGCATACATAATGAGCCCTGTGACCTTTGCGCTCTGACCTCGTGACCCCAAAATCTAATCGGTTCATCGGCCCTGCAAGATACATACATGACCAAAGTTTGGCAGGAATCCAACAAACGGTTCTTCAGATAACGTGATCAAGAGCTGTTTTTGCATACATAATGAGCCCTGTGACCTTTGACCTTTGACCTCGTGACCCCAAAATCTGGTCAGTTCATTGACCCTTCAAGATACATACATGACCAAAGTTTGGGAGGAATCCCACGAAAGGTTCTTCATATTATGTGATCACGTGATGTTTTTGCATACATAATGAGCCCTGTGACCTTTGACCTTTGCCTTTGTGACCCCAAAATCTAATCAGTTCATCAGCTCTGCAAGATACATACATGACCAAAGTTTGGCAGGAATCCAACGATCGGTTCTTCAGATAACATGATCACGTGCCGTTTTTGCATACATAATGAGCCCTGTGACCTTTGACCTTTGACCTCGTGACCCCAACATCAAACCAGTTCATTGGCTCTGCAAGATACATATATGACCAAAGTTTGGCAGGAATCCAACGATCGGTTCTTCAGATAACGTGATCACGTGCTGTTTTTGCATACATAATGAGCCCTGTGACCTTTGCGCTTTGACCTCGTGACCCCAACATCTAACCAGTTCATTGGCTCTGCAAGATACATATATGACCAAAGTTTGACAGGAATCCAACGATCGGTTCTTCAGATAACATATGATCACGTGCTGTTTTTGCATATATAATGAGCCCTGTGACCTTAGCGCTTTGACCTCGTGACCCCAAAATCTAATCAGTTCATCAGCTCTGCACGATACATACATGACCAAAGTTTGGCAGGAATCCAACGATCGGTTCTTCGGATAACATGATCATGTGCTGTTTTTGCATACATAATGAGCCCTGTGACCTTTGACCTTTGACTTTGTGACCCCAAAATCTAATCAGTTCATCGGCTCTGCAAGATACATACATGACCAAAGTTTGGCAGGAATCCAACGATCGGTTCATCAGATAACATGATCACGTGCTGTTTTTGCATACATAATGAGCCCTGTGACCTTTGACCTTTGACTTCGTGACCCCAAAATATAACCAGTTCATCGGCCCTGCAAGATACATACATGACCAAAGTTTGGCAGGAATCCAACGAAAGGTTCTTCAGATAACGTGATCACGTGCTGTTTTTGCATACATAATGAGCCCTGTGACCTTTGACCTTTGACTTTGTGACCCCAAAATCTAATCAGTTCATCGGCTCTGCAAGATACATACATGACTAAAGTTTGGCAGGAATCCAACGATCGGTTTTTCAGATAACGCGATCACGTGCTGTTTTTACATACATAACGAGCCCTGTGACTTTTGCGCTCTGACCTCGTGACCCCAAAATCTATTCAGTTCATCGGCCCTGCAAGTAACATACATGACCAAAGTTTGGCAGGAATCCATCGATTGGTTTTTCAGATAACGCGATCACGAGCTGTTTTTGCATACATAATGAACCCTGTGACCTTTGCGCTTTGACCTCGTGACCCCAAAATCTAATCAATTCATCGGCTCTGCAAGATACATACATGACCACATTTTAGCAGGAATCCAACGATCGGTTCTTCAGATAACGCTATCACGTGCTGTTTTTGCATACATAATGAGCCCTGTGACCTTTGTGCTTTGACCTTGTGACCCCAAAATCTAATCAGTTCATCGGCTCTGCAAGTAACATACATGACCAAAGTTTGGCAGGAATCCATAGATCGGTTCTTTAGATAACGCGATCAAGTGCTGATTTTGCATACATAATGAGCCCTGTGACCTTTGCGCTTTGACCTCGTGACCCCAAAATCTAATCAGTTCATTGGCTCTGCCAGATACATACATGGCCAAAGGTTGGCAGGAATCCATCAATCTGTTCTAATGATAATGCGATCACGAGCTGTTTTTGCATACATAACGGGCCCTGTGACCTTTGACGTTTGACCTCGTGACCCCAAAATCTGAACAGTTCATCGGCTTTGCAAGATACATACATGAATAAAGTTTGGCAGGAATCCATCAATCGGTTCTTTAGATAACGCGATCACGAGAACGGGACGTACGTACAGACAGACGGACGGACAACCCGAAAACATAATGCCTCTGGCTACTTCGTAACGGAGGCATAAAAATATTATCTAAAGATCATAATTGAGAGACCTATGGCGAGAGCAACCAGTGGCATGAACGGCCTGCCATAGTTAAGTCCAACCTAAAGTCGATCTTAGTCTTTGTGAAACCATGGACCTATTACGGATGGACATTCATTGTTTTCTTAACAAATTCATTGTGATCGTCTCCGTCAATGTCGTCTCAATAACATTCCGTAGATGTTTCTTTACTTTGATCTGATGATGGTCACCGCCCAAAAAACGGGACAGAATCAAGATAGTGATTTTACACATGTTAATCTACATGCGCAGAAGATAATTACTCGCCTAAATCATGGATAATCGATGTGCAGTTTTAGCTTATAATCGGAAATTGTTGTTCCGTGTACTGTAATTTTATTTTGAAAAACATACTAGATAGATATATTTTGAAAAACATTGATATTCTAGATAGAGTTTATAGTTGCATTGGTTTTGATTTAAAATCCCGTTTCCCCCTATTTCCTCAAAATATTCCAGAGTTACAACGCACAGGGCTTATAAAGATCATGGCCTTCTAATTGTTTTACAAGGTCATGGGTGTGTGCGAAAGTGTGCAAGTCAGTAATAATACATTTCATATCACCAAAATCGTCTGCTTTCCAACTTTGCTGCTCCCCCTTGGGGATGTTTTTATTTAAGACACACTAGAGCACACCATCCAAACAAAACCCAAGAGAGGGAAACTGCTCCTTTGTCAATGACCGAAAATGCTTATGCAGTCGTTATTGTTAAAAGAGCTGAATGTTCTCATTAAGATGCACATAATCAGAAGGCGGTGACTATCATTGGATCAAAGAAAGAATCACGTTGAATTTCCTTCCGTAATAGGTCCATGGTGAAACACTCCCCTGATATCCTATTCTCCTACCTTGTATTCATTTACGTGCGTAGCTGCTTCAGAGAAAGACACCCAATCAGTGATTATACCCATCGCACGCTTGGCATGGTCCCTTCCTGTTGTAAGGAGAATAAAGTGAAATTCATTGATTTTTCAAGATGATTAATAGAGTTGGATGACAAAAGAAGATGATCTTGCTGATGAAGAAGATCTTGATTGAGATGATCGTAATAATTTGGCACACCTGCGACTGTGAGGCGAAAAGCAAACTGAATCATTAGGTATGTCCTCATCAGCTCGAGACTCGACCTCGAGAAATTAGCTCGAGATATTTTGCTCAGCCTTCGCGCATAGTGCGAGCCTTTGGGCTATCAAAGACGCACCGGACAAATAGCGGGATAATTTGCAAACTAGCCCAAGATATCTTGGGATGATTATCTCGACCAAATATCCCGCTAATTGCAACTGCATGCTGATAAAGGCGCAAATTAGTTGGATAATTTGCAATTGGGATATAGAGGATTATTTGGCAATCTCGAGCTGATGAAGACAAGCTTACTGTGACCTTTAGGTCTCTCCTCCTCATGATGGTAAAGATGATGGTAAAGGAAAAGATTATGACAATGATGACGATGCTGATGATAGTGATGAATGATAATGATGACGATAAAAAAATATTAAAAATCTGTTTGCGATAGCTCTTTTAAGATTTGGTGTTGTATAAGTGTGATTTTCTCGCAGAGACATTAAAGTATTTTACCAGAGTAACTTCTCAATTTACCAGAGCACTTTGGAGCTCTCAAGAGCCAATCACTCATCACTACTGTGCATTTTTATTATGAAGATGATGATGAGGATATGATAATGCTGCTGATAATGATGATGATTGGGTTATGATGAAGATGATGATTTTGTTCACAAAGCTTATCTATAGTAGCCATGATCCTAATGAAGGTGATGATGATGAAATTTTGACAATCCATAATAACTAATCATAAAAGCCAATCATACTGATAATAGCCTGGATGATGATGAAGATGATGATAATGAAAATGAGAAGCCTTTTATACCATATTAATCCCCCCCCCCCCCATGTGGTTGGAATTTTTATGTCTTTAATACCTTATGAGTATCTTACCTTCAAATACAAGTGTCTTCCTCTCCTCATCATCACCTTGAGTTCTACAAACTTCAGAGACTAAGATCTTAGCTCGTGTTAACCGCCACATGAATTCTGTCTCTGATAGATACTAAAGGGGTAAAAAGGGACAAAGATATCACTCAATACATTATATTATCTAAAAGAATATTGATATGTTTGGACACTGGTAATGCATATATTTTATTTTGAAAGCTTCCCCAAGTTTTAAAACTCATATTACCGGTACTTATAGATCTAAACAGATTGTTAAAATAACATGAGATGTGTATAAAATCATTTAATCCACTGTTCAAATATTTAAGCTTCATGTTCTTGCTTTCTTTGTTTGTTTGTTGGTTTTAGCCTTTGATTTCCTTTAAATTTGACATCAAGCACTATTTCTACAAGACAGGAAGGGGAAGGGGGCATTGTTCTCAAGTGAAGTACTGAAAGCATACAGAGAATGCTGATAATCAGTGACTTCCTACAAGGTCATTCTTACACTCTTGTTTACGTCCTGTCTCTGGCTAGAAAGAATTTCTTGTGTTCATTACAAAAAATATTACAACAATTTAAGCCATATTTTTAATAAACCACAACATTGGCTAATGCTTTAAAGATGGTATGACTACGAAATATCATCTAAATCTATTGCATTGTCAGTACAGTGCTGAGAGAAATCGAGGATGAATCAAGCATTACTTACTTACTTACTTTATCAACCGTTGTCAATCCACTGCAGGATGAAGGCCTCAGCATGATGTTTCCAAATGCCTCTGTTCAGCGTCTGTTGGTGCCAATTTGTCTGTCCCCAGAACTGTTGCAGCTCGTCTCGCCATCTTTTTCTTTGACGTCCCCTGTTTTGTTTTCCCTCATATGGTGTCCAGTGAGTGATTGCTGAGCTCCAGCGATTCCATTTCCATTTCCTTCTTTTCACTGTTTCAAGTATGTCCTGGACTTTTGTCTTTTCCCTGATCCATTTGTTTGTTTTTCTGTCTTTGTATGTGATGCTTAGAATACTTCTTTCCATGTTGTGTTGAGAGGCTGCTAGCTTTCTTTCCATTTTTGATGTTAGTGTCCATGTTTCTGCAGCATATGAGATTGCTGGGATGATGCACTGGTTATATATACTTTCTTTTTCAGGCATAATGGAAGTTTGCCTTTCATGATGGTGCTGTATCTGCCAAAGGCTTGCCACCCAGCTTTGATTCTTCTTATTTTGTTGTCTTGGTTTTTGTCTTGGAGGGAGAAACGTTGCCCTAAGTAAATATAGTCCTCTACTTGCTCCATTTTGGTACCGTTCACTTGGATTTGTTTTTTATCTTTGGCTGATCCTGCCATGACTTTAGTCTTCTTCATGTTCATTTTGAGGCCTGTTAGTCAGCTTGCATCGTCCAGTTCTGGCAGCATTATTTTGAGGTTGTTTAAGTTGTGAGATATGATGACAATATCATCTGCAAAGCTTAAGTGACTCATGTTTTCCCCGTTTATGTTGATTCCCTTTGATGACCAGTCTAATGTTTTGAAGATGCTCTCTAGACAAGCAGTGAAGAATTTTGGTGAGCCGGTGTCTCCCTGTCTAACTCCCTTTCTTATCATGATTTTGTTGCTGGCCTTGTGCATTCTGACAGTGTTGTAGCAGTTAGAATAAATGTCTTTAAGGATTTTGATGTATGCATTGTTGATTCCTTGGTCTTGAAGTGCCTTCAGTACTGCATAGGTTTCTACGGAATCAAGCATTATACATGTATAAATTTCAAATTTTGTATTATTATTATCCCATGTAAAATAACAAATCAAAACTCAAATTAGCATGTTGAGTGGGAATATGGTCCAATATAAGGGACCTTATAGATTCAACAGGAATAAAGACCAGAAATTATGTATTGAAACCCGTTAGTATTTTGATTTCAGTACTTATTCATTATTTTGTTGTTACATCTTTCATAGGCTGTTGAAAAAAGGAGAACAGCCTATGCTATTATTTGTGGACCTGCTGCACTTAATTGTCGAGCCTTATCGGCTGTAAACGATGCACCATTTTCCATTTGTATTTTGGTTTATACTTTCATATTATTCTTTATATTTTGAATTGTTATTATGTCAATTTATATGTACTTTTAATATTTATATCTGTTATGATATTCCATCTTTTTATCTTTGTGTCATAATGATGGAAATATAGGTCAAAATTTGTTTATCTATTTATTGGCTTATTCATTTATTTATTTAGAGTGGGGCAAACCTGAGACTCTTTTGCCAGCATTCTCCCGAGGGCTTCTTGGTGTTCGGACTGAGAACCGTCAAAGAGTTTGTCTATCTCTACCATGAATTCTTGAAGCTCCTCTGATGTCGCTGCTATACTTTGAAACTGCTGCTTGGTACAGGAGTGGGTACAGGAGTGGGTACTCTGGAGTGGTGAATCTGTGTGTCGGATTACAAAATGAGTTGCATGTATGTATATGAACCAATATTTGAGTGCCGAGTTTTGTCTAACATTAAGATAAAAGATATAAATAATTCAAATATGGAGATTCAAACTTGGGGGTTCAATGTTTCTCAGAGTTGAGTGGCCGGACGTCAACATAATTTATTCTTCATCATTTAATTTTTAATGAGCTAATTAAAAACTTGGTGTCATCATTTATGGGTGTACATGTATTTGCACTATTTGGACTGTTCTATACCATCTATGTATGACGAGAGTATTGAAACCAGATGACTGGACTGGATTTACCTCTGGAGCCATACATAAAGCGTCTCATCTAAAAATAGCGCTACTGTACGTACTCTATGCTCTTTGCATTGCAGCTTTCTTGCATATTTATGCACTGACAACAACTACTGAACCAATATGTTTTAAGCAGCTACGCAAAGGTCGATATTTTAAAACCAGATATCTTCGAAACGATATTTCCACCTTTCAATTAACATCAAATACTCCACTTTTAAAATTGATCATGTCTGGTGAAGTGGAGCTTAATCCAGGACTTGAACATTCAAATTTGTTACGTCATACACTTAATTGTCTACTTCTAAATGCTTGTTCCCTTGGTAACAAACTGAATGACCTGAAAGTGTGAGTTATTTACGATGAAATAGATGGTTGAACTCTGATATCTGCGATGGTGAAATCTTAGACGTACAAAGGTATCAAATTCAAATCTTTCGTAAAGACCACAATCACAACGGAGGAGGTGTACTTTTTGCATACAAATGATTCACCACCCCGAGAAAGAGATTCCCAGCTGTGAGTTGTTAAGGATTCAATTAAGTTTACCACGAAACGAAGGCAAGCTCTTTTTTGGTGTATGCTATCGTCCCCCATCATCTAATGCTACCTTCCATGATGCACTAAATAAGTCCTTTGATCTTATCACCCCACATATTTCTTCTTTCAAATCCATCATTTTATGCAGTGGTTTCAATATTCAACTCCCAGAAACCGTGTCAACATCATCTCTTCTCTTAATATGAATACTAGAGACGTAATAATCCAGACTTTGTTTTAAACCTTCAAAGCAGATCAGGAATTGGCAATAGTGATCATAACTCGGTTCCATTTGAATTGGACAGTAGTCGTGTGCCACAGTCGCTTCCTTAGGGTTTTCCATCAATTTCACAAAGCAGATAGCATGGATTTACAGAAAACGATTGAATGTATTCCATGGTTTCTATTTATCGATGAAGAGAGCATTTAAGAATAGACTTGATAGTCACTGGTCAAAGAATGCAAGCCTTCTGTATGAGCCGGTCTAGGTGCACTGTTGTCTCATGTTATTACACAACCTCCTCCCTCCACAAATAGCAGTAACCACGGAAGAATCCTGGATCGATGAACAGGCTTAGACCTACAACATCGTGTATTAAAGTAAAGTAAAGTAAAGATAACACATGAGAACTCAACACTTGTGTTGCAGGCAGCAATCAAAGATGTATTTCCAATCATATGCTCTAATGGTCGTCGTTGAGCACCATGGATTATTCAGGAAATAGTTGGACTGTCCAGAAGAAAGAGAAGAGCTTACGTACAGGAAAGCAAAGAGGATTTCCATAACAATGAAACACCTTGCTCTATTGTGTACTCCAATACATTTAAATGCCATTACCAAATCATGCATGCCCAAGTCTTGCCAGTATCATTCTTTGAGTATTTAAATAGAGGAACAGCTGAAATGTCTTTTATCTATCGGGTTAAAATTGGGGTAAGTATATGCTGTATATCTGGCCCTGTTGTCACAGGTCCATGTTAGTAGTTTTCTGCTGGCATGGATCTCCCCTGGATCTCCCCTGGTGGCATTTTTCGAATATGATAAATCAAAATATATTAAAGCTCTCTAAATATTTTGAGCATTTCTCTCTCCGTTTAACCATTATTTTCGTGCATTTGTTAGATGTATTTTTTTTGAGACTTTGAGATGGTTTTATAGTAATGAAGCGAGTAAAACATGCTGATGCATATTGACCTCTAGCGCGGTATACTTGCTGAGAGGCAGCACGATTTGAATTTTCAAAGTATTCTTTCTAACATCGGAAGTGAATATTGATTAAGAATCATGAACAAATAACAAAAAATGATTCATTTATTCTCATATTAAGTTGTGAAAACATAATCCAAGGCTACTGACCTAAAATGACCTTTGACCTTGTGACATGGAATTTGAACAAACACTTTTGAAAATATGCTAAAAATTCGAAATCTTGATGTTGATACCACAAAAAAAGAGATACCAAAGAGATAACTCGATATACTCCCATAATTAATTTGAAAAGCTGTATTAATGTCCCATGGGCTACAAACACTTTGCTTTTGAAACCTGAAAGAGATTATGATTATGTTGCCATTTTTACCTTTACTTATGTTTTCTTACAACACTTTTATTTTCAGCACTAGCACAACCATGTACACAAGAACGTACACACGTTCACAGAATTACATGCACAGATTCACACTTTCACACATGGACAAAAACTCACACAGCGTGCTCTCTGTGGCTTTTCTTGTATACTTGAGATATTCCAGAATTCTTAATGATTTTTCCTGACGCAAATTTTGACCATGGTTTGATAAATGTTGAAAGTAAGTATTATACAGTAGAAGAATTTATTTCTAGTTTTAATTCATCCAATAATAACGATCAAATATATGATGACTCAAACTCCATGAATCTTCAAGCCAATCCTGACTTTAACCTATTTCACTTTAATAGTAGAAGTATGAATAAGAATTTTGAGTCCGTACAAGAACTTTTTTTTGCAATTAAATAACTTCCAGTTTTCCATAATAGGCTTATCTGAAACTTGGCTCCATAACAATTCCCCACTTCTATTTAATATACCAAACTATCACATGTTTCGTTCTGATCGTGACCATGGTAGAGGGGGCGGAGTAGCGCTATACATACATAATCATTTTTAAATTAAAATTAGGTCAGACTTACACACTGAAGGTGCTGAAGATTTATATATTGAAATATTAAATGATAAAACCAAAAACATAATAGTTGGCATAATGTATAGACCCCCTAATCATAATGTAGACATTTTCTTGGCAATTTTGATAGATGTCTTGATACTGTTTCCCGAGAAAATAAAGAAGTTTTTATAATGGGCGATTTTAATATTAATCTTTTAAATTCTGATGATAACCACATTGTGAAATTTAGTAGTACACTGCAATCTTACGCATTTAACCCACATATTGATAAACCAACAAGAATTTCATGTATTTCTCAAACTCTCATTGACAATATTTTTTCGAATGTAGCTCATAACAATTTTACAAATGGTCTGTTGTATTACGATATTTCTGACCATTTACCAATATTTATTATTTCTAAAGTTCACCTTGTTAAAAAAATTACTAAAAATAATTGTGCAATGCATAGAAAACAAACTAAACACAATATTGAATCATTAAACTTTGATTTAGCCAAAGAAGATTGGGTCGAGGTATTATGTGTATCTGACGTAAATGTAGCATATGCAAAATTTCTAGACATTGTATTACATTATTATCATAAGAATATACCCCTTGTCAAAATAAAAAAAGGTGAAAAGGCCAAACAACCATGGATTACTAAGGGTATTTTGCGTTCCATAGTCGCCCGTAATAAGTTGTATAAGGAAGCCCTTACAAGTCAATGTAACGACAAGCTTAAGAAGTATAAAACTTATAGGAATCATCTTACATCTCTTATACGATTGTCTAAGAAGTTATATTATTCTAACAACATAGAAAGTAATAAAAGTAACAATAATTTATTATGGAAAACTGTAAAGGAACTTTTAGGCAAGAAAAAGACAGAAAGTAATAAATGTTTCTTGATTAATGAACAACAAATAACAGATCCAATTAAAATTTCAAAAGCTTTTAATGAGTATTAATAATAATAATAATAACAACATTTATAATGCGCACATATCCACCCCAAGAGATGCTCAAGGCGCCTAACAAGGTAAGTACATTGAACGAAAATAATTTAACATAATTAAATATAATTCAACAACGTTAATTACATCATATTTTGAAATACACTACGTCTTAACTAAGGAATTCAGACATTAGATAGGTTTTCAATTGTTTTTTGAACACATTTTGATTGGCTGACATTTTGATTGAATGGGGTAGGGAGTTCCATAACCGGTATTATATACATTGTAGATGTAGGCCCTAATTTAGCAGCTAATATTGATTCAGGTGACATGGACTACAATAAGTCCTTGAATTTCCCACGTGAAAATTCCTTATTTCTTACTCCAACCAATGTTTATGAAATTATTCATGTAGTTCAACACCTTAATTCGTAAAGGCTGTATTTGTTTCTACTCGACTATACCACACAGAGCTACGTGCACTTCCACTATTTGTTACAAACACATTCAAACACGCACGCTCGCGTGCACATGCACACACACACACACACACACGCACACACAATATATATATATATATATATATATATATATATATACACACTTGCACACACACTCACCAACTCATACACAAAGATCGTTTGAACACTTTTTCATTTTAAGTTTTACCTTGAGATTTTTGTTGTTCTTTTTTTTTTTTGAGGCCGCCATCCTTGTCAAGCTTTGCTTATGATTGCGGTCTCCTGCACTTTTCCAACAGAATAGTTCGGATAATACTTTAATTTTATGATAATATGTTATGGAAATAATAAGTTTTGTTATTATATGTACATATATTATGGAGAAGAAAAAAATCTTGACATGAAGAAATTATTGTTTGTTTATGTTGTATTATACCTTACATGTATATTATGTTCTTTGTTATTCAGTTATATTTTATTTGGAAAAAATGCAGAAATAAATCAAATCAAATCAAAAAAAGTCTAAGTTTGTTGACCTTAACTTAGTGACCTGAATTCTACTCACATAATTGGGGATACTTGATTACTATACGTATGGCCACTTCAAATTGGCTGAATCGGTAATGTCAATGTGATGTAGTGCCAGACAGAATTGGGGATACTTGATTACTTCTCAAGAAGTATTCTGTACTTAGTATTGTCACCTTTCCTATGTGTTCCAACATACATTGTTGGTCATAACGGTGGAATAATTATTTTTACCCCAATTTATGGACTGATTTTCACAATGATTTATTTCTAATAGATCTAAATAATAGTATACATTCTCAGATTCTATTGAATATTAATTTGTGAGTTTTTGTTTTACATGCCTGCTAAAGCATGTGTGTGCTACTATGCTAATCAACTAGGGGACCTACATCCTTAAGTCATAACAGACAGTAATGAAGATTAATGCCTCACAAAAGGGCACTAATAGCGAGCTTTCGATTTGGGCACCCGACGTCGGCTACTACGAGGTACTGGAGCGTGGAGACGTTGCGCAGCTCACGTCCGTTCCCTTTGCGGCAGTGGTTTAGACTTTTCACGTCGGTGCTTTCGTCGGTCACGTGACCAATTTTTTTTAGATCAGGTGATTGAACAGGTAATAAATTCACAGTGCCAAAAAATCTGATACAAAGAATAACATGATGACAGAAATAGAAAGTTAAAATGATCAAACAAAAAATAGCATAAGAAAAGGTGATATAAGAATAAACAAAGGATAACATAAGGAAAGACAGAAAGAGAAAGTGATATAATGATAAAGACAAAGAATAACATTGGAGGAGGTGGTAGAACGTAGAAACAAATAATAACATAAGGAAAGATAGAAAGATAAAGTGATAGATTGGTATTAACAAAGCATAACTTATGAGAAGGTGATAGAAGGAAGAAACAAGGAATAAAATAAAGACAGATAGAAAGAGGAAGTAATAGAATGATACACTGTGTGCGGGTAAGCACTGAATCCAATGATCGGGGTAATAATATATTTGTAAAGCGCTTAGAGACATTTGTATTACGGGCTATATGAAAATTAAATATTATTATTATTATTACACAGAATAACGTAAGAAAAGACAGAAAGAGAAAGTGATAGAATAATAAAAACAAAGAATAACATAGGAGAAGGTGATAGAAGAAAGAAACAAAGAATACATAAGGAAAGACAGTAAGAGGAAGTGATAGAATGATACAAACAAAGAATAACATAGGAGAAAGTGATAGAAGGAAGAAACAAAGAATACATAAGGAAAGATAGAAAGAGGAAATAATATAATAATAAAACAAAGAATAACATAAGGAAAGACAGAAAGAGAAAGTGATAGAATGGTAAAACAAACAATAACATAAGAGAAGGTGATAGAAGGAAGAAACAAACAATAATATAAGGACAGATAGAAAGAGCAAGTGATAGAATGATACACAGAATAACATAAGAAAAGACAGAAAGAGAAAGTGAAAGAATGATAAAAACAAAGAATAACATAGGAGAAGGTGATAGAAGGAACAAACAAAGAATACATAAGAAAAGACAGAAAGAGAAAGTGATAGAAGGAAGAAAAAAAGAATACATAAGGAAAGACAGAAAGAGAAAGAGAAAGTGATAGAAGGAAGAAACAAAGAATAGAAAAGGAAAGTCAGAAAGAGAAAGTGATAGAATGGTAAAACAAAGAATAAGATAAGGGAAGGTGATAGAAGGAAGAAACAAAGAATAACATAAGGAAAGATAGAAAGAGGAAGTGATAGAATGATACAAACAAAGAATAACATAAGAGAAGGTGATAGAAGGAAGAAACAAACAATAACATAAGGACAGATAGAAAGAGGAAGTGATAGAATGATACACAGAATAACATAAGAAAAGACAGAAAGAGAAAGTGATAGAATGATAAAAACAAAGAATAACATAGGAGTAGGTGATAGAAGGAAGAAACAAAGAATACATAAGAAAAGACAGAAAGAGAAAGTGATAGAAGGAAGAAAAAAAGAATACATAAGGAAAGACAGAAAGAGAAAGTGATAGAAGGAAGAAACAAAGAATACAAAAGGAAAGTCAGAAAGAGAAAGTGATAGAATGGTAAAACAAAGAATAACATAAGAGAAGGTGATAGAAGGAAGAAACAAAGAATACATAAGAAAAGACAGAAAGAGAAAGTGATAGAAGGAAGAAAAAAGAATACATAAGGAAAGACAGAAAGAGAAAGAGAAAGTGATAGAAGGAAGAAACAAAGAATACAAAAGGAAAGTCAGAAAGAGAAAGTGATTGAATGGTAAAACAAAGAATAAGATAAGGGAAGGTGATAGAAGGAAGAAACAAAGAATACAAAAGGAAAGTCAGAAAGAGAAAGTGATAGAATGGTAAAACAAAGAATAACACAAGAGAAGGTGATAGAAGGAAGAAATAAAGAATACTTAAGGAAAGATAGAAAGAGAAAGTGATAGAATGGTAGAACAAAAAATAACATAAGGACAGATAGAAAGAGGAAGTGATAGAATGATACAAACAAAGAATAACATAAGAGAGGGTGATAGAAGGAAGAAACAAAGAATAACATAAGGAAAGATGGAAAGAGGAAGTGATAGTATGATACAAACAAAGAATAACATAAGGAAAGACAGAAAGAGAAAGTGATTGAATGGTAAAACACAGAATAACATAAGAGAAGGTGATAGAAGGAAGAAACAAAGAATAACATAAGGAAAGATAGAAAGAGGAAGTGATAGTATGATACAAACAAAGGATAACATAAGGAAAGATAGAAAGAGGAAGTGATAGTATGATACAAACAAAGAATAACATAAGGAAAGACAGAAAGAGAAAGTGATTGAATGGTAAAACACAGAATAACATAAGAGAAGGTGATAGAAGGAAGAAACAAAGAATAACATAAGGAAAGACAGAAAGATAAAGTGATTGAATGGTAAAACACAGAATAACATAAGAGAAGGTGATAAAAGGAAGAAACAAAGAATAACATAAGGAAAGATAGAAAGAGGAAGTGATAGTATGATACAAACAAAGAATAACATAAGGAAAGACAGAAAGAGAAAGTGATTGAATGGTAAAACACAGAATAACATAAGAGAAGGTGATAGAAGGAAGAAACAAAGAATACTATAAGGAAACACAGAAAGAGAAAGTGATTGAATGGAAAAACACAGAATAACATAAGAAAAGGTGATAGAAGGAAGAAACAAAGAATAACATAAGGAAAGACAGAAAGAGAAAGTGATTGAATGGTAAAACACAGAATGACATAAGAGAAGGTGATAGAAGGAAGAAACAAAGAATAACATAAGGACAGATAGAAAGAGAAAGTGATTGAATGGTAAAACACAGAATAACATAAGAGAAGGTGATAGAAGGAAGAAACAAAGAATACTATAAGGAAACACAGAAAGAGAAAGTGATTGAATGGAAAAACACAGAATAACATAAGAAAAGGTGATAGAAGGAAGAAACAAAGAATAACATAAGGAAAGACAGAAAGAGAAAGTGATTGAATGGTAAAACACAGAATAACATAAGAGAAGGTGATAGAAGGAAGAAACAAAGAATAACATAAGGACAGATAGAAAGAGAAAGTGATTGAATGGTAAAACACAGAATAACATAAGAGAAGGTGATAGAAGGAAGAAACAGAGAATAACATAAGGAAAGATAGAAAGAGAAAGTGATTGAATGGTAAAACACAGAATAACATAAGAGAAGGTGATAGAAGGAAGAAACAAAGAATAACATAAGGAAAGACAGAAAGAGAAAGTGATTGAATGGTAAAACACAGAATGACATAAGAGAAGGTGATAGAAGGAAGAAACAGAGAATAACATAAGGAAAGATAGAATGAGAAAGTGATTGAATGGTAAAACACAGAATAACATAAGAGAAGGTGATAGAAGGAAGAAACAAAGAATAACATAAGGAAACACAGAAAGAGAAAGTGATTGAATGGTAAAACACAGAATGACATAAGAGAAGGTGATAGAAGGAAGAAACAGAGAATAACATAAGGAAAGATAGAATGAGAAAGTGATTGAATGGTAAAACACAGAATAACATAAGAGAAGGTGATAGAAGGAAGAAACAAAGAATAACATAAGGAAAGATGGAAAGAGGAAGTGATAGAATGGTAAAACACAGAATAACATAAGATAAGGTGATAGAAGGAAGAAACAAAGAATAACATAAGGAAAGACAGAAAGAGAAAGTGATTGAATGGTAAAACACAGAATAACATAAGAGAAGGTGATAGAAGGAAGAAACAAAGAATACCATAAGGAAAGATAGAAAGAGGAAGTGATAGTATGATACAAACAAAGAATAACATAAGGAAAGATAGAAAGAGGAAGTGATAGTATGATACAAACAAAGAATAACATAAGGAAAGACAGAAAGAGAAAGTGATTGAATGGTAAAACACAGAATAACATAAGAGAAGGTGATAGAAGGAAGAAACAAAGAATAACATAAGGAAAGACAGAAAGATAAAGTGATTGAATGGTAAAACACAGAATAACATAAGAGAAGGTGATAAAAGGAAGAAACAAAGAATAACATAAGGAAAGATAGAAAGAGGAAGTGAAAGTATGATACAAACAAAGAATAACATAAGGAAAGACAGAAAGAGAAAGTGATTGAATGGTAAAACACAGAATAACATAAGAGAAGGTGATAGAAGGAAGAAACAAAGAATACTATAAGGAAACACAGAAAGAGAAAGTGATTGAATGGAAAAACACAGAATAACATAAGAAAAGGTGATAGAAGGAAGAAACAAAGAATAACATAAGGAAAGACAGAAAGAGAAAGTGATTGAATGGTAAAACACAGAATGACATAAGAGAAGGTGATAGAAGGAAGAAACAAAGAATAACATAAGGACAGATAGAAAGAGAAAGTGATTGAATGGTAAAACACAGAATAACATAAGAGAAGGTGATAGAAGGAAGAAACAAAGAATACTATAAGGAAACACAGAAAGAGAAAGTGATTGAATGGAAAAACACAGAATAACATAAGAAAAGGTGATAAAAGGAAGAAACAAAGAATAACATAAGGAAAGACAGAAAGAGAAAGTGATTGAATGGTAAAACACAGAATAACATAAGAGAAGGTGATAGAAGGAAGAAACAAAGAATAACATAAGGACAGATAGAAAGAGAAAGTGATTGAATGGTAAAACACAGAATAACATAAGAGAAGGTGATAGAAGGAAGAAACAGAGAATAACATAAGGAAAGATAGAAAGAGAAAGTGATTGAATGGTAAAACACAGAATAACATAAGAGAAGGTGATAGAAGGAAGAAACAAAGAATAACATAAGGAAACACAGAAAGAGAAAGTGATTGAATGGTAAAACACAGAATAACATAAGAGAAGGTGATAGAAGGAAGAAACAAAGAATAACATTAGGAAACACAGAAAGAGAAAGTGATTGAATGGTAAAACACAGAATAACATAAGAGAAGGTGATAGAAGGAAGAAACAAAGAATAACATAAGGAAAGACAGAAAGAGAAAGTGATTGAATGGTAAAACACAGAATGACATAAGAGAAGGTGATAGAAGGAAGAAACAGAGAATAACATAAGGAAAGATAGAATGAGAAAGTGATTGAATGGTAAAACACAGAATAACATAAGAGAAGGTGATAGAAGGAAGAAACAAAGAATAACATAAGGAAAGATGGAAAGAGGAAGTGATAGAATGGTAAAACACAGAATAACATAAGATAAGGTGATAGAAGGAAGAAACAAAGAATAACATAAGGAAAGATGGAAAGAGGAAGTGATAGAATGATACAAACAAAGAATAACATAAGAGAAGGTGATAGAAGGAAGAAACAGAGAATAACATAAGGAAAGATAGAAAGTGAAAGTGATAGAATGATACAAACAAAGAATAACATATTAAGGTGGTATAAGGAAGAAACAAAGAATAACATAGGTCTAAGGAAAGATAGAAAGAGAAAGTGATAGAATGGTAAAACACAGAATAACATAAGAGAAGGTGATAGAAGGAAGAAACAAAGAATAACATAAGGAAAGATAGAAAGAAGAAGTGATAGAATGATACAAAGAAAGAATAACATAAGAGAAGGTGATAGAAAAAAGTCCTAGGGTAAGCGAGACCCGGTGTCCTAGGGTAAGCGGGATCCGGTGTCTTACTAGGGTTACCTTTACAATAATACAAGTATAAAATTAAGACCCTTACCTCGTCTATTCCTTTGGCTTGTACAGCTCAGCAGCGTCCTGCATGAATGCCTCAAACAAGTCTATATCGTTGTGGGCATGCATGCCTCCACGCATATGTATTCAGTTAGGTGGCTTGTTAAAGATAAACTTGAGTTCTGGTAAAAAAAAAGAAAATGAATTCTCACAGAATCTAACGAAACTTACACTGAATGTTCAAGATTACAAATAAATGTCATGTGCCCAACAATTTTGGAAGGAAATTTATACTGGCTGAGTAATGAGCATAGAAAGATAAGAAAATCAGGGTAGTACTAGAAGGAATCCAAAATATAGCCTACTAAAACAGACCCCAAATTTCGGTAAATAAATAATCAAATGTCCCAATCAGGGATATGTGAGTTAAACTCACATATCCCTGTCCCAATGAAGATAATGGTTTAAGAGGCGTTATGTTTCGGCGCTAGTGTAGCAAGGTATCCAAAATATAGCCTACTAAAACAGACCCCAAATTTCATACCCCAAATTTCTGTAAATAAATGATCAAATGTCCCAATGAAGACAATGATTAAAGAGGTGTTATGTTTCTTACCTGTTTCGTGTCAATTTTGTAGTATTTGGGAGAGTATTTTTCTAAAAAACATTGATTTTAGCATGCACTTTTTCACAGGTTTCACGCCAAACCGCAGCACAATACAAATGCATAGCCCTACTGTACTGATGGTGGATTGCGTGCGCGGTCGCGCGCTCCTGTGTGAAGTTATGTACCTTATGTAATGAGGATATGGGACAGCAGATAATAGTTGCCAATTTGAGTATATCTAAAATGTATTAAATAAAATGGAATAGTTTTGATTACAGAGTGGTCTTATTCGTTATTACTATGTTGATGGGAGAGAGAGAGAGAGAAGGAAAAAAAGGAAAAGGGGGAAGAGAATATAAAAGGAAAGAAAGAAGATGAAGAAGAAGAAAAGAGGGAAACAGGGGGGCCCGAAGGGCTCTTGCCTCCCCCCGCCAAAAATAAATAAGAGAGAGAGAGAGAAGGGAAAGAGAAGATAAAGGAAAGAAAGAAGAGGAAGAAGAATAAGAATAAAAGAGGGAAACGGGGAAACGGTTGGGGGCGAAGGGCTCTTGCCTCCCCCCCCCCCCCCCCCGCTAAAAAAAATATAAGAGAGAGAGAGAGAAGGGAAAGGGAAAGAGAATATAAAAGGAAAGAAAGAAGAGGAAAAAGAAGAAAAAAGGGAAACGGGGGCGGAGGGCTCTTGCCTCCTCCTCCCCCCCCCCCCCGCCCAAAAATAAATAAGAGATAAAGAGAGAAGGGAAAGGGAAAGATAATATAAAAAGAAAAAAAGAAGAGGAAGAAGAATAAGAAGAAAAGAGGGAAACGGGGAAACGGTTGGGGGGCGAAGGGCTCTTGCCTCCCCCCCCCCCCCCCCCCCCGCTCCCCCGCTCCCCCCCCCCCCCCCCCCGCCAAAAAATAAATAAGAAAGAGTGAGAGAGAGAAAGGGAAAGAGAAGATAAAGGAAAGAAAGAAGAGGAAGAAGAATAAGAATAAAAGAGGGAAACGGGGGCAAAGGGCTCTTGGCTCCCCCCCCCCCTCCCCACCCCGCCAAAAAATAAATAAGAAAGAGTGAGAGAGAGAGAGAAGGGAAAGGGAAAGAGAATATAAAAGGAAAGAAAGAAGAGGAAGAAGAAGAAAAGAGGGAAACAGGGGGGCCCGAAGGGAAAGAAAGAAAGAAGAGGAAAAATAAGAAAAAAGGGAAACGTGGGCGGAGGGCTCTTGCCTCCTCCTCCCCCCCCCCCCCCCCCGCCCAAAAATAAATAAGAGATAAAGAGAGAAGGGAAAGGGAAAGATAATATAAAAAGAAAAAAAGAAGAGGAAGAAGAATAAGAAGAAAAGAGGGAAACGGGGAAACGGTTGGGGGCGAAGGGCTCTTGCCTCCTCCCCCCCCCCCCCCGCCAAAAAATAAATAAGAAAGAGCGAGAGAGAGAAAGGGAAAGAGAAGATAAAGGAAAGAAAGAAGAGGAAGAAGAAGAAAAGAGGGAAACAGGGGGGCCCGGAGGGCTCTTGCCTCCCCCCCCCCCCCCGCCAAAAAAATCAGTAAGAAAGAGTGAGAGAGAGAGAGAGAGAGAAGGGAAAGGGAAAGAGAATATAAAAGGAAAGAAAGAAGAGGAAGAAGAAGAAAAGAGGGAAACAGGGGGCCCGAAGGGCTCTTGCTCCCCCCCCCCCGCCAAAAAATAATTAGAGAGAGAGAGAAGGGAAAGAGAAGATAAAGGAAAGAAAGAAGAGGAAGAAGAATAAGAATAAAAGAGGCCCCCAACCGGGCGGGGGGGGAGGAGGCAAGAGCCCTTCGGGCCCCCCCCCCTGTTTCCCTCTTTTCTTCTTCTTCCTCTTCTTTCTTTCCTTTTATATTCTCTTTCCCTTTCCCTTCTCTCTCTCTCTCTCTCTCACTCTTTCTTACTGATTTTTTTGGCGGGGGGGGGAGGCAAGAGCCCTCCGGGCCCCCCTGTTTCCCTCTTTTCTTCTTCTTCCTCTTCTTTCTTTCCTTTTATATTCTCTTTCCTTTCCCTTCTCTCTCTCCCACTCTCTCTTATTTATTTTTTGGCGGGGGGAGGCAAGAGCCCTTCGGGCCCCACTGTTTCCCTCTTTTCTTCTTCTTCCTCTTCTTTCTTTCCCTTTATATTCTCGTTCCCTTTCCCTTCTCTCTCTCTCTCACTCTTTCTTACTGATTTTTTGGCGGGGGGGGGAGGCAAGAGCCCTTCGGGTCCCCCTGTTTCCCTCTTTTCTTCTTCTTCCTCTTCTTTCGTTCCTTTTATATTCTCTTTCCCTTTCCCTTCTCTCTCTCACTCTTTCTTATTTATTTTTTGGCGGGGGGGGGGGGGGAGGCAAGAGCCCTTTGCCCCCGTTTCCCTCTTTTATTCGTATTGTTCCTCCTCTTCTTTCTTTCCTTTATCTTCTCTTTCCCTTCTCTCTCTCTCTTATTTATTTTTGGGCGGGGGGGAGGAGGCAAGAGCCCTTCGCCCCCGTTTCCCTTTTTTCTTTTTTTCCTCTTCTTTTTCCTCTTCTTTTTCCTCTTCTTTCTTTATTTCTTTTTATATTCTCTTTCCCTTTCCCTTCTCTCTCTCTCTCTCTCTTATATATTTTTTTAAGCGGGGGGGGGGGGTTGAGGTAAGAGCCCTTCGCCGCCCACCCGTTTCCCTCTTTCCCTCTTTTCTTCTTCTTCCTCTTCTTTCTTTCCTTTTTTATTCTCTTTCCCTTTCCCTTCTCTCTCTCCCACTCTCTCTTATTTATTTTTTGGCGGGGGGAGGCAAGAGCCCTCGGGCCCCACTGTTTCCCTCTTTTCTTCTTCTTCCTCTTCTTTCTTTCCCTTTATATTCTCGTTCCCTTTCCCTTCTCTCTCTCTCACTCTTTTTTACTGATTTTTTGGCGGGGGGGGGGGGAGGCAAGAGCCCTTCGGGTCCCCTTGTTTCCCTCTTTTCTTCTTCTTCCTCTTCTTTCGTTCCTTTTATATTCTCTTTCCCTTTCCCTTCTCTCTCTCACTCTTTCTTATTTATTTTTTGGCGGGGGGGGAGGCAAGAGCCCTTTGCCCCCGTTTCCCTCTTTTATTCGTATTGTTCCTCCTCTTCTTTCTTTCCTTTATCTTCTCTTTACCTTCTCTCTCTCTTATTTTTTTTTGGGCGGGGGGGGGGGGGGGGAGGAGGCAAGAGCCCTTCGCCCCCGTTTCCCTTTTTTCTTCTTTTTCCTCTTCTTTTTCCTCTTCTTTCTTTATTTCTTTTTATATTCTCTTTCCCTTTCCCTTCTCTCTCTCTCTCTCTTATATATTTTTTTAAGCGGGGGGGGGGGGGTTGAGGTAAGCCCTTCGCCGCCCACCCGTTTCCCTCTTTCCCTCTTTTCTTCTTCTTCCTCTTCTTTCTTTCCTTTTATATTCTCTTTCCCTTTCCCTTCTCTCTCTCCCACTCTCTCTTATTTATTTTTTGGCGGGGGGAGGCAAGAGCCCTTCGGGCCCCACTGTTTCCCTCTTTTCTTCTTCTTCCTCTTCTTTCTTTCCCTTTATATTCTCTTTCCCTTCTCTCTCTCTCTCTTATATATTTTTTGGCGGGGGGAGGCAAGAGCCCTTCGGGCACCCCTGTTTCCCTCTTTTCTTCTTCTTCCTCTTCTTTCTTTCCTTTTATATTCTCTTTCCCTTTCCCTTCTCTCTCTCTCACTCTTTCTTATCTATTTTTGGCGGGGGGAGGCAAGAGCCCTTTGCTCCCGTTTCCCTCTTTTATTCTTATTCTTCTTCCTCTTCTTTCTTTCCTTTATCTTCTCTTTCCCTTCTCTCTCTCTCTCTCTTATTCATTTTTGGCGGGGGGGGAGGCAAGAGCCCTTCGGGCCCCCCTGTTTCCCTCTTTTCTTCTTCTTCATCTTCTTTCTTTCCTTTTATATTCTCTTCCCCCTTTTCCTTTTTTCCTTCTCTCTCTCTCTCCCATCAACATAGTAATAACGAATAAGACCACTCTGTAATCAAAACTATTTCATTTTATTTAATACATTTTAGATATACTCAAATTGGCAACTATTATCTGCTGTCCCATATCCTCATTACATAAGGTAGATAACTTCACACAGGAGCGCGCGACCGCGCACGCAATCCACCATACAGTAGGGCTATGCATTTGTATTGTGCTGCGGTTTGGCGTGAAACCTGTGAAAAAGTGCATGCTAAAATCAATGTTTTTCAGAAAAATACTCTCCCAAATACAACAAAATTGACACGAAACAGGTAAGAAACATAACGCCTCTCAAACCATTATCTTCATTGGGACATTTGATTATTTATTTACCGAAATTTGGGGTCTGTTTTAGTAGGCTATATTTTCGATACCTTGCTGAATTAGCGCCGGGTCTAGATCTATTCTTCTACAAAACGAAATTTAAACAACGAAAAACTACCAAAAGAGGCTCGCGATCGCTTGAACCTGTTGAAAGATGTGATGGCGGAAAACAAAGACAGGTTCGTAATTTTATTCTCTTCTTCTAAAACATTGTTTTTGTATTGATGGGTTTCAAGTTATTTGAATATTAATTTGATAATATTCGTAATAGACTCTAGATCTATAAACTTCTCTACAAACTAGTTAGATCTAGACCTATAAGTATAACGGATTTTAAACACATACATGTCTTACTAGACTATACCCAATTAGTATCATCTAAGTTGATATAAGAATGTCATGAATGAGGCTCAGTCCGACTTGTGTAAGTTTGTGTGAGGTTGTGCTGGTGATGAACACATTTTATTTTTAGGGTTGTTCACCTGTATTCACCTGTCCTTTCGGGTTGTTCACCTGTATTCACCTGTCCTTTCGGGCTCCTTAAAGATAAACTTTAGTAGGCCTACTGGTAATGCGATTGCATTGTGAAAGAAAAGGTGTGGAAAGGATCAGAAACAGTTGATCATGTAGCATGTAAGTATTGGTGTGCACTGCAAGGTTCTGGAGTCATCAAAATCATAATAAATTTGACCGAGTCTTGGTAAAGTAACAAGCACTCACATAGAAAGCTATATATGGGACAACACACATGGTGTCGGGGCTAGTACTACCTTGATTTCCTTGTCTTTCTATGGTCATTACTCGGCCAGTATACATTTTCTTCCAAAATTGTTTGGCACATGTCATTTATTTGTAATCTTGAACATTCAGTGTAAGTTTCATTTGATTCTGTGAGAATTTTTTTTTTTTTTTTTACCAGTAGAGTAGAGTCTCCGGTTTGCGGCATCGCCCGGTTTGCGGCCAGGGGTATTTGTTTTAAAAATAAAATGAATATGACTCGATAATAATCATTGAAACCTACCGCGGATTCCACGGTAAGTTCTGCTTTGCCAAAAACGTCCGTAACAGGTGCTCCTGTCGGTACGGAGTATCCGTCAGCGATGTCGGAAATCTACGGCACCAGTCGCCGATGAAAATTCCAGCAGGTGCTAACTTTTAAGTTAAGAGATCGAGGCATGACTAGATCAATATTGTAGCTCTATTTGTCCGATATTTGTCCGATTGGAGGTGAAATTTGATGTTTTTGTGGAAGTATGATGGCTGTGGTCTGTCTCCTATCGCAGATATTTTGATTGTGCCACCGCATGGCCAGTTGCATGGGGTGGCCGCAACCCGGCACGTAATTACGTGTTTTTTCTGGTTTGCGGCGGGGGGTGTTAATACACACATAACATGCGGGATCGTGTATGATGGTATGTGTGCTGATGTGTGTACCCGCTATGACCCAATAGTTTCTAGTAGTACTTACCCCCGGATGGGATGATCCATTCGAGGAAAAGGTGAAATTGTTTAAAACTTGACAAATTTACCGTAGCAACAGATAAACATGAGAATTTGGGTTGCCCGTAGTAATTTGGTACATGCTTTCATCCTGATGTAGCGCATAAAGCTTTGTGACGTATGCGTGCCGCAAACCGGTAATGCGTGCCCGCAAACCGGGGAACTCGAAGCATTTCGAAACGTGGTCAATGCTGACCACGCTGTGGGTCAGTTAGGTTATTTGTGACTTCTATTTAATAAGTAAGTATATGGACTTTTTATTGAGGGTATTGAAGTATTCTGTGAGTATTCCAATAAAAATAGAATCGGCAGTTCCCGCCGATCGGCCGCAGACCGGAGCCACTACTCTAGATCTACTGGAGTTTATCTTTAATAGTAAGACAATGTCTTGTAATGCCCTCCCATAGTTCGACATCTTTAATCGTTATACACCAAAGAAAACACTAAAACTAAATGTAGGTCAGAGGAAAAAACATTGGATGAACAGAGAGACTCTGGAAGTTGTTAGAGAAAAACATAGACATTTCAGAAAGTGGCAAGAGATGAAAAGCGAAAAAAATCGGGAAAAGTTTTCTAATGCAGAAATTGAACAGCAAAGACGTTATAGTAGATCCAGCAATCAAGCAAGGTGGCAGTGTAGGGAGGCGGTGAATTCATATGAGAAATATATAGCCTCAGGAGTTAAGAAGAATGCAAGAGCCTTCTGGTCATATGTAAACTCAAAAATAACAACTTGGGAAATTGTCTGTAATTTAACTAAACCTGATGGGAGTAAAACAGAAACGGATCAGGAAAAGGCAGATGTTTTGCAAGATTTCTTCTCTTCAGTTTTCACGAAGGAAGATTTACAAGATATCCCTCTCCCCTCAGATGTTGAATTTGACACTCCACTAGACGACATACAAATTACGTCAGGAGATGTGTTTGAACTACTGCGTAGACTTAAGCCTAATAAGTCTCCGGGGCCTGACAACATACATCCCCGTCTACTTAAAGAACTAGCAGATGTGTTAGCTCTACCAATTTCTATTCTTTTCCAAAAGAGTCTTGAAAGTAAACAGCTACCCCAGGACTGGAAATCTGCTAATGTTACCCCAATTTTCAAGAAAGGTAACAAAGGTGATAGTAAAAATTATAGGCCAGTTAGTCTAACAAGCATTATTTGTAAAATGATGGAAAATCTTGTGCGTAAGCAATTGCTTGACCATCTTATGACGAATGATTTGATTTCAGTTCACCAGCATGGGTTTGTAGTTGGTCGGTCTTGCATTACCAATCTTTTAGAGGTGTTGGACCAGTGGACACAGATTTTGGATGATGGAGGCACAGTAGATGCGATATATTTAGACTTTATGAAGGCGTTCGATACGGTGCCTCACCACCGGCTGCTTCTCAAATTAGAGTCATATGGAGTCCGTGGGAATGTACTGGCATGGTTAGAGTCTTTTCTGAGTGGACGGCAGCAAAGAGTAGTGGTCAGAGGCAAGCAGTCTAAGTGGGGCAAAGTACTGAGTGGAGTGCCACAGGGCAGTGTGTTGGGTCCGTGTTTATTTTTGCTTTTTGTCAATGACCTTGTGAACTCAAATATTTCAATGTTTGCAGATGATACAAAGTTGTATGTCCGTGCTGATACTGCAAATTTAAGAAAGCAGCTTCAAGAGGATCTGTCACGGATGGAAGAATGGGCTGAGAAATGGCAGCTTCGCTTTCATCCTGATAAGTGTACTGTTTTAAGAGATTCCCTTTAAGTTGAGTACAGAAGATAGAACTCGAGGTCACTCTAGAAAACTAGAAAAGAAATATTCAAGACTAGATATCAGAAAATACTTTTTTAGCAATAGAGTCGTGGAGCTGTGGAACAGTCTCCCAGAAAATGTTGTGGCAGCTGGGTCAGTCAACTCATTAAAGAATAGACTGGATAGTCACTGGTCAAAGAACGCAAGCCTTCTGTATGAGCCGGTCTAGGTGTTGTCTGTTGTTTCATGTTTTACACAACCTCCTCCCTCCACAAATCACAGTTCCCTGGAAGAATCCTGGATCGATGAACAGGCTTAGACCTACAACATCGTGTATTAAAGTAAAGTAAGTAAGTAAAGAGTTTGTTCCTTAATACAATAGGTCCATTGCTGGATCTGTGGGAAGACTCAACAGGATTATCACCTGCTGGGCCTATAACTAAACTTTTCGAGCTGTGTTGAAAGATAGGCATCCACACCAGCAACACGTAGGATGCAGTGTTAAATGCTAATAGGTTTCAATGCGTATTGGGCACGTTAACTTTACTCACTGCTGAGCTGAGAGCTGTACACATAATTAACAGAATTAACACGCTCCTATGGGCATGGCATTGGCTGACTGCTTGAGCAGTTTTGAGTTTGACTTAAGTCACTCCAGCAAAGCATAGAGAGTCATAGACCAAAAGCTTTAGTCTCTCTATATCGTCGGTTGTTCCACTGAGACTACGTCTAGCTCCACTAGACCTCCGATTATAGAGACTGATCGAAGTTCGTCCTATGGGGACTGTACGGAACAAATGGTTCGGTTCGGTCGGACCGCGATGAATGAGATATGCAACAAGATTTTCACTCTTTACAATTTACATCCTCATAAATGCTGCAATATTACAATAATAAGAGTCTAATTAAAAATAACATATATATTGCTTATTTGACTTACGATAGCTTGCTCATTTAGATCCTAAATTAATGATTAATCCGAGAAAGTCTCGTAGTCATTTATTCGTTGCTAGCCATCTTGGTTTTAGTTGATGAATATTCATTCAACGTCCAATAGCTACCGTAGCTACGTATGAGTCAGCCCTGCTTGACCCATGAAACGAGTGCTCTGATTGGCCATTGGCTATGTTTTGGTAGGTTCACCTGGAAATATATCGGCCGCGGGTCATTTTTCGAATGCATGAACGTACTGTACGAGATCTCTGGCGTACTGTCTGTATATGGGGAATGTCAACAAATGTCAGTTTTATTAAAGAAATGACCCATATCAGACGGTTATTTCTGTCTAAGAGAGTCAATGCTAATGCGTATTGACCTCTAGCACTACATACTTGCTGTGAGGCAGGTATTATACACAGATATACACACCACACAATATTGCATAGACTGCATACAATAGGACCGATTGGGCTGATCAGCAAATTTGACACTAGACTTACAATTTGAATTTTTAAATATTTCTTTTTAACTTACCGGTATTAAAAGTAAGGTGAAAAATGTATTTTACTGCTATTTACATGTAGGTGTCATCAATTGTCACTAAAGTACCAATTTTTATTGAAATCAGTTGAGTTTTGTACAGTGGTGTTTGAAATGTTGAGAATCAACAGCACAGCTTTTACTACACAGCCAGGATAGTAATGCACCTACACATGTATGTGTGGACTTAGTTTAGTAGGGAGGCCAATACCAAAATCTAACTTTTTAATTACTATTTATTTATAATAAAACAAAGTTTAAAAGAAAGTACCGCAAATCTCTGTGTATAAGGCGCACCTGTTTTTTTTTTTTTTTTTTTTTTTTTACGAAAACCCACGCAGGGAAGGACCTTCATTTAACATCGAGGTGCAGTTGAACGCGCTGATTTGTGCTTGTGACTTGTCACAAATAATAGTAACAATGTCGTTTTTAGAAGAATGTATAAGATCATTAATGTAAATTAAAAACAAAAGAGTACCTAGGATAGAACCTTGTGGTACACCATTTGTTATAGAAAAAAAATTTGAGGAATTATTATTATAAACTACATATTGAGATCTATTAGAAAGATTACTTTCAAACCAAGATGACAGACAAATTTGAGTGTTGTTGTAGTTTCCGCGTGGTGAGTCAACACACTGGTTACTGAGCTGGGAGACACAATACGGAATCAACAATAGGACTGCATGCAACGTACGTACGCAGACGTGTACTGTATTATTTCTCCCTCTCTCTCTCTCTCGCTATACGTAACACATTCACTAACCATGTATCATATAAACACACACCTTCAAGTCATGGCTTTCATTCCACTTCTCAATTGGAGTATAGACTGCTCACGTAGACTTTTTTTTTTACTGAAATATCTTTTTTAACACTTCTCATACATTACTGCACGACACTCGTGTCTAGTGCTGTGAGAATAAGGTACTATGTGTGAGACCACACCAAATTTGTTTTGCGCTCGATCTGACCGGAGCTCATACATATTCATATAATATGTCGCAATAACCTCTAAATTTGACTCGAACAATGACATCACTGTTCACAATTTTCCTTCTCATTTTGAGATGGCTGTAGCTATCGGCCTCAAACCAACGCAAGATTGACATAAACATTGTACTCTATCTACCTTCGAATGTGCAGTTTTTAAAAAATCTGTATTTAAAAAGATATAATCTTTTTTGTTTATATTTTCTAGTTGTTAGAAGTGGCATTTGTGCACATCTGATATGTTAATCTCTATCAAAAGTTCCTTGACTTAAAGCGGATTCCATATTTTTAGGGTCTACCTTCTGTCGATGAGAAGGATTTTAGTGAGCAAACCTCTGCGCCGTCTAGTTTCTCTTGTGTGTGCGTCATGTTCGTCTGCTACCACAATTATTGGATTCAAATACGTCAAAATCTGCAAGATGGTCAACAAATGGTGAAAGACCGTTACAGATCCGTGTTTATAGGTATGTTGTGGAGTGAACAATTGTATGTTTGGTATATATGTTATAATTCAATAGATACTTTTATCTTGTTTTTTTTCTTTCTGGTAATTTTCTGACTTGGATGACGAGTGCACAAATCGTAGACGTAGAAGCCTTATGCCCGGGCATTGACCTCCCTAACTTTAGTTTTCATTAAAGCGAGAGAGTTGAATAGTGTTGATTGACCATACAAAAATATACCAAACACACTGATATGTCATGCTTTACATACAGGTGACGCACTTCACACATAACTGACATACACTAAACATACATACACATATACATATACTAGGGTGTCTGATCGCTAGATAGAAATAACCGACTGATAATGATATGGGTCATTTCTTTAATAAAACTGACATTTGTTGACATACCCCATACATTTTGGATACAGACGGTAATCTAGACGACTCGCACCGGGGGAAAGATTGCCCAACTTCTGTACCTTTTTTTACTCGGACACTTTCTCCCCCGATTTTCAATATTTAGATCTAAATTTCTGATTTATAAATTAGATAGAAAAAAACTGAATATTTCTATCCTATTTACATTTGTGCATCTTTTTATTTCTTATTTCAAAATGCGAAATTTCCGGACTTACTTACATATATGCAGGGCTGTCAACCCTCCCGCATTTGGAGGGAGTCTCACCCCACCACGCTCATTCTCCTGCCGTCCCAATAGCTCGTAGTGGGAGAGTCCTGCCAGCACGCCCCCCCCCCCTGCTTATTCTGCGGCTGGCTGAGACGTTGCGAAATTTTTGGCGCGATTTTTCAAATTTTAAAACACCCCCCTTGAAAAAATCTTGCGTAGGCTACGCCACTACCATTTAGCAAAACAAAATTTTGCATATGACTTCCCTCGAAGCAGTTCCCCAAAGTTGACAGCCCTGTATATGAGTTATCCAATTTTTATCTCAGAACCATGAAACGTACCGTTCATCCATTCAAACTAGTAATCTATGACATGACCCGGCCGATATATTTCCGGGTCAACCTACCAAAACATAGCGAATGGCCAAAGAGCACTCGTTTAATATTGGGTTTATGAATCAACCGTCGATATCAGAGACTGAAGCTTTCGGTCTATTGATCGCGCACCCGATGTTGTGTGCTAAAATCCTTCCCATAGAGATTGCACGCATCCCTATGCAGTCTACGTACATTGCGCAATCATGTGAAATTGGTCAATGTTTTTATGAAAAAATTGAAATTCAAACCTTTATCGCTCGTGAACTTGAAGATGAAACTTAATATATGAGGTGTTATAAGAAAGAACAGATTTTTCTCCATATTCCCCAAAGGGGGCTCACCCTCTGAATTGCAAAAATATCTTGGTCAAAACAGCGATTGAAATGTTGTTTGCATCCTAGCTCCAAAATTTGCCACAATCCTGAAGTGAGCCCCCCAAGCTTATGCAGGGCTACATGTAGACATTAGGAAAATATCTATGCGCCTATTTTTTTTTGCTAGCCCCAAGGGATCACAAGCGATAACAGTTAGAAGATACTCTTCCCCCCCCCCCCATTTTTTGGATCAGCTAAATAGGGAGGCGTGAGCTCCGCTCAGTCACAACCATGGTGACAACGCGTAAAGCTTGCCGATTGCGCTCAAGTTGCGCATTCAGCTTAGCAACATGCATACGCTTGCATATTGCGCAATGCAGCTGTTTCGCTAAATTTAGCAAAACAATATAACTCTGCATGTACGTCTTTTTCGTCGATTCTGACAAAAATTGGATGAATATTGCAGAGTTTTTGAAGGGCTGTATCTTTTGATAGAAACAATTGTGAGTCTTGAAATTTGAAATGTATCATTCTTATTACATTTGTTTTTTAACCATTTAACCATAATGGTGAAAAACGGTCCCAAATTGAAAATTGAAAAAATCGTTCAGACACCCTACACATACAATAGAAAAATCAACAAACATTTCAGTGCAATGATTTAACAAGTTTGTACCTTAAATAGGTCTATGACGAAAACGAGAATTTAATATCAAACTAATGTGGTCACAAAGGTTCGTACGAATCTCCCTGTTTTTCCATTGTCTTCTCAAATTTCCATTGTCTGAAACTCATTCGTACGGCGTTCGTAGCAGTTTGTAATGGCATTTGTGACCGAGGCTTTAAGTAAGGCTTCAACTTTGGTAAAATAACTTAATTTTCTAAGGATGCTTACAAAATCAAGGTTTGATTGGAGTATTATGATTTTGAAATCAGATCAAACAGAAAATTGCAAGCTTTCTCCTCGCATTAATATGTAATATTTAATGACGTTGAGCAAATGGCAGCCAGCGATAGCCAATCAGAAGGGCCCTTCTTGTTGCAGCGTTTTCCCAAATATGGCTGAGACCGGCCGAACGTAAAGCGCATGCACGTAAATGTAAGCTACTTTTCTATGTGTTGGGTTGATGACTAAGAATGTATTGTTAGCGAGATCAAAAATATTCCCCTGTACATACATGGCCATAGGCATTAAATGCAAGCAGAACAACATTTAAGTAAAAATATTTAAAAAATACAGTTAAGTTTGTTTTAGACGGAAATACTCCAAGTCTAACCATCTGCTATAAGGAATTCTTTAACGAAAAAAATATGTCATAATGTCATTCAACCTACCTGATACAGAGACAGAGCCCCTTGCTGCACAAAAAATCAAATCAATCTTTCTCTTTTCTTTGCTTGTTAGTGACCTGGTGCTTGTTAGTGACCCGGTGCTGGAAGCACCAAGTGCACCACCAGAACAACCAATTCTGATGGAGGACAAAAAAGAGGAGCCAGATGGTGATAAAGAGCCAGCAGCAGCCCTAGCCGAGAGTGAAGCGATGGAGATGGAGACTGAGGTGAAGCCAGAGGGTGAGGTGAAGGTAGAGGCTGAGAAGAAACCTGAGGAAGTAGCTCCTAAGGAAGATGAGAACGAAGACAAGGGGATTGTACCATCTGACCAACCAAAGGAACCAAGTGAAGAAGCAGTACCAGCAGTAGCAGCGCCGCCAGCACCACCAGTAGCACCACCGGCATTGACAGTACCACCAGCACCGCCAGTACCACCGCCAGTAGCTGAAGAAGATGCAAGTGATAAGGATGAAGCCCCAGAAGAACCGATGGAGGTGACAGAGAGCGAGGCTATTCCGGTTCAGGTTGGTTGTTATTACCGATATCAATCATAGAATCATAGATCATCCTTTTTGTAATGGTATATTTATATTTTTTAACACAGCAAGTTTTAAATGGGGGAGACGATGAGACAAGGTTTACTCTGGCTTCCACTGAGAGTTTACAGCAGTGTCAACAAATCCCTGATCTTCCGAAAATGTTCAGGTTTCATGAACTCCAATGATAATTTCTTAGATTTGCATTTAGGCACCATCATAACTGTTGTTTACTTGCTTATATTTGATTGGCTCTAAAACTATTATTTCTTGGCACATTGTATTTGTATGGGACCCGGAAGTGCCTTTGCAATATATACCCATGGCCAGTGCTGCCCTCTACGGCCAAAGTGCAGCCAAATAACGTAGTGGTGATAGCAAGAATTGTAACTGGGAATTTTAGAGAAACCCTGAATGACTATGATGCATAGTTGCACCTATTTATCAACAAATTATTTGACAATTCAATACAACTCTTTGAAAAATTGTGCACTTTGGAGTCAGTTAATATATAAATATTGACTGCCTGGACGGGCATGGTGAAAAATATTGTCAAGGTAATCTTGAAACTGTAATTGCACCCCAAGACGAAGTGAAGGGGCATAGATAGTGCAGTCTCTCGAGATCACAGAGGAGCTATAGTTTTAGCTGTATCCCCATACAAGCAGTCAATGTTTGTTTTATATACCACATCCTTCCTTGTCAATTCTCAAAAAGAAATATTTAAACAAAACATATCTGTCAAAATGTATTTACTTTTAAGGAATTTACCCGTCTAAGAGTAATGTGCATGTCTCACTGCATGTATTCATCATTACTTCATGCACAACCATTGCGTTCTTGCATTGTACGTTCAGGTAGAACTATGCCTAGTCAATATTTTCACTATTCTTCCTGACAGTCAATAGTAGCAAATTTCATGCCTACAGTTTTGACCAGTCAAATGCTGAGAATCTTCATATATATGCGGTATATAATTGTCTCTATGCCTTGCTCAATTCAGTAACAAAGACTCTTAAAGTGACTCGGTAACATTGTTAAAGGCTGATGAAAATTTTGTAATTTTTGTATGAAATGTTATTTATTATATTCCTTCTACCGTACTAACCCTCTAACATGCACAAAATCCTGAAAAAATTCTCAAACCACAAAGATATTTATTGCTTTCTTTGAAGGCGTCACTGTGCGACACCCTCTAATAGTTAATTCTCCCAACCAATTTTTGAATTTTTCCAACCGTTTTTCCAAGAAAAATAAGACATAAAACAGGCTTTTAAAAATCTTTCAACACTGATATGTCTGGAATGGTATATAGTACCAATTCATTGCTTTGTGACGATTTACATTCACCCTCAAATTTAACTAAATTATATTAAAATAGTTGGGAGAATTCAAGAATCGATCATATCAGTTTTTCCCAATTTGTATCATTAATAATGGTCTGTTTCCACTCAAACTTTCAGATTATCTCCAATTGTACATCTAGCATTCATTGAATTCACTACCTTAACACCATTTTCTCTCATCTTAACAATGTTACCAAGTCCCTTTAAAATTGCACATCTCTTCTTTGCTCTCGTCCATGTGCAGGAGACGGTGGAAACAAGCATCCTGGAAACCATGACGACGACCACCGAGGAGGAGGAGCGAACACTGGAGCAGGAGTCTATGCAGGAGGAGGCAGCATCCATGGTGGAAGATGTGATGATGGAGGTGGAGAGCAAGGAGAACATCTCGGATGATGTGACGGTCTCATCCCAAGATAGCGGGGATAAGACAGACACTGAAAAGCTGGAGCCCTCTGGAGATTGCTATTGGTAAGTTAGACCCCCTTAACAGTGAGAAAAGGGCCAGGCCGGGCCGTAGCCGAGCCAGGCCTACTCGGCCCCGCAATTTTGTGCGTTTACAGTGGCAGGCTCGGCCACGGCCTAAATTGTAACCTTTCAATATTTTGTCGTAGTGGCGCTCTGCATGTAAACAAACGATTATTTGGGGGGCGCGCCGGGGGTCACAGTGCAGATCTGGTCGCGAGCGCAGGATATTTGCAGTGAATCTTTTCCCCAATTTCCTATACAAGGCGAACTTTCACTTTCGGGGTAACAGTTGGCCGCGCATTTCGCCCTGCGTGCGTTGACCAGAGCTGCCAAGTAGTACGTTTTTAATGTATTAATAGGTTTTTGGGGGGTAAAATACGTTTTTTTAAAGTTTTGAGTATGGCTGTGCGAACGTGGTTGGCTGTGAGAACGAGCGTATGCATTGTTGTGCTATTGCGTTGTGTGAGCAATTCGTACAGCTTGCGCGGGCGCACGCACATACAAATGCAGGCGATTGCAAGGGATGCCCATCACCGTACAGTACATGCATGAATGTATTCGCGCACTCGCACGTGTCAATAGACGCTGTGTATAGTGTGCGCTGCATGCACATGTTAATAGATGTTGCTGTGTGTGTGTGTACGTACATGCGATGTTCGAAGTTGTTGATGTACGGAAATCAGCGTGTGTATTGTGCATGTGCGATTTTTGTTCGATCTTGCCGCTGTTTTATACCTTCGATGTCTTCGTGCTTCGTGCAGCTTTTCTTGGACTATAATATATCGTGGATTATTATTGAAGAATAATGGCATCATCTTCGAAAATTACAGGGAAAGTACGGAAGCAGAGGTTTAAACCAGAGTACGCAGCCAAATGGAGTAGTATTATTGCTTCGAAGCGAGACAAGTTTAGTGCATGTTGCAAACTCTGTGGAGGAGCTGACTTCACCATCGCTCAGGGAGGCAGTAATCAGATCGTAGCCCACCTCAAGACAAAAAAACATCTAAATGCAATGAGTGCCTCTGAGAAATCGCCAAACATCGCATCTTCCATGAAAACCAAAACGGATGTATCAGTGATCAGATCCGAAACGCTAATGACCAACTATTTTATCGATCACAATTAGGCCTGAGTCAAACCGTTTAACCGACGGTTATCTGACCGCATTCATCAAAACCGTTTAGCATTTCTCGCTCCGTTTAACCGTTATTTGCATACATTTTGGAATGTGCTAAATAAACCGCAATGTAATGTTACACCCTGGCCGCTGCGCGCCAGCTTTCTGGCAGCAGTAATCTCCATGAATGAATTTGTAAACAATAAAACAACCAGCCCCCTTCTCTCTTTTCTCACCCTCTTTATTCCCTTCTCTCTGCAATGTGTTCATCGCTCATGTACCTTTTCTTATTACTGCACTCTCACAAGCAAAGTTCTAAATGTTTACACATTCGATGGTCAGTTCCTCTCACATCCCTTCTCCCCCGAGTCTCTCTCTCTCTCTCTCTCTCTCTCAATATTAATATCCATCCCTTGCCGACTCACCCCCTAAAATAATGTTCATATATATAAATAAAATACAAAAATAAGGATAACAATAATAATTGAAGTTTTAGAAATATCAATGTGATACGGAGTTGATATGTATTATAATAACAAAGTCTTGGATATTGTGAGTAATTTAAGTTTTTGATCATTCTTCAATTCAGCCGATTAACACAGCCACTCTTTCTATCTAGTCTCACTTGTCTTACTTCTTCACTCTCTCATGTCCATGCAGGGACATGCTAGCCCATGCATGCTCGCTCAGTCACACACACATGTACACACAAACCTCCGGCGCCCAAATACACTGTACATACACACAGATGGAGAGCTCATGCTTGTCACATGCACACATGTGGGCGTGGCTTCTTGACCTCCCACTGAACTGGGTAAGGTGAAAGCACGCGCGGTCACCAACCTGTAATTTATGCTGGTATCAAACTCCACCCACATAGCTAGAGAACCTTCCTGATTGGTCACTAACTTGGATCAGCTCATTGCAGGGTGTGTCTTGGGTGTGTGTGATACACACTTCCACATAATTTCATATGGCAATGATACATGCAGGGAGCTCTCTCCCTGACCACGTGCAAACATTGCATTGCAAAGGCATATATAAACACGTCACAGATCAAGCTATCTTCACAGCGTAACTTTGCAAGGTCAATCATGATATCAGATTCAGATGAGGAATAATAAGACATGTTTTATGTTGTTTATTACTGGTCTCTGTTTATCAGGATGACCCAAAATGTGCCATAATCCGGCTTGGAATGCTCAGCCCGACAGTATGAAGACCATCAGGCGTTCCGAGCTACATCGCTATTACAAATACTGTATTTTCACTTTTTCAGATTATTATCAAACGGTTAAACGAAACCGCCCGTATACTTTTAACGGTTAAACGTTTAGCACAAAAACCGTAATGACTCAGGCTTAATCACAATATTGCACTTGCTGCAGCCGATCATTTCACCAATCTTGTGAAAGCGATGTTCCCTGATAGCAATATTGCTGCACGTTTTAGTTGTAGACGTACGAAGACGACGGCTATTGCAAGAACCCTGGGTCAAGAAGCTAAAGGTAGGCAAAGTTTATTTAAGTTCCGCAAATCACATCAATGACTTAATAAAACTGTAAAAATTTTGAAGTTTGGGCTTAGACTCTAGATTCTAGACCACACATGACACATGTAACCATGGTAACTGCAAAATACCTTACTGTTTATAAAAGTTATATATTTATTTTTTGATGGTCTTTGGCCTCTTTTATTTAATGTTTGGTTGACCGTCGTTGGTTTTTGGTTTCTATGCCTTAATATTTGATAGATGGTTGGTCGATGGTCATTCACATTGGCTTCTTTATTTCAATTATTGGTGTGGGTTAACGTAGAAAAATATAAAATTATCCAATGTACTATCTCAGTATCTGTTGAGTGTTGCTAGCATGCCGTTGATACCAAGGCAAGAGAATAAGTTTACAAATCGAAATTAATGATTTAGACTCTATTCCATTGGGCAATTATTCACAAGTATTAATGTTACATTATGTTTCATTTTTATTACAGCTGACCTGGTTGACAAGTTAAGAACAGAGCCATTTTCAATCTCAACGGATGGCAGTAGTGACAGGGGTTGTGAGGAGCAACTTTATCCCATTATCGTCAGATACTATGATGCTGATATTGGTAGAGTTGTAAGCTGTCTCCTAGAAATTGCAACAACCAAGGAGCGGTCAACAGGCAAAAACATTTTTCTTCTCATGGACGGTGTTTTAAAGGAGAACAATATCCCATGGAAGAATGTAATTGCATATTCTGCTGACAACGCAGCTGTAATGATGGGAAGGCTAAGTGGTGTTGCATTGTTTGTGAAAAAGGAAAATGAAGACATCTTCATCTTGGGGTGCCCATGTCACCTGTTGCACCTCTCTGCTGAAAAGGGAGTGAATGTGCTACCATTCTCGCCTGTTGATATCCTTACTCCAATCTTCTACTACCTAGAAAAGTCGAGCAAGAGACATAAAGCCTTCAAGGAAGTACAACAGATGTGTGGAGCAGAAAACCATGCAATTCTGAAGCATGTATGTACCCGCTGGTTGTCCATGGAAAGAGCTCTAGGAAGGCTTATTGAGCAGTGGGTGCCTATCAAAGAATACTTCAGATTGGAGGCAGAGTCTGAAGGAGCTAGTCCACCAAGAAAACAGAAGGCTAAGGTTACTACACATGATTCTGCAGACAGAGCAGGTCAAAGCTCACAGGAACAGGAGCTTCTTGGAGGTAAACGGAAGAAAGACAATGAGGATAGGAACCCAAAGAAGCAAAAGGTATCACAAGAGAAGGCAGATGGGCAGTCAAAAAGTGCTCCAAGTGCTGGACAGAGCTCCATAAAGAAAAGGCCCAGTTCAGTTCTGCAAAGCAAGTGCAAAGTTGTTCACAAACAGAGTCAGATATTTTCTGGGTCCAAGAAGAGTCCTGCAGTTGCACCTGGAATCCAGAAAGTTCCATCAAGAGGAGAGAGTGCATTTGCAAGTTCAGTTTGGAAAGAAAAATCCAAGGTCTCTAAACTTACTCCAACTAGGAAGACTACACAAGGTCCTTTGAATGCAAGCAGTGGAGGGAATACTTCAAAGTCTGAGACCAAAAAGAGCAATGCTTCCACATCAGTAAGTGTACCACCAGCGGGGAAAGCAGCAGCAATTCATGCTCAGCTAACTGATTGCAACAAACTATACTGCATGTTTTTGCTCTACTCAACACCTCTTTTTAACAAACTTAACCTCGAGTTGCAAGAAGAGGCCCCCCAAATCAACCTCCTTCGCCAGAAATTCCAGGATTTTCTACGGGATGTATTGATTAGGTTTGTCAAACCTGCAGCAGTTGTTGGTGCGTCTTCCCTACAGGAGTGTGCTTATAAGGACAAATCGAACCAGAAAGATGACAAGGACCTTGTTGTGGGACAGAATGTAAAAGAGCTTCTTGCAAACTCAAAGTTCTCTGACAACCAAAGGAAGGAATTCTACGAATCAGTCAGAAAGTACTTCGTTGCTGTAACAGACTATGTGATTGCAAAATTCCCATTAGAGGATGAGGTGATTTGCCATGCACAAGTTACTAACCCAGGAAAAAGGTTAGATGTCTCATTCTCATCTCTATCTTTCTTCTGTCATAAATTCCATATGGAGGACAAACTGGACATTGTTGAACTGGAGTTCCTGCCGTATCAGGTTGATCCACTCTTGAATGTCTCCCTAGACAAGAGAGCAGATGAAGTGTGGACAGAGATCAGAACCTTGAAAGACCATGTGACTGATAAGTTGAAATATGACAACTTGGGAAAACTCATGCATGCAATTCTAGCATTACCGCACAGCAATGCTGATGATGAGCGACTCTTCAGCATTGTAAGAAAGAATTCAACAGAGTTCAGGCCCAGTCTCAAGACAACAACATTGTCAGATATTCTGACAAAAAAACTAAGAAATCAAGCAATGAAGGTCCCTAGCTATGACATGAAGTTTCCAGACAAACTATTGGAAAAGTGTAAAAAAGCTGCCACCAGTTTTGTCTCTGGCTCTAGTGCATGAACGAACAGATTTGATTTGACTGTATATTGGTATCATGGATTATATTGATGGCTGAAAGGACCTTTTCTTTGCATCATTAACACAAGAAACTTTTAATTTATCCAGCTTCCTTCCACATGACAGAAGCTGGCAAGTTTTGATTTTCCATGTCATATGATGAATGTGTCTCTGCACTACACTGTACATGTACATGTAATAAATTCATTCACACGAAACAACTTTCTGGCATTGAACGCATTTTTTTATTCAAAGAAACATACATGTAGTTGCAATAGCATTTTATAGGGAAAATAATGAAAAACGTATAAAATAGGCAAAATATGGTTTTTCAAGCTGAATAATATGATTTTTAAAAGTTACAGGTTGGCAGCTCTGGTTTACAGTGAGAAAAGCCCGGGCCTGGCCGCGGCCGAGACTACCTCCAGAGCAGGGCCAAATGCGCAGCCACTTTTGACCCCGCATTTGGCCTTTTGAGCGTTTACAGTGCTAGGCGGCCGCGGCTCTGCCCGGCCTTTTTATGCCTCCGCTACAAAGTAGCCGGAGGCATTATGTTTTCGGGTTGTCTGTCCGTACGTACGTCCCGTTCTCGTGAACGCGTTATCTCAAGAACCCATTGATGGATTCCCGCCAAACTTGGGTCATGTATGTATCTTGCAGAGCCAATGAACTGAATAGATTTTGGGGTCGCGAAATCCAAGGTCAAAGGTCACAGGGCTCATTATGTATGCATAAATAGCTCGTGATAGCCTTATCTCAAGAACCCATTGATGGATTCCCGCCAAACTTGGGTCATGTATGTATCTTTCAGAGTCAATGAACTGATTAGATTTTGGGGTCACAAGATCCGAGGTCAAAGGTCCAGGCCTGATAAAAACCCGATTTAAATCGGTTTCCCGATTTTATTTTATTTCCCCGATTTTTTCCCGATTTTTTTTTTTTCTTCCCGATTTAAAAAAAAAAAAAAAAAATCCAGATTTTTTTTTTTTTTTTTTTTTTTACCAGATTTTTTTTTTCTTCCCGATTTTATCCTGGTTTTCCGATTTCCCCCTTATTTTCTCTATTCTGCCCTATTTTTTCCCAATTTTCCCAATTTTCTTACTCGAAAGAGGGGAATGTTGTAAGATGCCGTTTTTTCCCTGCGAATCCTCTTCTTTTTTTTTTTTACTCAGGGGGGCAAAACAAAAAACCTATTTTTTTTTTAGTGCTCACTATCACCCCTGAAGGTCACAGGACTCATTATGTATGCAAAAATAGCTTGTGATCGCGTTATCTCAAGAACCCATTGATGGATTCCCGCCAAACTTTAGTCATGTATATAACTTGCAGAGCCACTGAACTGATTAAATTTTTGGGTCATGAGATTCAAGGTCAAAGGTCACAGGGGTCATTATGTATGCAAAATAGCTCGTGATTGCGTTATCTCAAGAACTAATTGATGGATTCCTGCCCTACTTAGGTCATGTATTTATCTTGCAGAGCTAATGAACTGATTAAATTTGGGGTGAACGAGGTCAAAGGTCACAGGGCTCATTATGTATGCAAAAAAAACTCGCTTCTGTTTTGGTTTGCAAAATTGGTCCATGGCGGAGGCATCATTTTTGACTGCGCACGGTCGAAGGTCCATCTAGTTGCTCACTGTAAAGGGGGTCTTAGAGTATGAGTATGAACATCAACCCTCAAGATGCGATACCCTTTTCCACTCGTCTGTGTAGAAATAAATAGATATTGAGTGTTTGTAAAGCCCCATTTCCATTATGCGAAATGCCACAGATGCTGGTCCTGTTGGAAAAGTACATGAAAGATATATTTAATGTAAATTGTAATACAGCGTACATTAACAATATAATAGATACCACAAACATATGAGCTATTCCACTGTAGCATTGCCAAAATCTTGTTAACAATTTAACATGTATAATTAAGAAAAGAAAAGTTGTGTGTTCAGGTTTCTTGTTTAAGTGTGTTTGCTCTATCAAGTGAAGTAAAGAAAAAAGAAATCTCTATTTTCTAGCTTTATAACCAGTCTGTTGTAACATGTTTGTTATATAATTTGTTTTGTTAACTCATTATCTTAAGTTTGTTTGTAAGTTCCCTAAGGTTGTTCGTTTGTTTTACCTTACTGCTAAGAAAGCATGTGTATGTTTGTTAGTAAGCAACTTGGGGACGGACAGCTTTTAGTAATCTCTTAGGGACTTGGTAGTGAGGATCAATGCCTTACCAAATGGCACTAGCACTAGCGCATCGACTTAGTTTAAAACCTAGACCACCCGGTTACGAGATTACTGCTCTACCACTGAACCAGCATGCCTCCTAAGTTTGAGAACAGTTCCCAACTATCTTAGAATTCAGGGAAAGCAGAGAAAATTAGTTCCCTTTTTTTTTTTCAATGTCAGGGAATTTAAGAAACAAAAAAAAAATCACTCAAATAATGGAAAAACATGAGGGGATTTTATTGGCCCAAATTAAAGAAATCATTCTTTTCAATTGTGTCATGTGCCCAAACAGGTTATACAATGAATAGTGAGCTATGGTGGCTTTTGTATGTGTAAAATGCCTCCTTTAATGATCCTGCTATTTTGAAACTCCTTCAGGGGAAAACAAATCAAGGAAACTCAGGAAATGTCCTTTTCATGAAATGCTGGTAATTCTGTTGAGCTGTATTTCTTTATTTCAACTTCAAAATATTTTATTTTTTTCTCCAAACTGTTCTTTGCCTGCAGTGGAGAAGGAAGAAACTATGAAGATGTGGAACTTCAGTGCAACCAGTGCTTCAAATGGTTCCACAAGGCATGCATTACGACTGTTAATGTTGTGTAAGTGTGTCTAAGTTTCAAGTTCATGTTCAGTTTACTATGCCACATAAATTATGCCTTCCTTGCGACCATCTTGTATCACTGTATATTATTTTACCTACCAAAGCAGGTCACTTCGTTGGTTGGTCATACTCTCACATATATATATATATATATACAGGGGTTTCCTGAATATTTAACTTTAATTTCGGATCACTCCCAAAGATTTGTCTTCCTTCCTTTGCACCCAAGTGATGACTCCTATCAATGCCTTTCTCATTCATTTTTCACTACATTTCATTTATTTATTTTACAAAGTTATGTACCGGATACCTTTCATAAAATAAAAAGGAATACAGCAAGAAACAGACATACAAGAAAATACAAATTATTGACAAAAAATGGGAAAATAATGAGTAAAGGTGGTAAACTAGTACATGTATGTGGATAAGGAAAAACAAAGCAACATTTGCTTTAGGGTTAATCCCCAGTACAATGATATTACATTGTAAAGCAAGGGGTTAATTTTGATCTTCAGCTTTGGTCTTTGGCTTCTCTCTCTCTCTCTCTCTCTCTCTCTCTCTCTTTCTATGGCTTTGTTTTACCAGTTTTAAACACAAATTATTCTCAGTAATCATTTATGTCAGATAGTATTTAAGTTTATTATTCCTTCTGTCTCTTTATATGTTCCACAGAAATACTCTTCCATACATGACCACCTACACATTCTGCTGTAAGAACTGTAATGTCAGCAAACTGGAGACTTTCAGCAGAAAAGTTGCAAGTAAGTAAACAACAAGAAAACAACAACCATGACAACACATTGATGCTGTGTATAGGGCGCCAAGTGAAACTTCTATAATTCTTTATCAAACTGGAGAATATAGCAGAAAAGTTGCAAGTAAGTAAGTGGGGAAAAAAAAAATATATATATATATAAAACTTGGATGCTGATTATGGGGTGCCAAGTGGAACTTGTCGTTCCTTTACGTCAAATTCTATCATTTTGTTACGAAATAAGTCTGACAAGTTGATTTTTGGGACATAATCAGTCCTAAGACTGATTTCAAGAACAACGTCAGAGGCTAAGATTGATCTCATTGGAGAATCCCTAATTCTGTTACAGATCATGAGTGATATACTTGGTGCCCTGTAGACAAGTAATATATTTGTCAGCCACCTACATCGTGTTGTAAAACTTTTTTTGAAATTTCTCATTTAGTTGATTACATATGCAGAGCTGCCAACCATTCCGTTTTTTCCTCCAAATTACGGTATTACTTTTTTTTTCTTCATAAATTCTGTTTGTTTTTTGTTTTTTTTAAAGGTGAAATTCAAAGAAAATCACAAATATGTCAACTAATGTATCACTAGAAACTGGTAAGCTAACAGATGGCCATCGTACAAGTTTTAGGTCAACTACATATCGGGTGATTTATAAGAATACAAATACAACCACCTCCATATACGAGAGATTCGCCAGAAAAATAACGATGTTTTAATGACATCACAATATGGACCAATACTGCCCAAGCAGACGACATCCCATTAAGAATGAACATAATTGCAAAGCTATTATTTGTCAAATTATAATGAGTTTAGTGGATATAAATGTAATGGCATGTCAAACCATTCAAAGGGGATATGACCCGATTCTGATAACTAAAATCTTTTGCTTGTCAATACACAGGATAGGGGTTAATTAACAATCAAAGAAACTAGATTTTCAAATTGAAAAACCCCCGGAATGATATTAAGGGCAGCATTTGTTCCCTCTTGAAACGCCAAACTTAGCGCGGTGTGTGCAGCTGAATATACAATGGCGTCTCATTTTGTTTGCAAGCGACAGATTCCTTTATTTTTGTATCGCTGCATTCGTCATCAAAATAAAACCATGCGCGGGTTTTAGAGTGAGGCAATAGATTATACATTTAGCCTGACGGTAGTGAAGTAAGAGAAAGAACTCAAGAGAAGATGAAAACACAGGCACTGAAAATGTGTGAGATGTCATGGGACATCGTCTGCTTGTGCAAATCATGTCCATACTGTGATCTCACACATCTCAGCAGCATTCGGAGAGCTCTGCAGGTGCTATGCCGGGGCTGTACTTATGCGTTTTGTAATTTATAATAATCATCACTTCAAATGTTTCCAAGCATTGAATTTGGATAACCTTGTCGAATCAAAGTTTCAACTTTCAATAATGAAAACAAAGTTAGTTTTTAAAATCAATAAATATCTACTTTAATAAAAAAAAATTACATACCATTATATGTGCGCATCAAACAACTGCCCTAAAATGTTGATTTGATCACAAATTCAATAGAAAACTAAGTTTAAAACCTACTTGAATACATACTTGAAGTGAAAAAAATTATCAAAAAGAATGAAATACCGGTACTGATAATACCAAAGTTTAAAAAAATATTAAAAAACCTGCTTGTATGGAAAAAAATAGCATAAGGAATGGACATTGAAGTGTTTCGCACTTGTTGTAAGTTTCATTTTAATGAATTCCTTTTTTTTGCTTGAAATTCCTTTTTTTTTTCCATCATGATTCCTTTTTTTTGGTCGCACAAGGTTGGCAGCTCTGCGTATGAGTCCAATGAAAACAAATTTGGTAGAGCAATAAGAAAAATCCATTTAAAGAATTTGAAATATGACACTTGATTGCTTTGTATTCTTATGGGTATCTTCAGCATTGAAATCATTTCTCAGCTTAGACTCCTTGTATATACAATTTATGAAGAGATTTCTGCTTTCATTTGTATTTGAGGAGTGTCGTGGTCGAGTGGTTTAAGGCGCTTGACTGGAAATGCGAAGATCGAGGGTTGGAATCATGACACGGCACTAATATACTTTGGCAAGATATTAACCTACACTTGCTACTCTCCACCCAGGTGTTAAAAATGGGTACCCGGTAGGATGCAACCATCATTGTTGGTCAAACAGTTTTTGAAAATCAAGTAACACCTAGCTGGAATGCTCCCCAGGGAGTGGAGATTGTGCACACAGTGTGTGCGGGCAAGCACTGAATCCAATGACCGGGTAATAGTATATATGTGAAGCACTTAGAGACATCTGAGATGTATTAAGCGCTATATAACAGCTGAATATTATTATTATTATGTTTATATTGACAGACTTCAAGGAGCTTTGCCAGTGTGCCCTAGCCAATCTCCAGGCCCAGCACAAGACACAGGATCCACCCAAGACCATGTTCTCTAAAGAGACCGACCTCATTCCATTCATCGATACCCACTGGGAACAACTCACACCCATGCCTCGACGCACCACCATCACGTGGCATGGCACCATTGTCAAAGCTATGGTAACTATTTTACAGAAGCCAAATACTTTATAATATAAATATTGAATTGAATACCCGCCCAGGTATTTGTCATGTTAACTTAACGATCTAATGCTGTGGCTTTAGGCTTCTTTCATTTGAAATTTGCTTTAATACCAGTACTTATTTTCATTTTACCTTCATTGTAATATGCCAGATGAAAGATGATGATGTGTTTGTGTGCAAGGAGAAGCCAGACGACCCTGAAGCATCCGATGCAGAGTTCCCAATCTTCGGCCTACTTGATCAGGTCAGTGAAACTATGTCATCCTTTATGTTGATAGAAATTTTCATTAATTGTCATAACCAACTGCAATTGTGCAGAGTTAGCATATATTGTTAGTGCATGCGCCGAGGTGTCTTAAAGCCCCTCTGCACTAGTTTGGCCAGGAGGGATTAGAAGGATTAGTGTGGTCACTGACAGGTGGTTATCGCATCAACTCAGCTCTCAATCAACATAAGAAAAAGAGGATCATGGGGGACCAACGGGCACCGCTTAGGCGTTGTTTTCTATATAGAGGGATCAAGTAGGTACATGTAGTACAGTGGGGCTTTAAAGATTTGCATAGGCATCCAGTTTAGATTTTTGACATTCCGTATTTGAGTCTATTGCAGTGTTTTCGTACAATCTGGTTGTAGTTCGGTTTTACGATGTGCAGTAATATTTAAAACTTCAGCTTTTACAGGTTTTATTATCTGTTGCATTTTGTATTTTCACAATGATATCATGAATATACAAATACGCTTTAAATATTCATGTTTTTGTGGTGATTTGGAGGTCTTCATGGAGCTAATAAACATATACTGAATTGAGGTAATCAGTTGTCTCTTTTGTGCTGAGTTTTGTTCATTTATCATGATTTATGTTTTTAGTTAGGGGGGTGAGATTCTCCAACCTAACAATCCTTATTATTTGTTATTCTATTTGTAGGATCTTTCCAAGATAACGCCAAACTCTGAATCCAAGTTAGGAAGCAGCCTTAAACTAGACAGCTCTCAGAAACTCAGCTCATCTCTCTCAAGCTCTCTCAATGGTGAGAAAAAAAGAGAGAAAGTGGAACACGTGACCAAATATAAAAGAGTTATCTCAAGTTCCAGGGTTTATAATCACTGCAGAGATAGACTTACATGTAGTCTAGTACTTATCATGTTAAAATGGTTCTAGGACACTAACCCCCCGGACAAATCACCCCCGGCAAATTAACAGAGGGACAATCAGCCCTCTGAATATTACCCCCGAGGACAACCACCCTGAGCACAATTACCCTCCAGAAAATTATCCCCCCTCCCCCTCCCCGAAAAAAAATCTGGGGGATTTTCCGGAGGGCGATTGTCCAGGGGAAAATTGTCCTGATGGGTGTTGAAATACATTGTGAGATATTGTATAGAAGTTATTAGGAATGGTCATTATGTTGTATAAAATATATAATTTTAGTGTAAGCGTTTGAAAGTGCATACAGTGAAAATCATCGCACACAGAGATGCATATATGGGACTTAAATACATATGACGTAAGAATTTGGTCCAAAGTTTTTAGTCATGTTTGGAATATACATGTAAGGGCTTTTTAAGAGCAGTCCTCTTTACAAGACATGGCTAACACAATATTCTTTCATATAGGAATGAATGGAATGAGGAATCTCACAATGAATTTTACAATTTTAGCCGAGCTTGACTTTCTTTTAAAAGTTTTTGCAGGTAGACTTGGAGTTTCATTTTATTCCATTGAAATGAACAGGCCTGATAAAAACCCGATTTAAATCGGTTTCCCGATTTAAAAAAAAAAATTTAAACCAATTTTTTTTCCCCCCTATTTTATCCTGATTTTCCCGATTTCCCTCTTATTTTCTCTATTCTTCCTTATTTTGTCCTATTTTTGTCCCAATTTTTCTTTCTCGAAAGGGGGGAATGTTGTTAGATGCCATTTTTTCCCAGCGAATCCTCTTTTTTTTATACTCAATGTGGTCGTGGTTGAGGGGAAAACTATCACCCCTGAATGAATAAATAGAAGATGATTTCCATAGTAATGGCTCAGGTTCTTTCACAAAGAATTTGCATAACTGAAGATTAAAGAATTTCTTTTAATAGATTTTTTGCCTTGTCAGAATTAACTACAGCCATTTCTGAAAACTATGTTACCTTTTATGTTAGTAAATAGCACTTTTAATGGTATATGTAACACATTGAGATTGCACTTATGAATTTTTTTTATTTTTAGATATCAAAAACTATATGGGTTAGTCAATTTTATGGAGTTATAAATTGATGACATGATTAATATAGAATTGTAGTGATGATTAACATACCTCTCACATGATCACATGAAACACATTTACAGTGGCACCTCATTATAAAGAAGGCTGTTTTATCAAACTTATTAAAACAAGGTAATTTGTTGTATTACTTTGTTGTATTGTATTATGTCTTAGCCCTGCTAAAAGGGTAATTTCCCTGGTCCAGAGTAGTTTGTTTTAATGGAGTTCCGCTGTAAAACATAGTCTTAAAGAGAAGGTTGAGTTCTGGGGAGAGGTGAAAAAAATAATTTGTGAGCATTTGCATCGTTGTTATGCAAGTGTGGAAGAACATCAGAGAAAAAAGTATGGCTCTTCAAATGCCTTCATATTCTAAATATGACAAGTAACAGTTTAAAAATAAGAACCTCATTTTCATGCCACATTTTTGTGTAATCCCATATACATCTTTCTGTGTACAGTGCTTGTTACTTTTACCAAGATTGGGCCAAATTTCTTATCATTTTGATGATTCCAGAACCTTGTAGTACACACCAATTCTTATATGCTACATGATCAACTTTTTCTGATTGATTCCACACCGTTTCTTTCGCAATGCAATCGCATGACCAGGGGGTACGAGTTTCACAAAGATCATAAGTCGAACTTATCTCTAAGTTGGACTTAACAATTATGGAAAGCCGTTAGCATCTATGAAAATATTTGGTAAGAGTTATTTTAAAAGGCGCAAAATGTCGATTCAAATCATTCATATTTTCTATTATCAAGGAGATTTCATGTTCTTAATGTGGAATTTATAAAATATTAAAATACTTGAATTTTCACTTTTGAATATATTTTATTTCAAGGCTACAAATGGCTCTCCATAATTTTTAAGTCCAACTTAAGGTTAAGTTTGACTTAGGATCTTTGTGAAACAACCCCCAGAACTCAACTTTATCTTTAAGAACACCATCTCTTGTCTTGCATTGCTTCTAGGTAACTCCAATCTGGTATCATCACAGAGGATAAGCAGGAGCGCTAAGAGGAAAGGATTTGATAGCAACCAGGGAGTGACGTCAAGTAAAAGAACCAGAAGGTACAACTGATTATGTGCCTTTCAGATATGTTTGTGTGTAATTATGTCTTTATATGTGAACGATGCTTAAAAACGCGTAGTTGTGGGCTCTCATGGGGAATTTGACACCATTCAGTTGTTAAAGTGTGTGTTGTTAATCACCAGGATTAGCCTTCAGTTTTATGACCAACAGGCCTTATGTAATACTCTGCATTTCTCAATAATAACTCCATATGTAAAGGTCATTTTCTTAAATTTCCCTCACCCAAAGAGTCTCTCTGAGAGACTAGGGAATATTTCTTGATGGGACCGTGGGTTTACTGTGTAGACTTGTACACTCATTAATAGTATTTTCCAGCAAGTCTGGTGTCAGTTAATTATGACCTACTGTACATGGAAACTGTCTACCATCTCCCTTTAAAGCCCCTCTAAAGTGTTGAGAGCCCAAAAAATTTGATGGCAAAATTTCATTTAAATTGTATCATAATGTGAAAGAGGATGTCATTTAAGACACATTTCTACCTAGGATTTTCAAAACAAATGTGTTTGATGTCGAATATTGATGAAAGAATACAAAATTTAGATTTTCTGCGTACAACAGAAAACCCAAATTATGTATTCTTTTATCAATATTTGTCTTCAAACACATTTTTTGGGGAGAATCTTTGCAGAATTGTGTCTTAAATGACATCCTCTTTTACATTATGAAACAATTTAAGTGAAATTTTGCCATCAACATTTTGGCGAATTTGGGACTCCCAACACTTTAGAGGGGCCTTAAAGGTACTATGTCCCATTTGCAGCCAACATCAAATTCTGTAGACCTTTGCAGGAGCTATGAATATGTCATGTATGTCCTATCTGTGAAAATTAAACGTTATCAGTGTCCTAATATTCAAATTATGCAAAGAAACCCGTTTATTTTCTAGACTTCACTGTCAGACACTAATTTATGTTGGTACTTTAAAAGCTAAAACAAATTGAAACCAAATTGTAATAGTAATAATCGACAGCCAAAAGGAATTGAGTAAACAAAATGCATAATGATATATCAAAAGTATTCAGTTGCTTTTAATGTCTGAATTTCATATCCACTCCGTTTTCAGTGAATTACCTGCATCTCAAAAGCTGCCTGCCCACGGCTACCCATTAGAGCACCCGTTCAACAAGGATGGTTACCGGTATGTCCTGACAGAGTCTGACCCCCATGCCCCTAGTAGTGCCTTTGAGGAGGACCAATGGATAGGCAAGCCCATCCCAGCCCATCTTTACAGGATGGCTCTCAGCAAGGATGTGCTCTTAGCTCTTCATGATAGGGGTAAGACCATAGAGAGTACAACTTAAGACTACTTTAAAACCACGGCATCATCTCGCAAAGAATTGCAATTGATAAAATTTGTTGGAACCAACTGTGTACTTAAGAGATGAGAGATTGTAAATTAATAATTGATTATAGAACTTACCATTAAAGATAAACTTGAGTACTGGTAATGCGATTGCATTGTGAAAGAAAAGGTGTGGAATGGATCAGAAAAGTTGATCATATAGCATGTAAGTAATGGTGTGTAATGCAAGGTTCTGGAGTCATCAAAATCATCATAAATTTGGCAGAGTCTTGGTAAAGTTACAATCACTTACACAGAAAGATGTATATGGGACATCACACATGGTGTCGGGGCTAGTACTACCCTGATTTCCTTATCTTTCTATGCTCATTACTCAGCCAGTATACATTTTCTTCCAAAATTGTTTCGCACATGACATTTATTTGTGATCTTGAACATTCAGTGTAAGTTTCGTTAGATTCTGTGAGAATTCATTTTCTTTTTTTACCAGAACTCAAGTTTATCTTTAATCGTGTGCACTAAATGTTCACAAATTTTGCCAGTGACTCAGATTCACAAAATATCACTACCACCAAACACATCCCTTTCAGTGCTGATAATTTGCAGACTTTTTGTTTCTGTTCTTAAGCCCCACAGCTGAAGATTTCTGAGGATCGTCTCTTGGTGACCGGGGACAGAGGTTACTGTATGACAAGGGCAACCCATGGTATCAGCAGGGGGTCATGGTACTTTGAGGTCACGATAGATCAGATGCCAGAGGGCAGTGCTACAAGGTTAGGATGGTCTCAACCACTAGGTAAGCTCTTGTGATGATTTTCAAGTTAATAACATACTGTATGACAAGGGCAACCCATGGTATCAGCAGGGGGTCATGGTACTTTGAGGTCATGATAGATCAGATGCCAGAGGGCAGTGCTACAAGGTTAGGATGGTCTCAACCACTAGGTGCTAAGACTGCTAAGAAAGCATGTAAATGCTTATAAGTAAACAACCAGGGGACCGACGGCCTCAAGTCCTCTCTGAGGGACTTGGTAATGAGGATTAATGCCTTACCAAAGGCATACCTTGTAGCATTGACTTGGTTTTGAACCCAGGACCTCCAGGTTACGAGACCACTTCTCTACCACTGAGCCACCGCGCCTCCTCATAGTAATAGTGATAATGATAGTGGGTTCTTGTGTAACGCTTGTGTCTGTCAGACGTGACACTCCTGTCGCTCCACAATTATAACCCCGGCTTTAGCAAAATGCATAAAAGTCAGTGATATTTGTTAATTAAAAGTTCTATTTTGATATATCTTAATGAACATTTAGCTAAAATGAAACCTCATTGAAATAGTATATGCATTTACCCCCTTCATATCCTAACCATGTGATTCTACCTCTGTTTGATAAAATTGTGATTTTCAACAATTAAGCATTTTGCGTTCCGGACGCGTCTGTTCGTGCCACTACATTTCAACAAGCTACCTTAGTGAAACTACTCCAAGGCACTTCAGGGGGGTGTTTCACAAAGACTAAGATCAACTTAAGTTGGACTTGAACTATGGCAGGCGATTTATGCCCTTAAAAAGTCTTGAACCAACCAGAGGTAAAAGAAATTAGAAATTATGATCTTTAGATAAAAAAATTCCTTCAATAATAAAGTATCAAAAAATGTCAATTCTGTAGATTTGTGAGGTCCTTGAGAGACCAAGGCAACGGTGAGAGCAACCAGTGGCATGAATGGCCTGCCATTCCAAGTCCAACTTCAGTCGATCTTAGTCTTTGGGAAACACCCCCCAGATATGATACCTCAGCATTTGAAACACTTCTGTATTCATTCAATAGGTAACTTGCAAGCTCCTCTCGGCTACGACCGTACATGGTGCAGAGATGCCAACCGTTACGGTTTCGCCGTATTTGTTACGGTTTTAATGCTCTTGTTACGGCGTTACGGTAAACAATCAAAAGGTTACGGGGAAACGATAAATAAAAGTACATTATAGCGAATGCCGCCTTATCACATAGTCTCCGTACACTGTGCTGCATGTCGCACGCATTTACTCATAAGTTCACTGAATTTGACTACACTGGATAGGCACTTTCGCGCACATGGTCCGTCCGCCGCCATCTTGTTTAATTGTGAAACAACACGGCCGCCGTCATTACTGCTACGTGTGGTCGTACGTTTTGGGAGGAGCATGGTGGTGGATGATCGTGCGCGCGGCGCCCGCAATACCCATTCAAAGTATAGTAGCGAAGACTTCGGTGATTCAGCGGGCGCATTGCAAGTGTGGTATACGGTGTGTTGTTGTTCATGAACGCCGGGCCTAGCGGCCTGGGCTGGTGTGTCTGTGGTAGTGGTGAGTGTACGTGTGCATGTGTAGAATACGAGTTCTGCCATTTGACTGTGGATTCGAATTTGTGGTTCGATCGACGCTTGAACGAGGTGTTTTCTTCCTGAATATTATCATGGATTCATTCAAAAGAGCGAGTACCCGAGGAGGAGATCCTTTGACTGCAAACCGATTTTTAAAAACGTTTTCACGCACATCTTTATTTTGGACTTAAAAATGGTAGGTTCGAAATGCAGTAAGAGTGATTGGGTGTTTGACGTTTCGCGCGAAAATTATGCTGCAGTGTCTTGCGTTCCGGAAAGACCCCCATTCGTTACGGACAAATTTGGTAAATGTTACTGACAGCCCTCCTATAGGGTTGGCATCTCTGCATGTTGAGAGCAAACAGTGGCATGAACGGCCTGCCATAGTTAAGTCCAACTTCAGTCGATCTAAGTCTTTGTGAAACACTCCCTTGTTCGTGCCCCTACAATTCACTAAGCTTATACTGAAACTACTTCAAAGCACTTGAGATACTATACCTCAGCATTTGAAATACTTCTGTATTCATTCATTAGGTAACTTGCAAGCTCCTCTCGGCTACGACAAGTTCTCCTATTCCTGGAGGAGCCGTAAGGGGACCAAGTTCCACGAGAGCCGGGGGAAGCGCTACAGTGAAGGCTACGGAGAGGGCGACACGTTAGGATTCTTCATTCAGCTTCCAGAGAAGACAGAGAAGGATCCAATCATCCCTCCGACCTACAAGGACAGAGTAAGTTAAGGATAGACAGAAATAACCATCTGGGCTCTGTTGCATAAAACTTACCATTGATGGTAACTTTTCCATCAGTGGCAACTACCATGGTAACAGGGCTCAACAGCCAATCGAAATCAAGGTTTCCATGGTAGTTGCCATTGATGGCAAAGTTACTATCAATGGTAAGTTTTATGCAACGGGGCCCTGGTATGATGAATTCTGTTGTCACCCTTCCCTATACACAGGCGGTAACCCTTGTCACCTGCACAATGAAGGGATATACTGGGGAATAGTTTGTCCCTGGTTTTTTTCTCCCAAAACATTGTAGAGCAGTGTGTGTGCAGCGCTTTGTAACCGCAAGGAAAAGGCGCTATATCCAATATATTTTTGATTGGATTAGATTTTTCTTTATCTTTATCAGTTTGATTTAGAAAACAATAATTAGAAAGACAATAGATCTAATTTCATATACATGTACTATTAAAATAACATTGATAATCAATGTAAAGCATCAAAATGTGATGACTTACTTTTAGCTAATCTGTCTTGTTTTGTGAAGCTACAGAGCGCGATGAGATGGCAATCACACACAAACTGCATTGTGTAACCTCCCCACATAACACAACACCATACTTCAGTCTCTATATGGAGGTGGTCAGTGGAGCCAGGCGTAGTGTCAGGGGAACAACTGTTTACATCAGAAATTGAAGTTTTAGGTTCTAATTGGGGACAGCCCATGAGACCTGTTGGTCTTATAAACCCTCAATTGCTCAACAATACTACCCCCTTACTGACATCATTGTTCCTTACTTTAATACCCACCCATAATCTTCATTCTATGAAGGACATTTTTAGACTCGTAATCCCGATATCAACTTTTTCCTCTGCCGATAAATGATTTAGTGTAACTGCTTCTAAAATCTGGAATAATATACCATACTCAATTTGAAGAATCGAAAATCTGTCACCTTAAAAAAAAACACCAAAGACTCATCGTTTCCACATAGCTAGGGTTTGTGTACCTTTTTCATATTTCTTACATTGTAATCCATATGGTACTCCTTAACCCTACGTTAAATGGGGGGGGGGGTCAATTTGACCCCCCCCCCCCCTGTAGAAATTTCGCGACTTCTCCGAAACCGTGGCAGATATAACATTTTCCTTTCCTGACTTTTTTCTTTTGAGTCTTACGCATCTTTTAAAACAATTTTTTCAAAAATCGGATGTATAGTTACAAAGTCATGTGACCTTTTGTCTACGCATGCCAGCCCGAAAATCGCTCATTTTTGTGATTTGTGTACAAAACATATGTAAATGTCATTTTTCTTAAAAAGAGATAAATCATTGGTTATTTTGTCTTGTTTAAAGTTGAGGTGTTTGTTTTGGGGTCAAAATAGTGAATTGTAGTTATAAATGAAATAAAACAACAAAAACAACTAGAAATTTAATTCGTCACGAAGACGAATAAGGTGGTCTGTCTAAGTCTTTTGATAGAATTGAGAATGGGAGAAGTTATATAGACATGTAAACAATGATGATCATGATGACCATGATGATGATCATGATAGTAAAGGTGATGATGATGATGATAATGATAATGTTATATGATGATAAAAACGATAATGTTAATGATGATGATGAGCATAAGCATGATCCTGACATCTGATTGAAAAAATAAGGAAATATTTAGATAGCAAATAGTCTCAGCTACAACATACTAAAATTTGGGAGAAAACAGTTGAATAACAACCTAGATACTGGTCAAAACACCTTGTCATGCAGATTCATGTTTTGAAAAAAGTGACCTCCCATAGACATAACACGCAAATATGACAAATTATGCATTGTCGCCTTTAATGGAATATTTAACTATGATGACGTCATCGAAATGAAAAATGAATGGCATATTTTTGATAGAGAATTATCTCAGCTACAACATATTAAATTCTGGGAGAAAATCGATCACCGATAAGTGAGATAATCTCAATTAAACAAAGACAAAAATGACGTCATCAATCAAATACATTTGTTTGAGTTTAGATGCCAATATGATGACTTTGTTTCACTTTGTACGAGTCAGGGTGGTATGAAATCATATCTACAACTCATGCTTTTTCCAACCATGATATAAAAATTGGGGGTCGATGGACTATCTGAAGAGCTATTTCGATTTTTAAAATAGCATGTTTTTGATGAAATTTGCATTATATTGCCTATAGCAGCACGCGCGGATTTTGAACTTTGACGCACGCTCACGGCCTTATGAAATATGAAGAGTGACTGAAATTAATGTTAATTGTCAATTACGTTAAGAGGAATCCAAATCATGTAAACATTTTTAATTTGACCTTTTCCGCGCGCTGTGAGCGCGCACACCGCGCGAGGGGACACGAACGGACGGAAAATTTTGAAATGCTTAAAATGACCTGATTCGTACTCTCGTTTAATAGTTAAGTGATTTTGAGCAATTTTAAATTTTGACGCGCACATACGCGCGCGTCATGACCTTTATGTGACCTTTGATGACATGACCTGTTGACCCTTGACCTGAAGTATATGTGATATGAATTTGAATGAACTTTGAGTACGCATCATGAAGATATGATGGATAATGTGATTTCACAAAATGGCGTCAGGATGACGTCACGATAATTTGTTGACCTTGAAAATGTTCCTGTCACGTATCATGATGATTACCTATAACTGTGTCAAAATTGAGAAAAATTGGGTGGATGGATATTGAGAAATCGGTTGCACAAAAAAGTGGAGAAATAAATAAAAATAAATAATAAATAATAAAGAAAGAAAATTCTGACGAAATCAATAGGTGGTCTGTTGACAACAGACCACCTAATAAAATACATAAGTTAAAAAAACAATGAAATACATAAGAAATTATCAAAACAAGAGATAACATAAGGAATAACCTGGCTCTTCAAATGTTTTGTGTTGTATTATTATTCCAAATGGTCCTAACAAATATAAGTAGTGAAAAAGAATGCTTCAATATGAATAATGTATGAACTATGGGCAAAAATGTGAATTTTATGACCTTATTTGCATAAATTACCATATTTTGCGGCAATTTTTGCGGCGATCGACAGTGAAACGGCTGAGATCTTAGGGGGGGGGGGGGGGTCAAATTGACCCCCCTCCCTCCCCCACAGTAAAAGCTAAGGCTGTGCACAACTGAGGTTCCCGAGTACACTCCCAGGCTTACAAGCGAATACTTGAATATATTCGGACGCCATGTTTTTTTATAATTTTTTTGAATTTTTTTGAATTTTTTTTTTTTTTGCCACCACCATACCTTTGGAGCAGTATCCCAGTTCTGTAGCCGAAAACGCATGCAATTTTACTTCGAGTTGCAGTTGAAGGCGCCGATTTAATAATAATAATATCAGTAAACAATGCTGTTTTAAAAACCAAAGATGGCAGAATAATCCATTTTCCTACAAGTCTAAACAGAAAATCCAGACATTTGGTCCCAGTTTCTGAGTGGTGAGTTTGACAGTGCTCGAGTTGGGAAACATTTTTACACAGGCAGGGGTAAGCGTCAGCCTGGACAGATTTTTTTTTTTTTTTTTTTTTTTTTTGCGGCCGAATATTCGGTTGTCAACCGTGCGGGTACTCGAGCATTCGACTACACGTCGCAGCCCTAGTAAAAACCTGCTCTGAAATAGCCCAGTTAAATGATACCCAACTTGATGTTGGCTCTTCTTGCTACATCTGCCACATGATCTGAGAATGATAGTGCAGAGTCAAAAGTCACATGTGCATCTTATAGGCCTTTTGACTACTATTCAGAAGGTCACATGTGCATCTTATAGGCCTTTTGACTACTTTTCAGAAGGTCACATGTGCGTCTTATAGGCCTTTTGACTACTATTCAGAAGGTCACATGTGCGTCTTATAGGCCTTTTGACTACTATTCAGAAGGTCACATGTGCGTCTTATAGGCCTTTTGACTACTATTCAGAAGGTCACATGTGCGTCTTATAGGCCTTTTGACTACTTTTCAGAAGGTCACATGTGCGCCTTATAGGCCTTTTGACTTCTTTTCAGAAGGTCAGTTGTGCGTCTTATAGGCCTTTTGACTACTTTTCAGAAGGTCACATGTGCGCCTTATAGGCCTTTTGACTTCTTTTCAGAAGGTCAGTTGTGCGTCTTATAGGCCTTTTGACTACTTTTCAGAAGGTCACATGTGCGTCTTATAGGCCTTTTGACTACTATTCAGAAGGTCACATGTGCGTCTTATAGGCCTTTTGACTACTTTTCAGAAGGTCACATGTGCGTCTTATAGGCCTTTTGACTACTTTTCAGAAGGTCACATGTGCGCCTTATAGGCCTTTTGACTTCTTTTCAGAAGGTCAGTTGTGCGTCTTATAGGCCTTTTGACTACTTTTCAGAAGGTCACATGTGCGTCTTATAGGCCTTTTGACTACTTTTCAGAAGGTCACATGTGCGTCTTATAGGCCTTTTGACTTCTTTTCAGAAGGTCACATGTGCGTCTTATAGGCCTTTTGACTACTTTTCAGAAGGTCAGTTGTGCGTCTTATAGGCCTTTTGACTACTTTTCAGAAGGTCACATGTGCGTCTTATAGGCCTTTTGACTACTTTTCAGAAGGTCACATGTGCGTCTTATAGGCCTTTTGACTACTTTTCAGAAGGTCACATGTGCGTCTTATAGGCCTTTTGACTACTTTTCAGAAGGTCACATGTGCGTCTTATAGGCCTTTTGACTTCTTTTCAGAAGGTCACATGTGCGTCTTATAGGCCTTTTGACTACTTTTCAGAAGGTCAGTTGTGCGTCTTATAGGCCTTTTGACTACTTTTCAGAAGGTCACATGTGCGTCTTATAGGCCTTTTGACTACTTTTCAGAAGGTCACATGTGCGTCTTATAGGCCTTTTGACTACTTTTCAGAAGGTCAGTTGTGCGTCTTATAGGCCTTTTGACTACTTTTCAGAAGGTCACATGTGCGTCTTATAGGCCTTTTGACTACTTTTCAGAAGGTCACATGTGCGTCTTATAGGCCTTTTGACTACTTTTCAGAAGGTCAGTTGTGCGTCTTGTAGGCCTTTAGAAGGTCAGTTGTGTCAATTGTGATTTGTTAAGTTTGCAGCATGAAACTGTTATGAATCTGGACCCCTCTCAAACTTTGCGAACATCGTTGCACATGAAAGTTTCTGATTTTACAGTAATAGATAATTCTCTATTTCCTTTGCTATTCTTTTGTTTCAGGCCCTGATTAAATTTAAGAGTCATCTGTATTTTGAGGAGAAAGACCAGACATCAGAAGCAGAAAAGGCTCTCGTTCCTACGACAGGCACAAAGGTATAAAACAAGGAAATATTGAATACAATAAAGATGATCGTTGCAAATTTGTATTCATCGACTCTGACCAAGGAATACAAAGCATGAGTATGTACTAAAGAGTTATGATTTGTAAATTTGCTGTTGACTGGAAGACTTTCAATCATTTCTTGATCAGTCACAGCTCGTTTTGAAGTAAGACAGGGCCCAATTCTATGTGATGGCAACATCTTTTTTCACAAAAGCTAGACTATTTCCTCCATAATTTTCTGATAGATGAAAGAGAAAATAGATAAAAAAAACATATTTTTAGGGTAAGGATTTGAAACAAAAGATTTAAAAAATATATTTCAAAGTTAAAGGTAGTAGAAAAACAAATTTTCTTTCTTAGTTTTAGGCAACATTTTATTTTGAACGGGGATGCTCCCATCATCACCAATGTGTGACTGTTATCCATTGTCCCACATATTGTTTTTGTTGTTGGAGTTATGTATATTTGCTTGGAAATAAAGCAATATTTGTGTATTTATTTTTCTAGATTATCTTCTTCAAGAATGGCCAGAGCCAGGGAGTTGCCTATGAGGATGTGTATGAAGGGGCATACCACCCAGCAGTCTCTCTTTATAAACAGAGCATCGTAAGTTCAGCTGGTTTGCCATAGAGTATGGAAGCATGACGTCATACTGGCCAAGTTGTCAAAGTTGCTAGTTCCAAATATAATTGTGCTAAACAATGGTGTGGTGATCACACCTGCCCCAAACAATGAATTTGCCCTGCTCTAGCCCCTTGCTTGAATGTTTTTGCGTTGAACCTCATGCACAGGTTTTTATGCCTCCGCTACTAAGTAGCCGGAGGCATTATGTTTTCAGATTGTCCGTCTGTCCACGATCGCGTTATCTCAAGAACCAATTGATGGATTCCCGCCAAACTTGGGTCATGTATGTATCTTGCAGAGCCGATGAACTGATTATATTTTGGGGTTGCGAGATCCAAGGTCAAAGGTCACAGGACTCTTTATGTATTCAAAAATAGCTTGTGATCACGTTATCAGAAGAACCCATTGATGGTATCTTGCCAAACTTGGGTCATGTATGTATCTTGCCAAACTTGGGTCATGTATGTATCTTGCAGAGCCGATGAACTGATCAGATTTTGGGGTCGCGAAGATCCAAGGTCAAAGGTCACAGGACTCTTTATGTATGCAAAAATAGCTCGTGATCGCCTTATCTCAAGAACCCATTGATGGATTCCCGCCTAACTTAGATCATGTATGTATCTTGCAGAGCCAATGAACTGATTAGATTTTGGGGGTAATGAGGTCAAAGGTCACAGGGCTCATTATGTATGCAAAAATAGCTCGCTTTTGTTTTGTTTTGTAAAATTGCTCCATGGCAGAGGCAACATTTTCGACTGCGCGCGGTCGAAGGTCCATCTAGTTTTGTTTAGAACCAGTAATGTGGACGACAAGCGAATATGGCGGAATAGCACTTTGGTACTCTATACCAACCTGAATAATATTCTGAAAATTATATCTTTTATGTTAGCAAAAGTATGTTAATTGTCCTTCATAATAATGTGAGATTTTCTCAATGAATTTCAACCAAGTATCTACCTATAGGTTTGTAAAAACAGAGCAGTACAGAATACAGTTCTCGTCACATAGCATATGTTAGCGAATTAGTTAAGTGAATTATCACATTCCTTATTTAACTGGCGCTAGATTTTAGTCGAAAGGAGAGAATGATCTGGGATTGAAAATATGTCAGATTTAGTTTATACCCATATTTGTGTAATGTACTTTCATCAAGTACTATTTGTTATTGTTTGCTAAAAGTGTGAAACTCATTCACATTCATGATCTAAATAGGGTGCTTTTTTAAAGTTTATTTTCGAATGAAGAGATAAATTCAGCAGTTGAATTTTCTGCATGATAATTTTTTTTTTGTTAATCATCTTTTTTCAGGTCACTGTTAACTTTGGGCCAGACTTCAAGTACCCGCCAATATCGCTCCAAGACTACAGACCAATCAGCGATCTGGCCTACCTGTCGGCCGTGGAACAGACTATATCAGACATTCTATTTATAGTGGAGCATGAAAAGGACTACGAGTTGGCTGCCCGAGGCGTTCTCATCGACATTTAATTTAACTCCGGGGTCTAAGATTATTTGAGCTGGGTTCTGTGGATGTGTGTCACTCCATAGTTGAATGGCATCCAACAAGCCAAGTCACCTTTTGCGTGTTTATATCAAGAAGCTGCAAACTCTGGAGGTCTGTTTACTTATGGTCTTGCAGTCCATGTTGAACAGGTGCTTGTCACTGAACCTGCACAATGACCTTACACTGGAGAAGAACACAGCACTAATGTCCTTTGGCAAGACATTAATCTACCCTTGCCACTCTCCACCCAGGTGTTAAAGGGGTACCAGTAGGAAGGAATTCCTTGAATGCCTTGAGCACCTTGCATGGTGGATACGTGCGCTATATAAGAATCCTATATTATTATTATTATTATTACGATGTCACTTTGGGTGGAGATCTACTCTGTAAAGATTCTCTTGGGAAAAGATTTTATTTGCATTTATTTTGTCTTACTAAAGAAAAAATCCTTGCTTGATGCAAGTTTTAGTATTGACAATTTTCTTCCAGCTTTTTGGTGATCCATAACAAGGTGATATTTCTTGTGAATATGAACATACACATTCTTCCAATGCTTATCTTTCTCGCTATTTTTGCTTACAATTAGTGTTAGGGTAGCTGTAGAAGTTTCATGAATGAATTTCTGGTAAAACTTGGCAAATATTGGGTGTATACAGCCAGCATGACTTGAGTAACTATATTTATTTATTTACTTCCACAAGGATTAATATTTTACTTCAGATACCTAGATTTGGCAACTTTTCAGTTAAGATTCTAGGTTTGGGGTGAGGTCAATTAAATTTGGCAAAAACTGTATCCAAATTTTCTGTTGGCTGTGTCCTTTATACAGGATTATTCATAACTTAGGGAAAGTACTTCAGTCAAATCCCAACCAAACTTTAGAGATAATTATGTTAATAAAAAATTGAAAGAATGAAGACACACTTGAGCATTCTGATGTCTACTATCAGAGAAAAACAGGAACGAAATGTGTAAGATAAAACCAAAAGCTAAAACTAGCAATTAAAGGAATAAAGCAAGAAACAACTGTTTTTAATCAAATCATTCTACGTTTATTAACATAACAGCGATTCAGGTCTTAACAATGACATAACAGTTCTACTGTTCAACAATCCTTAAAAGTGAAATGCATTGAGCTATTGAGAGTAATTGCATGTAACCTGGTAATTCTCTCATCCAATATTTAAATTGTATAATCTGTTCTGATGACAGAAATTCTATTTTATTCTTATTGTACTTACATGCCGGGACCTGTTTCTGAGCACTGTTTTATAAAACTTGTTATCAATAACAAGTCACAACAACTGCCATAAGCTTCTGAAGTTCTTGCATTTGATTGGCTGTAATAAACTGTGATAGAAAAGTGACCCTTGTTATTGATAAAGGTTTTATGAATCAGGACCCTTGTTATCTATAACAACTGCTCAATTTCTATGAACAGTTTGCTCTCAGCCAATCAGATGCCATGATTTCAGTAGCTTATAACAGTAGCTTGTAACTTGTTATTGATATCAAGTTTCGTGAAACAAGACCCAGATCTATTTAACCCTTGAAATAATCTTGTCCTTAATGACTTATCAGAAACTGTCTATATCCAAAAGTGAACAATATCAGACAGTACCTGTATTTCTGTATCATTGCAGCTATTGTCGGTCACATGTTCATAGCCTCAAACTTTATTGAAGTTGTAAAGATGAAAATGTGTACAAGGCCCTGTCAAAATTGGATTTGTGTTGGATATGTTGGGCCTTAATGAGGACAGATCTAATCAGCTACAAGTTGACTAGTCTGACTTCAACGAAGCTAGCAGCCGACCGGGTCTTTGTCTGATCTAAATTTAAAGCGACTTTGTAGGATGTCAATCAAGAAGAAGTCACATTTGCATATCACTTGTACATGTATTACTGGTGTATTTTTTTGTTGTGAAAGTGTTCAGTTCAGTCTAGGGAACCGTTCAATTAATGCTGAATTCTGAAGCATAGCTTCTGAGGTAGATATGATATGTGTTTCAAATCATACTCCTGAGCATTGTATATGAAATTTTGATAATTGGGGAAATATCCATTTATAAACATGAACACAGAAGAAAGCTTAAATTAGTCAGACTTGTGTCAAAGAATTACATTAGCAGTGGAGTTAGGAGCCATAATGGCATTCACTCTGTGTTTGTTTTCGCTCTTCTGGCTTCAAGATAGACGATGTTATCTTGTATCAAACTGACCAAATCTACGTCAATCATAAGTGTGACTGCCTTTTTGTGGTCAAGCTTTTGAAAAAATGTGTAAATATTTTGATGATTTGTAATAAAGCCCAACATACAAATATGTTAAAAACCGAGTACTGCCCCTGATTTCTATCCCATGGGGGCTTAACTTCCGATCAGAAGACTTACAACGCTCAAAAAAAATTATTCTGGTAGTATTTGGGACCACCTCATTCAGGAAAAAATTTACAATGTTTAATCTTCCTTGCATTTATCCAATGTGAGATAAATATTGTACTATTAACAGCACTGCTAGTAAGTATATCATGATTCTTGAAAACAAACTCAATTTTACTTTTGATTCCAGACTATTCACTGCTTCTCAGACACAAAATGTATAATTCATGTGCTCAAGAATTTCCCCTATAGAAATACTTATTTTCTATTACATTTCATGTCTACTCAATAAATATATTATGCCATCAGTCGTCTGATGACAAAATGACACATCTGAAAGTGTTCAAAACATTTTCAAGTTTCACAATTTAAACATTTTTTAAAACTAAAGATGAATCAAACAATAAATTCTTAACTTTTATTGTATGAATTTTATGATTTCCATCGGCTATGAATTTTCATCATTCTTGTTTAATCAGTGCGACTTCATTACTCTTCAAAGTTTCACTTTTACTGCTTTGAATGGGGTGAGAGGAATGCACAACGATTCCTTCACGTACCAGAGCATTTTTGATATTCCTAGTCTCATTCCTGGCAATCTTGATGGCCAACCTGAGTTCCTGAAGGTCCCATTTGACGTCCTCCGTCACCAACCTCTTAACACGCCGCAGGGAAGAACTGACATAGTCCAGCTTGGAGAGAGCCACCTCCAGGCGGCGGTCGCACTCGTTTAACCGCAGGATAGAATCTCGGATCTGGTTGTCATGGCTTGCAGACATTCTAGAGAAGAACTCGAGGTTCTTTTCCATGACGGTCTGGACCCGTGTCTGTTCCTTGACTGCCTTTGAGCTCTCTGAAGACAGCGTGCAGGCTTCCTTGAACACCTTGTCCAAAGTGGCCTGATTCTGGCCCTGCTTCAGGAGCTCAAAGGCAGTGTCTTCAACGTCCTCTTTGAGGTTCTTGAGTTGGTTGCGGAGCCTCTGGAGGACAACCGAAAGTTCACGCACTGTCCTGGCCAGGGTTGGATCAGAGTATACCTGTTGGGATTTTCAAAGAAACTTGAATGCAAATGGAACTCAAATGACGCTCTTTGCAGGGCTGATTTAGGAGATTTTCTTGTCGGCTCTTAATTTTCATGATACCCAAGGAAGAGCCCTTTACAGAAGGCTAGGATTACTTTCCTATAATTGCAGAATCTGTGAGGAAAATTTGGGCAGGTTAATGAAAAGTATCATGAGAGGCAGATGTAAAAGGGTATAAGGATGAAAGGCCGAATACCGAGGTAGAATACCAATACCAGAGTTATCCAATAGTCAATGGACTGATCAAAGGGAGGTAGAAAAGCATAATTATATTGAATTCTTTAAACAAAAATGTAAACACAACATAGAATGGATGTCACAAAACGAGATGAGGGCTGATGTGACATTCATTCCAGCATTAAACATTCATTCCGAACATACACTACGTGCATGTTCTGTAATATTAACATGACTTATTCACATAATTGCGACTTAATCAATATTTTCCTATCTGACATTACTGTTTACTAGGTTAATGATATATGTTTATTTTGCAAATGAGTATTATTTTTTGTATAAACGTTATAAACGATGTAAATATGTTCATGTTTATTCAGGGCCCCATGGAAGACCACTACTTATTGGTGAATGGGCTACCCTGTCAAAAGATTAGAAATAAATAAATAAATAAATAAATTAAAAGATTTCTGTTCCTGAAATCTGTAACTTTATTGTCTGCAGATTTAGTCTGACATCCTACCCCCCCCCCCCCCCTCCATGGGAAAAAGTGATCTGATGGTGCCCCTGTTTGCACACTAGAAGTTGTCAGAAATCCCATCACTGAAAAGACATGGAATTGATATGTTTCTACCTGAATTGTAGCTGGGCTGACGGTCTGGTAACTGCCATCCTTTGATTCTCCGCTGACCGACTTCCCATCGCCACCTCTCCCGTTCCCCGCATCGCCTTTACCAAACTGGTCATTATTGCCCCCGCTTCCCCCTTTCTGGATTCCTCCTCCCTTCTTCCCCCCTGCTGCCGAAGATGAATGCCGCCTGCCCCCCGTCCCAAGGCTGTGACTCTGTCGAGTGCTGCCTATGCCGAGTATGGAGGGGATGTTCGGCCGGTTGAAAAGCAGGATCATCGGTCGAAATCGACCAAGGCAGACCGGCTTCATGAGCGCGTTGATCAGGAGCGATGCCGTGGTTGAATTGGGTTGGTAGCGGACGGAGCGAAGAAATCGTGAGCTTAGAAACATCTTAGTGCTAGAAATCTGAAAGAGGAGATGGAAGGAATATGTTTTTTCCAATTATTTTTTTCTTGTCCTACTTTTGATGTCGACTAGCTGTCTGAAGTCTGAACGGGAGAGGATTAACCGTATATTCTAAACGGAATTTCACTGTTCTCGTGGCAAGATTCATCGCTTGTAAAACCATACCTTTATAATAATAAAAACATCACCGTCATCAAAAGAACAATAACTTAGAACCACCACCACCGTCATCATCATCTTCATCACCATCATCATCATCATCACCGTCATAATTATTTATACCATCATCACGCCCATCTTCACCATCATTGTTTCCCCCTGATATTTATCATAATCATCACAATAATGACATTGTCATCAACAAAATTAAAGGACTCATGTTTGACCTGAATCGAGTAAGTTCAAATTTAAATCAAAGAACAAGGCCCAATAAATCATACCTTTATCCTCTGCCAATCAATGAAGGTACAATGTATTCCCAGAATATAGCAATGTCAATCTTTCGGAGAGCAGATATTCCACAAAATTGAAACTTTCAATTGTCGCAAAGTTGAAATCTTGGGTTAATAATATGCGCGCCCAAACCCAAAGATGCGCAAAGCTTTGCGTTGGCTTTTGTTTGCCGCGCACTTTACTGCTGCTGCATCCCCGCCTTCTTTTCCATCTTTTCCTCTTTTTTTTTCTTCTTCATTTTCTTCTTCATCTACTTCTTCTCTTTCTTCTTCTCCTTCTTTTTCTTCTTCTCCTTCTTTTTCTTCATCTTCTTCTCCTTCTTCTTCCCCTTCTTCTTCTTCTTCTTCTTTTTACTTTTGGCTCATTGATCCTCACATTTCCCCTTACTTTGCCTTATTCCCCTTGTCTCTTCCTTTTCTTTTTTTCTTTTTTTCTTTTTTTTAATTTTTAAAGATGTTTTTCTTTCTTGTCTTCTTCATCAACTGATTGATTGATTGATTTTTATTCGACAAGCTTCCAACATACAACAATATACAATAATAACGGATCAAAAATAAGTCAGCTTGAACAGGATAACCCACGAAAGCTCGAGAGCTTATTTCCAGTGGGGTCCCTTACAGACATGTATAAAATTAATAAGTTAAATTATAGTAATATTTACAGACAGGTAAAAAAATTAAAAGAACTACTTATTAAAGATAATAATAATAATAGTAACATTAAACTGATGATAGAAATGATATTAAGTACAAGAAGAAAAAGAAGAAGGAGAAGAAGAAAAAGAGGAGAAGGAAGAAAGAGGAAAATAATGATGAATTTGTAGAATTTCTATAACGTACGAAAACATAAGTATATACAACATGAAAAAGTATGAACCGACAGAAGAATAAAAAATTTCAATCATATAACATGTCATTCACTTCTCTTCTCTGACTGTCAAGTATTAGGTATTTCTTTAATTTCCTCTTAAAATGATCATAGTTTCCTATTTCTTTTACACCATTGGGAAGGGAATTCCAATGTTTTATGGCATTGTAATAAAACGAATTTCCAATACTACCTACTCTTTCTGGTAAGTTAAAGTTGAATCGGCTATTATAATCATGCACGTCAGTAACAAGATCGAAGTTGGATCGAATATAATGATTCGACCTAGTATGATATATTTTATGCACGTGATGCAATACGAGTTGTTTTGATCTTCGGTCGACTTCAAGAAAACCAGCTTTAGGAAGTTCGCTGTAGCCAACATGAGTTCTTGGACCAGAACAGTTGATAAATCTCACCATTTTGTTCTGTATAATCTTCAACTTCTTTTGATCTGACTTGTTTATGTTACAATTACATGCAGGGTTAGCATAGTCAAATAAACATTGAATAAGAGCAAAACAGAGTATACGTCTTGCTTTTAAATCCATACAACTTTGATATCTGTACAAAAATTTCAGACGAGAATTTGCTTTTTTTACAACTGATTCTACTAAAGATGAAAATGAAATTGCGCTAGTCAACTCAATGCCTTAATACTTCACAGACTCTTTTCTCTTGATTGCTTGATTATTGTGTGTCACTTTAAATTCAAATGAATTTTTAGAACTACTTTTAGAACAAAATAAAATGCTTTCTGTTTTTCCCAAGTGTAAAGAAAGCGTATTATCAGTCATCCAATCGACACACGTAGACAGCTGTTCACTGAGCTTTTCCTTAATATATTTAGGATTAGGATTTGAATAGAGTAGTACGCTGTCATCTGCGTACAATAATAGTTTGAAGTCTTTTATACAAATAACTTGAAAATAGAATTGGGCCTAAAATGCTTCCCTGAGGAACACCGCATGTTATAGGCATTAGTTTGGAACGAATATCATGAATGGCCACTACTTGGTGTCGATTAGATAAGTAGGATCTGAACCAATCTAAATTTGCAGGCTCAATCATGATTCCTTTCTTTCTGTCTAATTTTTGTTCTTCCCCCTTTTTATGTGACTTTCTACAATCTCTTTTATCTGCGTTTATCAGAGTGCCGACTTTTGAAAAATGTTCTCTCAATTAGGTTTAATTAATTGATCTCCTCTTGAAAGTGTATACACACGAAGATAAGTGATACTTTTTTAAAGGTAATACACAGTTTTGGGGAGTTTTGAAAATTGGGTGGATAGTGATTCTTTACAATTTTGATATATTTGGATGCCCTTGTGGATGTATTATAAGTGTTAGAATATTTAGCCCCTATAACACTTCTGCTTCCGAGAAAAAATAAATATAAAAATTTACCGGTGCTCCCGGTAAATTTTGATAAATTCAAAAAGCGCCTACGGCCGTAGAATGGTAGCTGCGACTCTGAAAATCTCAGAATATGTAGTTGTGATATATAATTACCAAACAGGAAAAGCCAATCGGTCGATTTTAGTCAAGAAACATTCTTTTATAGCATAATTAATATATTGACCTTGAGAGGGAGCTATACAACAAAGAGTTTATTATTTAAAATTTCATAACTTTAGACTCGATTTCAACCGCGACAACGATCACTGAATATTGTAGGACTATATTTGCTTCCAATATGTTCATGGCCACAAAGTTATTTCCAACCTTGACCAGCATCTTCATTTGAATCTTCTATTGATGAATTCGAAGACTCTGGAAGAAGACAGATCTAGTAAACGTCGAGGCCGAAAAATTATAGCGCCATCTCCTCAATGTTTACATCGAGAGCTTAGAAAATGGCGTCGTCTGCAAGTGAATGCGGAACCTCAAAGGCGGATCAAAATACAAAATGTCGAATTGATTTAGACCCTTTACAGCATAGAAAATACACATTTCCAAGCGAACAAATTCCAAGGCTTGATGTTTCAGATCCAAAAGTCAGCGAATATGTTCGAGACGGAGTAAGTATGAGACTAAAAGAGATGTTTAGTAGCGAGAGCTAGAGTTTAATTCATGAGTGACGCGTCAAGCGTTGCCGAAGCTCGGCACACATGAATGGTAGAATGGTCTACGTGCAAAAGAGCAGGCCAGCAGACACCCGGAAGTGGTATGATGTTTTTTTTATCTTTACAAGTCGTTTGGAGTTGTAGGGGTTAAATTTTTATTACTATTATTAATATTATTGCTATTGTAATTATTATTGTTGTTTTTGTTTATTTTATTACTATTACTATTATTGTAATCATTAAAGAAATGGAAAAGAGAAAATAGACTAGGGTCTAACCCAATATTACTAGGGTGTCTGAACGATTTTTCAATTTTCAATTTGGGATCGTTTTTCACCATTTTTGTTTGATATTTGAATTAAAAATGTAATCAGAATAATACATTTCAAATTTCAAGTCTCGCCGATGTTTCTATCAAAAGATACAGCCCCTTCAAAACGCTGAAATATTCATAGCATTTTGCTCAGAATCGACGAAAAAGACGTACACGCAGAGTTATGTTGTTTTGCTAAATTTAGCCAAACAGCTGTATCGCGCGATATGCAAGCGTATGCATATGGTACGCAAGTTGCTCAGCCAATGCGTGACTTGCAAGCTTGAGCCACGCTGTCTCCGCGATATATGCCATTGACTAGTATGGGTGGCCGTTCCCGCCATAGAACCCGGAAGTGAATACACGTTGTAGTCAATGGCAATATCGCGGAGACAACTGCATGTTGTCTCCGCGATATTTCCGGGTTCTATGGCGGGAACGGCCACCCATACTTTCATTCACTATAAGCGCACATGTTACGCGATGTAACCATGGTTTGGACTGAGCGGAGCTCACGCCTCCCTAATTAGCTGATTCCAAAAATGTGGGAAGGGTATTTTCAAACTGTTATAACAAATGATCCCTTGGGGCTAGCGAAAAAAAAAGCATCTGGATATTATCCTTACGTCTAGCCCTGCTTAAGCCGCGGGGGCGCAGCTCAGGAAAGTGGCAAATTTTGGAGCTAGGATGCAAACAACATTTCAATCGCTGTTTTGACCAAGATATTTTTAGAATTCTGGGGGTGGCCCCCTATGGGGAATATGGAGAAAAACCTGCTCTTTCATATGACACCTCATTTATTGAGTTTCACCTTCAGGATCATTTGTTATAAAGGTTTGAATTTCAAATTTTTTCATAAAATCATTGACCAATTTTGGATGGTCGCGCAATGCACGTAGACCACATAGGGAAGCGTACAATCTCTATGGGAAGAGTTTTAGCACACAACATTGGGTGCGCTATCAGACACCCTACCAATATTGCAATAATTTATTTCAACGAGTAAATCAGCTTTGACATCAAAAGACACCTCAACATCATAACATGCTGACAGAAATTTACTTGTATATGTATCTTGACACAGAATATAAAGCTTGTCATATATGTGGTATGAAAATCTATATGGTTGGTGTTGTACTTTCCACAACCACATGTATACACATTCATATGATACCGCGGTACAGTCTACATGTATAAACATAATATTAGTTTTATTAGTAATAAAAAGTGGGCCGGGAAAGAGTGAGGGGGGGGGAGGGAAACAATAGACATTAAATGAAATTAATTTTTATATATTTATATAGGCCTATATAGGAAGTATTTTATTATTTGAAGTCGGCTAATATTAACTATAATTAGCCTTACTGGCTTACAGTATATGCTCAACCCCCCCCCCCCCCCAAAAAAAAAAAAAATTAAACTCGGTTTATTTATAATTTCATACCAGTGATTTATCCAAGATTTGCTGAAATGACATGATTGTTCTGGTATTTTTATCTCACTTTTTTTGTAAATTATACTTGTTTATTGTTGGAAAACGACAAATTCCAAAAAGTACAGTTAGGCCAACTAAAAAAGGCTTATGTGGAAGCATACATATCAGGGCCCGCGCAACGGCCGGGGCTCAAGCCTCCCCCCCCCTACTCTTTTAGTGTCCTATAGTGTCACAAATAAAGTATCAAAATATGCTCAACTGACTGTAATTAAATGCCTAAACCCCCTGGGCTTCCACAGGCTCGGTTTATAGACCCCCTAGTCTCCCCCGACCCCCCAGGGGGGGGGGGGGCCTTTGCCACCTAGACCCCACGCCAAATACGCTACGCTCTACCTGATCGTGAAAACGTTAGCCCCCCACCCCCTACTTTGAAAAACGTTCCGTAGGGCCTGCATGTAACATGTAAGAGTGGTGGTTGTCATATCCTAACCAGGATATAGAATAAATGGAATTCAACACAAGTATTACGAGTCTCATAGTCTTTATTGTATCCTTTCCGCTCCGGCTTCATCAACATGTAACATGCCGTATTTGACCTCTTGACCTTGCAACATGCAATGCATTACATTATCTCTCGATCACATTGTTGTTTACATCGATATCAATATCATGTCTAATCGAACATCATGACATCCCTCCCTTATCAGATTAAAAGATATCTTTTCCATTTTACTTCAATGAATAATCATGAACCCTGATTTCAAAACTTGTTTTAGCATGCAATAAGTTTTGAACTGTTTGTATCAATATAATACATGTATGTGACTTTTCCATTGACCACATCGATATCCAAATATCGTTTGTTTATTTTCATACTAATAACGACTCGTGTATTACTTGACTTCGAACTATTGAACTTGAACTTCAACCAAACACACATTGTTTTTTGTTTTTAAAACAATGAACTCCCAATTCAGAACTTATACATTTCTCATCATACACATCATGAAATGAATATTCAAACAACTTGACATTACAATATATGCAGTGTATGATCAACTCACTTCATTTAACTACTTGACTGACATATCAAACTGCTTTAACTATAAAGTCTCTGTTTGTTTATAATACGAGTCTTTCATAAGACGCATGCATTAGAGTTCTCAATATTCATCTCTGGGTTGGATGTTGATCAGATCTGTCATGAGACATTTTAGAGTTCTCATTATAATTAATCTTATAATGTCCTTTCTTCAGCTGCTAGTCTTTCACTTGAGCTTCAAAGTCAGCTAACAACTTGAGAGTTTGCTTTGAGATGAATCCCCACGTTTCTCTTGGCACTAGCTTGCACCCTTTTCTTCTCTCATTTTGTTTTGGTTTAAATTTCACTAATTAATCACTTTAACTCAGGGCAGCGTACAAGCATTCACCCAAAACTACTTCTTTTTTTTTTTCTTCAAATAGGGCAGCGTACAAGCATTCACCCAAACTTTTTTTTTCTTCTTCAAATAGGGCAGCGTACAAGCATACACCCGGTTACTGAACTTTTCATTGAATATAGGGCAGCGTACAGGCATACACCCTTATATAGTGAACATTCCGTTAAATATAGGGCAGCGTACAGGCATACACCCTATGTACTTGCTAAAATAGCACTTGAACTCTTTGTGAAACATTTTAACACTCAAACATTCAAATGACTGAAAAACTTTGTTGTGTCACTTTTACTGGTTGAACACTTCGCGTCACAATACTAGATGGCTGTTTCCACCGAATCTTCATTCCAACAAATAATCAGAAAATCGCTTGGGCCTCAAACGATGGCGTTTTGGTCTGCTCCAAATTGATGTCTGGGTCGGTGATGGTACGGTCTTCGGAACTCCCATCTGACGCTCAGTCCCCTCATGTTGGCTCTGATCACTAGTAGTCTCGACATCAGACTGTGGTGTTATCAATTCAGCACCAACACCATGGTAGAGTGGAACCTGGGCCTCTGTAGTCTCAGCTTCCGGCTGCAGTATTCCTATGTCACTAGTAGTCTCGACATCAGACTGCGGTGTTATCAATTCAGCACCAACACCATGGTAGAGTGGAACCTGGGCCTCTGTAGTCTCAGCTTCCGGCTGCAGTATACCCTGTCGATGATACTTCTTCACATGTGATGTGTTCCTAGCATACATCACACCTTCTGGTGAGCAAATGTTCAGCTTGTTGCCCTCTCTGGATACAACTGTGTATGGTTGTGTTAGAAATGGTGTGTCCATTTTGCTAGACACTTCCCTCCTCACCAGAACTTCATCTCCTGGCACCACATCAGATGGTTTGGCACCCCTCTTAGAGTCTGCATACAGTTTCGATGCACCTTTGCTCTCAGCGTCCTGGTCTCTGATCTCTTGGTCATTTAGAGATTCACTGATAACAGGTAACTTTGTCCTGATCTTCCGTCCGAAGAGTAGCTCAGCTGGGCTTTTACCTGTTGTGCTATGTGGTGTAGCCCTGTATGCTGCAACATATGACAGAAGCGCCTCCTTCCAGTCTTTGCCTTCTGAATGAGCAATTCTCATTCTCTTCTCGAGGGATTGGTTCTGTCGCTCAACCTCACCATTTGCCTGAGGCCACTTGGGTGTAACCCTATGGTGGTGTACACCTGTCAGCCTCATATAGTCCGCAAAGACTTGCGAGATAAATTGAGGCCCATTGTCAGAATACAGGGTTAGTGGCAAACCATGTCTTGCGAAGATCCCTGCTAGAGCTGCCACTGTCTTCTCTGCTGTTGTAGATCGCATCACAATATATTCGTAATATCTGCTGTAATAGTCAATGATCACTAGAATTGATTCACCAGATGGAAGTGGTCCCAAAAAATCTACTGCGACATCCTCCCATGGACCAGCTGGTAAGAGCGTACTTCGTATTGGCTCACATGCGTTTGCTACAGCCTCAATCTTGGCCTTGGTGGGATTGATGCCGTCCTTGGTCAACTTGTGTCCCCTGAATACTAACTCGGACACACCAAACAGGCACTTTTCTGCATTGGCCGTTAATCCTGCGTCTTTCAATCGTGTCAAGGTCTGTCGAAGCCTCTCATCATGCTCTTCCTGCGTGGCACCATGAATGATGATGTCATCAGAAATGTTTGCAACACCAGGTAGTCCTTGAAGCACTTTGTGGATCTCGTGCTGATAGATCTCAGGTGCTGCATTCACACCGAATAACAATCTCTTGTAACGGTATAGTCCGCAATGTGTTACAAACGTGGTCAACTTTCGGGATTCAGGATCTAACTCCAACTGATGATATCCCCATTTTAGATCAATTTTTGAGAACACCTTGCTTGTTGACAACTCTTGGAGTATTTCATCCACTGTCGGTATCGGATGTCTCTCCCTCACAATGGCTTCATTGACCCGCCTCATGTCAATGCATATCCGGATATCTCCATTAGGCTTGGGTACTATGACTACAGGACTAACCCACGGTGTAGGTTCTTCCACAGGCTCTATAATGTCTTGCTCGACTAGTTCCTGGATCTTCTCCTTCACTCTGTCTCTCAAACCGAATGGTGTTCTTCGAACTGGCTGGGCTACAGGTCTAATCTCGGGATCAACTTTCAGCTTGATTTGTCGATCACGCAGTTTTCCAACGCCTTGGAATACTGGCTTGAATTCTTCTCTCATATCTACATATGATTTCACAGAGTTCACATCTATCCCGATCCGTAGCACACCAAGGGCTAATGCCGTTTTTCTACTCATCAGTGGTTCGCCTTTCTCTGCAATGACAACAAATTCAGCTTCTACACTTCTCTCACCTGCCGTGACCACAGCTTTAAAACATCCAATGGTCTGGAGTGGCTCTACAGAAGTATACGGATAGATCTTTTTGTTACACCTTCGGGATGAGCATGTAATTTTCTCTGTCTTCAGGAACTCCCATAATGCTCTGTCAATGATATTCGCAGTGGTTCCAGAATCTACTATGATATCAACTGGTACTCCTCCAATCACAACAGGCACCTTTTCACACTTGTCAGTATCAATAGCGAATGCATATCCTCTCTCACTATCATCACTATGATTCTGTTCATCACCTTGCTTATTCTGACAGTGACATGTGCATTCATCCACTTGTCGCACTTTGTGACCTTGCCTTTTCTGTCCCCATTTTCCTCTAGGTTTAACGTTTGGTCCACTTGTCTGCTCCTTCTTCCCTGAACCATCTCTGCACTTTGTGGCGAAGTGTCCCTTTTTCCCACATGTGTGGCATATCCGTCCCTTGGCTGGACATGTCGAGTCCTTATAACTGTGCCCAGTTCTCCCACAATTAAAGCATTCACGGGTTTCATTACTGACCTGACGGATCTGGGAACTAGGGTTAGGAAACTCGTCCACCGATGACAGTATTCTGAATTGAGAATCCATGGCCTCCACGGCCTCAAGTGACGCTGCTATCGCCAAGGTTGCAGTTAGGGTGAGTGCAGTACCCTTTTCCAAAAGTTTCCTTCGCAGTCTAGATGACCGCAACCCTTGAACGACCTGATCACGAATCTGGTTCTCCAAATCATCTCTGAAAGCACAGCCTTCTGCTGCCTTCTTAAGCCGTGTCACCATCTGCGACACAGTCTCATCCGCCTGCTGAGTAATCTGTCTGAAAACATGACGTTGAAAGGTAGAATTTGACTGCACAACAAAATGCTTCTCCAAAGCGTTCACAGCCTTGTCATAATCTGCCTTGGTGCCAGTATCCTCAAGGGTCTTGAAAACTTCCCGCACAGCCGCTCCAGCCGAGTACATCATCAAGGCTCTACGTCGAGTCAACTGCGCCGGCTCTGCCCCGTCGACAAACACACCGAGGCTATCTGCGTACGCATCAAACTCCTCATACCAGCGCTGCCATCTTTCACTCACAACACTGCCGTCTCCGGTCGGATCAAACTGACCAAGTCCCTTGATATCTGCGCCTCCAAACGCCATTTTCCTTCTCAAACAGATCTACAATTGTCCTATATGACTTTCATCCTCGTCGCCAATGTCATATCCTAACCAGGATATAGAATAAATGGAATTCAACACAAGTATTACGAGTCTCATAGTCTTTATTGTATCCTTTCCGCTCCGGCTTCATCAACATGTAACATGCCGTATTTGACCTCTTGACCTTGCAACATGCAATGCATTACATTATCTCTCGATCACATTGTTGTTTACATCGATATCAATATCATGTCTAATCGAACATCATGACAGTGGTGATGCAGATTTTGTTTTGCCCACCGCCCCCCGGAATGCTTTTGCTCGTTACGCATTTCATCGATATTGAGAATTACAGCCATACCCCTCCATGATCCAGGCGATCGCCCCCCCCCCCCCAAACAAAAAAGAGAGGAGAGAAAAGAAAGGAAAGAAAGTGGACGTGGGGGAAAAAAAGAGCAGACAAAGAAACATTTTTAAAAATTTAGTCAACGACTTAGGTTCGAGAAAGGTACAATGAATCGTCTTCTTTCTCTAATAATTTAATGAAGCATCAAAGCTTTCACGCTGCGCAAGAGAGGAGGGGGGGCTGAATTTAGACGAGGATAAAGAGTCGAGAACGGAACAACGAATCGTATCTTTTCTCTAATAAGTTAATGAAACATCAAAGCTTCCGTACTTCGCGCGAGAGTGGGGGGGTGTCATTCAGACAAGAATTAAGAGTCGAGAACGGTATAACGAATCGTCTTCTTTCTCTAATAATTTAATGAAGCATCAAAGCTTTTACGCTTCGCAAGTGAGAGGGGGGGGCTGAATTTAGACGAGGATTAAGAGTCGAGAACGGAACAACGATTCGTCTCCTGTCTCTAATAATTTAATGAAACGTCAAAGCTTCCGTATCTCGCGCGAGAGTGTGGGGGGGGGTGTAATTCAGACAAGGATTTAGAGTCGAGAACGGTACAACGGATCGTCTTCTTTCTCTAATAATTTGATGAAGCGTCAAAGCTTCCACGCTTCGCAAGAGAGTGAGAGAGGGGGACCTAACTTAGACGAGGATTAAGAGTCGAGAACTGAACAACAAATCGTCTCCTTTCTCTAATAATTTAATGAAACGTCAAAGCTTCTGTACTTCGCGCGAAAGTGGGGGGGGGGGGGTGAAGCTCAGACAAGAATTTAGAGTCGAGAACGGTACAACGGATCGTCTTCTTTCTCTAATAATTTGATGAAGCGTCAAAGCTTCCACGCTTCGCAAGAGAGAGAGAGGGGGGGACCTAACTTAGACGAGGATTAAGAGTCGAGAACTGAACAACAAATCGTCTCCTTTCTCTAATAAGTTAGTGAAACATCAAAGCTACCGTACTTCGCGCGAGAGTGGGGGGATGTCATTCAGACAAGAATTAAGAGTCGAGAATGGTACAACGAATCGTGTCCTTTCTCTAATAATTTAATGAAGCATCAAAGCTTCCGCACTTCGCAAGAGAGGGGGAGGGGAGGCTGAATCTAGACGAGGATTAAGAGTCGAGAAGGAATAACGAATCGTCTCCTTTCTCCAATAATTTAATGAAACGTCAAAGCTTCCGTACTTTGCGCGTGAGAGGGGGGGGGGACTGAATTCAGACAAGAAATTAGATTCGAGAACGGTACAACGAATCGTGTCCTTTCTCTAATAATTTAATGAAGCATCAAAGCTTCCGCACTTCGCAAGAGGGGGGGGAGGCTGAATTTAGACGAGGATTAAGAGTCGAGAAGGAATAACGAATCGTCTCCTTTCTCCAATAATTTAATGAAACGTCAAAGCTTCCTTACCTCACGTGAGAGTGGGGGGGGGGTGTAATTCAGACAAGGATTTAGAGTCGAGAACGGTGGTAGAAGCAGGCTTGTAGCCACGGGGGGGGGGGGGGGGGGGGGGGCACGTGACCCCCCCCCAAACATCAAACTCTGGCTACGGCCCTGGGTAGAAGGGAGAAACACAGGATAGCGCAAGGAAAGAGAGGAAGAGAAAATGATAAAAGATATAGGAGATATGATAGAAAACAAAAATAGACAATTATTTCTTTCTCTAATAATTTAATGAAACGTCAAAGCTTCTGTACTTCGCGCGAAAGTGGGGGGGGGGGGTGAAGCTCAGACAAGAATTTAGAGTAGAGAACGGTACAACGGATCGTCTTCTTTCTCTAATAATTTGATGAAGCGTCAAAGCTTCCACGCCTAGCGAGAGAGAGAGGGGGACCTAATTTACACGAGGATTAAGAGTCGAGAACGGAACAACGAATCGTCTCCTTTTTCTAATAAGTTAATGAAACATCAAAGCTACCGTACTTCGCGCGAGAGTGGGGGGATGTCATTCAGACAAGAATTAAGAGTCGAGAATGGTACAACGAATCGTGTCCTTAATTTCTCTAATAATTTAATGAAGGATCAAAGCTTCCGCACTTCGCAAGAGAGGGGGGGGGGAGGCTGAATTTAGACGAGGATTAAGAGTCGAGAAGGAATAACGAATCGTCTCCTTTCTCCAATAATTTAATGAAACGTCAAAGCTTCCGTACTTTGCGCGTGAGAGGGGGGGGGGGACTAAATTCAGACAAGAAATTAGATTCGAGAACGGTACAACGAATCGTGTCCTTTCTCTAATAATTTAATGAAGCATCAAAGCTTCCGCACTTCGCAAGAGAGGGGGGGGAGGCTGAATTAGACGAGGATTAAGAGTCGAGAAGGAATAAAGAATCGTCTCCTTTCTCCAATAATTTAATGAAACGTCAAAGCTTCCTTACCTCACGTGAGAGTGGGGGGGGGGGTGTAATTCAGACAAGGATTTAGAGTCGAGAACGGTGGTAGAAGCAGGCTTGTAGCCACGGGGGGGGGGGGGGGGGGGGGGGCACGGGTGACCCCCCCCCCCCCCCCCCCCAAACATCAAACTCTGGCTACGGCCCTGGGTAGAAGGGAGAAACACAGGATAGCGCAAGGAAAGAGAGGAAGAGAAAATGATAAAAGATATAGGAGATATGATAGAAAACAAAAATAGACAATTATTAAGAATAGATAATGGAAAGATGGACAAAACATGAAAGATAGAAAAACAAAGAATAACATAAGGAAAGACAGAAAGAGAAGGGAGAAGGTAGAAGGAGGAAGCAAAGGATAGTGCAGGGAAAGATAGGAAGAGGAAATAATGGAATAATAACAACAAGCAGTAACATATGAGAAGGTGATTGAAGGTAGAAACAACATAACATTGAGACAGAAAGAGAAAACTCTACGCCTATATTCTGCTTAGGTTGGTTTATTAAACAAAAATGAGAAGAACGCAGCGAAGGTCTAGGAACTAGACTACTCCGATTCAACAACATAAACATCGCTCAGACACGCAGCTCAGAAATTGTCACACAACCTTTGCCGAGTAGTTTGATTCTGATGCCAGCCTGAGCGCACGTAGTGCTCTTACGCATACAGTTTTCTAATGAGACCGTGCGTGCTACAACGAGGGATTTACGTACACGTAATGCCTCGTTGTAGCAAGGAACGATTTGCTCGGGTCCTCGACCGGATCTCTATGCGACAATCTGCGCTCGAGCGGAGCGGCTTAGCGTACGATGTAACGATCTCATATTTATCAACGCTTTTGCTGGTTCATTTTTTCCCGTTCAAAATTGCATGTGAGGTGGCAATTCATTTTTGAATTTCTGGTAATAAAATCGAATTCTAAATAAAACATTAAATCAAAAGGACAATTGCACTAATATGCGCAGTCATACAAGCTGGTCAGTCGCGCTAAGAGGGCTTAATCCGAGGCAGCTGCTAAACAGCCGGTCGAAACATGATTGACAGCTCTCTCTGCGAGAAGAAGAGGGGAAAAGTTTCCTGATGCGAGTCAAATCTGAAATCTTTTAGTGAGTTTTAAAATCATATCTCTTGCATTACTTGCCCGATTTTTGTGCTTTGAAGTTTTTTGGGGTATAATTATCCATAAGAACAAATTTCGGGGGAAAAAAACTCAGGTTTTTGTAACCTTGGGATTTTTTTTTCTACACATTTTCTCTTCAACCAAACTCTGTTGACGGGTCTTATTAGCGTGTCATGGGCAATGGATTAGGAAAGTGATAAGAATGGGAGGTCCTTCTCCAGGCTCGTTTGCAAACTCTATCTCATCATCTCGTGATTGCCAAATAGCCCGCTATTTGGGAAATAATCCCGAAGTAACAAATCGCGTCTTCACTATCTCGAGATTCGACCTCGAAACTCGAAACTCGACCTTGAGAAATTAGCTCGAGATATTTTGCTCAGCGTTAGCGTGTATTGCGAATCTTCAGTCTAGTGAAGACGCACGAGACAAATAGCTGGATATTTTGCCAATAAAAAGGATATTTTGCAATCTTTCCCAGGATATCTTGGGATATTATCCCGACCAACTATCCAGCTTATTTGCTCCTTCGGTCTAATGAAGACACAAATTAGCTGGATAGTTTGCGATTGGGATAGTTCAAATAGCTGGATATTTGGCAATCTCGAGATAGTGAAGACGGGCCTTATGAGACAATACCCGAGTAAAGGGCCCTCAAGTAGGAATCGCTACAACAAGGAATTTTCGTAATGATATTTGGTCCTTAAAAAAGTTAAAATATATATACCGATCTGAATTTATACTACCTACATGTACATGAACATGAACATGTATATGATGTATGAGAACTTACATCTGGCTGTAGGCCTATAGGAGGCAAAGTACACTGCAGTAATTATGCATGGATACTAAACAAACATGAACATGATATCACATCCAAATAGCATTGCATTGAAGTTTGAACTGTTTAGATATGATGGTCTGTGTATTGATGATTGAAGAATGATCTTTGGTTTATGTATGTCAATACAGATAACAATTTAATCTACAGCCTATGCAAATGGATGTTATTGGTGCCTTTCAATGCACATATGTCTTTCTTTTTCTCTTCTTTTTCAGGAGTGATATCTGCTACTTATGATATATGCCATCTATATAAGAGCAGTTTAAGAGCAACTCTTTTCATACATTTAGGACAGTGTTTTCCACATGGGAATCAGAATTATGAGAAAGCTCACATTTGTATCATCATTGTAGATAGAAGTCATCCTTTTCACTTGTCACTTTTTTCTTTAGCTTAATAAAATTAATGTATTGTGATAGATTGTCAGATTTGGTGATCATTTTCAGACAATTATAGAGCATTTCCTTCTTTTTGTGACCAAAACTCTTTACAATATTTAGTGATATCCTCTCTAGTAAGTAGTAGTGGTAGAGTAGTGGTCTCATAACTGGAAGGTCCTTGGTTCAAAACCAAGATAATGTACCAGTCGCCTTATTATTATTTACCAACATTATTGTATTCAAGTCCTGCCTCAAGACGGTGGCCTTGGCCTCAGACAGAGTCATGTGTATTAAACCTATATAGAAGATGATATCTATTGGTGGGCCTTTGACTGAGAATCACTAGCCTTGACCACATTCGTCCTTACTAAAGCCCTTTTACATTCAATCTCTCCCTTCTCTTCATCCATATTTCCTGTTCTCTTCTTTAAAAAGCCCCACTGCACTACTTATAGCTACTTGCGCCCTCTATATAGCAAACAATGCCTAATCAGTGACCATTGGTCCTCATGGTTTCCTTTTTCTTATGTTAATTGAGAGCTGATTTGATGAGATAACCACCTGTCAGTGACCATGCAGGGAGGTCTAATCCCTCCTGGCCAAACTAGTGCAGATAGGCTTTAATTTTTATACTTCTGTTTTGACTCGTATACATTTTCCCTTCTCAATGACTTCTACCTTTGCTTTTTCTTTTTTTTTTGCCTTCGATGGGAAATTAGTCAATTGGATGATATTCTACTCATGTCAATTATTATTCTCATTTACCATGTCAAATCATGTGTCATTAAAAATTCTTTGTAATATGTTGGTATAGTATTGTGATGTATTGTTATATATATATATATATATATGCATTTTTCTTTTATTTATACAAAAATTATACAATACAGCCTATAGTCTGTGAGACAGGTTTTGAAAAAAATATATACCTTTGAATAACACCCCTGGTTACCAAGTCCCTTGGATAGGGCTTATAGCTACATGTCCTCTGGTTTTGTATGTGGAGTCACATACTTGCCTTCTCAGGTGACAAGTAAAATTAATCTCAACACTACACAAGTTATCTGACACAGATTATCTTCTTTAGCATAATTCCAATAAGACCCATGGAAAGTTTTGACATCTAGGTTTCGAGTATGTGTTCTTGCTTGTAAAATAGAGTTACTCTGAAGGCATATACCGGTAAGCATAAATAGGTTTAAGCTTGGTCTGAAATAACAAGAAAGTTAGAACAAGATCTAAAATTTCCTTTATTTAAAGACATAACTTTGATTATCCTTGCGTTGGGTTCAACTGAATTAGTAGTGAGTTTAGGGCAGAAGAAGTATTTAACTTACATCTTTTCTCCCCCTCTCATCTTTTTCCTTTAGAAACCAGTAGTGATCACAGGAACCAATCTGGTCGAGACTGCTCTGAAATGGGACCTGGACTACTTGGAGAAAAAACCTTGGCAGCGGTAAATTCAACGTGTACGTCTCCAAGAACCATCACTTCATGTACTTTGACGACAAGAAGGCGAGTAATCAGAAAGAATTCTCTCCCAAAACCAGGCTCATGGAGATGACCATTCCAGAATTTGTCCAACTTATGGAAGAAAAAAAAGGCGGCACTGACAAGTGAGTATAATGTATATATATAAGCATTTCTATTTTCCACTTATGTTCAGTGTTTTGTTGTGTTATGTTTGTTGTTGGCCTTTTTAATAATTTGGGAAAATAAGTTGAAAATAAGTTCATAAATACTCAAGTTTAACACCATTGCCTCAGGTATATAGGTGAGGTGATCAGGTCCACTTCTTCTAGTTGTCAGAGTACCTAGGGCAAATTTGAGCCCTGTTGACCCATAATTTAGAGGGGTGCGGAAAATGAAATTTTAATGTACATTAGTGCAATACTGTTGGGAAAACATTTTCCTTTATATTTGTATTATGCATGTACGTTCATTCAGCTTTCCATTGATATAAGTTATACATGTTCCTCAGATAGGGTCTTTAACTTCAATGTATTCATGTTTAAAATCAGTATATGGTCCCCCTATTAAAGATAAAGTTGAGTTCTGGTCATGCGATGCCTTGTGAAAGAAAAGGTGTGGAATGGATCAGAAACAGTTGATTAATGTAGCATGTAAGTATTGGTGTGTACTGCAAGGTTCTAGAGTCGTCAAAATCATAATAAATTTGGCCCATGCAGTCTTGGTAAAGTAATAGCACTGTACACAGAAAGATGTATATGGGACTACACAAATAATGTCGGGCCTACTTACCTTGATTTCCTTATCTTTCTATGCTCATTACTCGTCCAGTATACATTTTCTACCAAAATTGTTTGGCAAATGACATTTATTTGTAATCTTGAACATTCAGTGGAAGTTTTGTTTGATTCTGTGAGAATTCGTTTTCTTTTTTTACAAGAACTCAAGTTTATCTTTAATACAAATTTGTGCTTTTAAACTGCATTTATTATGTTGTTGATAGGGTATACCTTCAGCAGGCTCTGAATGATTCAGTAGGTCCCAGCATTGTGGAAGACTTTGTGAGGTTCAACTGGAACTGGGTAACAGACTACCAGAAGAAGAACAGCTGGGGACCGCTCACCTCCAATCTCCTCCTCGTATCCATGGAAGGTAGTGATATGAGGTTTCTAGTACTGGAGCTCAAAACCATGCAGAACCAGTTTCAAACTTTTCAGACTCATAGTTTGAGCTACATAGCCACACACAAACCAGATTAAAACACAAATCAGGTCTACTTGATAACAGAGGTCTGGAAGAAGAGAGCTGTGAAAAGCTCTTTAGTTTTTCATCTTTTATCACAGAGAATTTCAATGCTTTAATCTACTTTTTTGTGTTTGTTTACATTTATGCCTAGAGTATTGTAATATGTGTTAACATTATCTTTAAGGAAAAGACTGGGCATTTATTGGTGTAAAAGTTTAATGATAAATTCAACTCATATTTTTTAAATCTTCTTTTTCTTACCACTTGAAGTAATTATGCTCATTAATCATGTATTTCTTGTTTGGCAGGAAATGTTACTCCAGCACACTATGATGAGCAGGAGAACTTCTTTGCTCAGGTCAAAGGTTACAAGAGATTCATCATGTTCCCTCCAAGTCAGTTTGATCGTCTCTACCCCTTTCCAGTCCATCATCCCAACGACAGACAGAGTCAGGTAGTGTACTTTTTAGAGTGGTGGTGGTGGTGTTGATGAAGATGATGGTGGTGGTGGTGATGAAGATGATGGTGGTGGTGGTGATGATGATGATGATGATTGTGATTGTGATGGAGACGATGATGATGGTGATGATGATGATGGTGGTGGTGATGGAGATGGTGGTGGTGAAGGTGATGGTGATGATGATGGTGATTGTGATTGTGATGGAGACGATGATGATGGTGATGATGATGATGGTGGTGGTGATGAAGATGGTGGTGGTGAAGGTGATGGTGATGATGATGGTGATTGTGATTGTGATGGTGATGATGATGACGGTGGTGATGATGGTGGAGATGACGAAGATGGTGATGATGATGGTGAAGGTGATGGTGATGCAGATGATGATGGTGATGGTGATGATGATGATGGTGATGATGATGATGGAGATGATGATTGTGATGGTGATGGTGATGGTGATGATGATGATGATGATGATGATGATGGAGATGATGATGTTGATGATAATGATAGTAATTATAAGGATAATGGTTGTGCTGGAGATGAAACTGGGCTAACTAGGGATGATGATATTGGCAGCATTAGTGATGGTGTAATTGATGATTAGTATGATGATGCTGATGATTATGGTGATGATGATGTTGGTGACGATGATGGTGATTATAAGGATGGCGGTGGTGATGAATGTGATTTTCATACTAATGGTGATCACCCTCGTGATTTGACAAGGATCATGATCTTATTAATGATGGTGATTACGATTTTATCTGTAAAGCGCTTAGGTACATCGTCGGATCGGTGTATTGAGCACTATATAAAAAACCGGATTATTATTATTATTATTAACATACATTTTGATGAAAATGCTAATAATTGCAATTTCTCTTTGCTTTCTATTTAAACCATCATGGGTCCAAACAAAATTCTTTGTAGATTGTTTTTACAAACTGTTAAATGCTAATCATTTTTCTATCAATCATATTTCTTTCAGGTGAACTTTGACGATCCTGATTTTGAGAGGTTTCCAAAGTTCCGAAATGCCAAAGCAGTAGAAGCAGTAGTAGGTCCTGGTGATGTTATTTACATTCCAATGTACTGGTGAGTAGACATGTTTTACCGTATGGCCATTCACACAACTTATTTCTCTTTCTTATTGTTTAGTCATTGTGATGTCATCAATAATCCAGTGTACTACTGAGTAGACATATTGTACAGTATGGACACCCATGTGACCAATGTCTCTTTCTCATTGGTCAATCATTGTGATGTCATCTTAACTGGGCCTAGTACTCATTAAATAGTATACAAATAGTGAATGGTCATGAGTGCAATGGTACGAGATTTTGCACGAGGTGAAAGATAAGAGACGCTATATTCAACGAATGGAGCGTCTCATCTTTCACCGAATGCAAAATATTTTTCCATTGCACGAATAAAGACCATTCACTATTTGTTTTATGCAACACCTCGGACGTTAACGGGCTTAAAACAGTTTTCCTAGGCCTAAATCTCAGAGATTTTTGTTTGTTTTCAATTGATGAAATTGCTGATAGTGAGCGCGCACTATTAACCAGGCAGCAAACCAACCTTTATGTTTATTGTTACGCGGAGTGCAATTTCGTTTGATCCTTTCGTACCATTGCACTCTGACGTCACTTAGCTCACCATATACTTTGTACATCGTTAGTGACGTCAGAGTGCAATGGTGCGAAAGGATCAAACGAAATTGCACTCCGCATCAATGATGCCGTCCAATGGTACTGTTAGCGCATGCCATGTGATCAAGAATTGACCCATGAGGTCGCAAGAATCTTAGTAGGCGTTGTATAATAAACATTTGTAAATAGTTGAGAACTAGAAATTTGATATATGGGCTAGGCTGGTCAACTTGAAAGAATTAATTCTGAGACTGTTTTGTATCATCTTGGCGTCGAATAACAAAATTCCATTTGTTGACTTGATTACAGGTGGCATCATGTGGAGTCTCTCTTACATGGAGGAGTGACAGTATCGGTAACATTCTGGTTCAAGGTAAGGTCAAAGGTCATAGTTCAAAGTTCATAGTCATGTGAAGCATGTAACACTCCATCCCTCAGATAGGAATTAAGTTAAATAGAGGCCCCATGTAGGAAAGAGTCTGCACCTTTGCACATTATAAACCAACTGCACTATTCGAAATAGAGTATAGGGGTGGGGGGAACCTTGGTGTAGTGGTACACCTGCACACCCTTGGTACTTGGTACTTGGTTGGGTAATCCCTTTGGCAGCTCACTCAGGAAGCTATACTGGGATGGTAGGTGAGGCGAGTAACTACAAGGAGTGTCATGAATTGCAGGAATGGTGTGTGGACAAAGCACTTGTTAATTTACAGTAAAATATGCTAAGTCCAGTGCAAGTAAAAACCAAGCTAATAAGCTTAAATGATGTGGGAACCAACAGGGGGCTGCATCATTCTAATGGAGGGTAGAGCAGCCTCCTTGAATTTGGTTATTCCTGTTGCATTAACTGCTGAGCCTGGCAGATGATTCCAGATCCTTATTGCTCTTGGGTAGTATGAGAACTTGAAGGAGTCAATAGTTGCAATAGGAAATACATACTTCAGGTTGTGGTCGTGTCTTCCGAGGTATGTAGCAGGGATGACAATAGTTGGTGCAGGTATGGAGACAAGACGGTGATGGATCTTGTAGAGAAGGGTGCATTGGTCGAGGATTCGTCGTGTATGAAGCGTGTCCCACCCTAGAGCTGCCACAATAGCCGATGGTGATGTGGTGTATCTGTAGTCACGGTACACAAAGCAAGCCGCTGTTCTTTGTACTTGCTCTAGCATTTTTGTGACCGTGATGCTGTGTGGGTTCCAAGCCTCAGAGACATACTCCAATTGGGGGCGTTCTAAGGCTGTGTAGGCCCTGGACTTTACATCCCTGGTACAGGGTGAGAGGGTCCTGCGAAGAAGACCTAGAGTATGGCTTGCTTTATGCCGGATAGTTTGGCAGTGCTTGTTCCAACGAAGATCAGCAGAAACTGTAACTCCAAGGTACTTGTACTCTTTGGCTCTCGGGATCAGTCCATTTGACAGGTGGTATTCTTGGATGCTGGGAGTACGCTTCCGTGTGATGGTGAGGATGGCGCACTTTTTCACGTTGAAGTCCATCATCCAGTTTGAAGACCACCTGGACAGCTGTTGGAGATCGTCCTTTAGGATTTGATGGTCCTCAGGGCATCGAATCTCACGATAGAGGGTGCTGTCATCTGCAAAGAGACGCATTGTGGACTGGATGTGTCTTGGATATCGTTGATATACAACAGGAACAGGGTGGGGCCGATGACGGATCCCTGGGGGACTCCAGATGTTACATCCCGCCATGTTGATTTAGATCCATCAACTACAACTGCCTGTTGTCAGTGAGGAGAGACATTATCCACTGGAGTGAGTCACCACTTATTCCGTAGTACTGAAGTTTGGTTGACAGGAGAAGGTGTGGTACTCGATCGAATGCCTTCTTGAAGTCCAAGAAGATTATATCAGCTTGGCTGCGCTGCTGAAGGATGGAGGACCAGTCGTGGACGGCTGTTGTCAATTGAGTGGTGGTTGACAAATCCCGTCGGAAGCCATGCTGTGCATCGGTGAGGATATTATTCACCGCAACATGCTTCGACACATGGCTCAGGATGATGTGTTCCATTACTTTGCAGCAGACGCAGGTGAGCGAGATCGGTCTGTAGTTGGAGGGGTCACACGTTTCTCCTGACTTGTGTATAGGGGTAACTAGTGCTTGCTTCCATTGGGCTGGGACGATGCCACTGTTGTAGCTTTGTTGGAACAGGAAAGACAGTCGAGAAGCAATCTCATGAGCAATCAGCTTTAGGAGCTTGGGTGGAAGTTCATCAGGGCCGCTGGCCTTTGAAGGGTCCAGTTGTTGGAGGCGTTTCTCGACACCGGTCCTGTGAACGTGCAGGTGACCAATAGTTGGAAAAGGAGAAGGTCCTTTCTGTACAAGAGGGTGGGGCTGGTGAGGAGTAAAGACAGACTGGAAGTAGTCGTTCAGTGTCTCTGCCTTGTCTAATGCTGAGGCGCATAGTTTAGATGGCGTACGCAAGGTAGGAATACCAATGTTTTCAGATCGACATGTCTTGATGTAGGACCAGAAAGACTTTGGGTTGTCCTTAAGGCTTGCCCCGATAATGTTGTTGATGTATTCACAACGGGCTCTGTGCACATTCTTGGCAACTTGGTTCCTGTATTGTCGGTAGGCTTTCCACGCTGTGGAGCAAGACTGGTTGTGTGCCTTTTTTAATAGGCCATCTCTCTTCCTCATCTGGCGTTTCAAAGGAGGAGTAATCCAAGGAAGATGTCTCCTGCCTTTGCTCATTTTGGAAGGAATAAGCTCAGACAAACACCTGTTCAAGAAGTTGGCAATGATGGACTAGTTTGTCTCCACTGATCCTGTTTCTGGATCTGATTGGAGAAATTCTGTCGCAAATTCAGCTGCTGCATCTCTCAGTTGCTGTTCGTCAGCTTTGTGAAACTGGTAGATCTTCCTCAGGGGCTTGACAGAGATCTTTGGATTTGCAGCAAGAGTAAAAGTGAGGATGTTGTGGTCGGATATCCCAGACTGAACGCACACATTCTCAACCAGGGCGGGATTTGACGTCACAACTAGGTCAAGGATGTTGTTAGATGAAGGTCGGGTGACTTCCCTGACTGTTTGGGACAAGGAATTGTGTAGAAGGATATCCAACAGCTTCTGGTGACAAGTAGAAGTGGCTGGATTTGTAGTTGACTGGTCATCCCAGTTGATGTCAGGATGATTGAAGTCGCCGGCTATCAAGATGTTAGGGTGGCTGATGCAAGCCTTCGAGACCTTGTTGTCTGTTGTTGGGGGGGGGGCAGTAGTAGCTACCAATATACATTGGCTTGGCATTGGCAAGTTGTACGTTGCACCACTGTATCTCACAGTCTGAGTCAAACTCTGGACATTCAGTGACAATTAGCGTGTCGATGATTGCTATGAAAACACCACCTCCATGGATGTTTCTGTCCTTACGGTAGATGGAGTAATTGCTTGGGAAGATTGAGTATGAAGATAAGCTATCATCCAGTTTTGATTCACAACCAAAAACAAAATCAGGAGTGTGGTGAGCAATAGCTGCATGAAAGCTTGATTTCTTAGCATTCCCCTTCAGACCATTGCAGTTTACAACCATCACTTTAAATGCCTTTTTGCGATTTCTTGATGGAGGGTGAAATCGTGGTTGATGACATCCCCCAGGGCTCGATGTAGGCATAGAGGTTAGAGGGTTGATGGAGGGAAGGATTTCTTCATCACTGGAGTCATGGTGAAGGGGTGAGAAATGATTGGACTGTGAGAGGTTAAGTCCTTGCAGTGAGCTGCTTGATCCTATGTTGGTAGAGGAACACTGGCAGCACACCCAAGCGAAGCTCCTGGACTTTTTCATCAAGTCAGTCAGTAATACCGGGAGGAGAGGCCTGAGGGTCACAGTGATGCAGTTTGCTTTGCACCTTTGCACAGGTGACCCCAAATATTTAACGATAATGATAATAGTATAACCAGAAACCAACTTCATCTCTAAAAGGAGATCTTCAATAAACCTAAAATTATTTTGTCATACATGTACCGTTAAAGACTACAAGGTGGAGCAGACCCTAAAAATGAGGAGTATTACCTGACATCTCATATAGACTTTAAGGCCCCACTGCACTACTTATAGCTACTTGTGTCCTCTATATAGCAAACAATGCCTAATCGTATGTTCATTGAGAGCTGATTTGATGAGATAACCAATTGTCAGTGACTATGCAGGGAGGTCTAATCCCTCCTGTCCAAACTAGTGCAGACAGGTTTTAAGACTAATGAGAATGATTCCATTCACAATTATTCATCCCCAGGGATGTTCAAGGCACTGACAAAGTACTGTTATAATATTACCCTGGCTTTAGTCCAGCTGCTTAAAGGCACTGAAGTGTTCAAGGAATAACTTCTTATAAAAAGGAACCCAGTGACTACACCCTGATAAAATGTTTTGGTTTTAAAGTGTACCACTCACCAAAAAATGTTTGATGTAAGGGTTCCGTGCTGCTATACTGTAGTCAAAATTTGGGCTTCAAATATAACTTCTACAAAGAGATATCACAGTTTCAATACACTCCCAGTGAACTGTACAGTGCCTTTTTCGGGTAGACTACTTAAACCACTTGCATATGATGGGGGGCACAAGGAGTCCGATTCGGACATGGGTTCCGTGCGCACCCTAAATGCATGGTTTTATGTTGTCAATCGTTTTGGTTCATACTTTCTAACCATTTACCTATAGAATGCCAGGTAAATATTATTTAGGTTGATTTTAGACATTCTTCCTACCGTATTTTCCGGCGTATAGGCCGCAGTATTTTTGGAAGAGAAAATATCAAAAAGTCGGGGTGCGGCCTATGCGGCGAAAGAGTAAATTTTTTTTTTTTTTTTTTTTTTTTTTAGTTTCGATTTATGGCGCTATGCCTGGCAATGTCTCCCAGCTCAGTAATCAGTGTTTTGACTCACCACTCGGAAACTACAACAACTCTAAAATTTGACTGTCATCTTGGTTTGAAAGTAATCTTTCTAATAGATCTCAATATGTATAAATTTTTTTCTATAACAAATGGTGTACCACAAGGTACACCACTGGTACCATAGGTACTTTATTGTTTTTTATTCACATTAATGATCTTACACATTCTTCTAAAAACGACATTGTTACTATTATTTGTGAAAATTTTACAAGCACAAATCAGCGCCTTTAACTGCACCTCGATGTTAAATGAAGGTCCTTCCACGCGTGGGTTTTCGGCTTTTTTTTTTTTTTTTTAATGTCAAAATCGGGGGTGCGGCCTATACGCCGGCGAATACGGTATACACAAATGATATTTTCAGGTGATTGGTACACTTTAAATTCATTACTTCATGACAGCTGGCTGGTCAGAGCAAGCTCCAAACAAATGGCTTGTTTTGTGGCATTCCCTAAAATATTCTTATAGCAATAATCCTATGTATGTTGTTCCATCTCGTTGACGATAGGCTGGAGCAGGCCCCAAGCAAGTGGAGTACCCTCTAACACCGCAACAGAAAGTCTCCATCACAAGGAACATTGAAAAGATGCTCTTTGAAGTGCTTAAGGATCCCAAGGAGGTAAGAGAAATGAAATGATAGAGGTGTTGGTGATGATGACGATGGTGGTGGTGGTGGTGGTGGTGGTGGTGGTGGAGGTGGTGATGCTGGTGAGGAGGAGGAGGAGGAGGAGGAGGAGGCGGCAATAGTATTGATGATAGAAAGGGTGATATGTTGACAAGGAAAAAGCAAAAGTTATCCCTGACCTTCCAACAAATTCAAAACAGTGAAGGAAAAAAGTAGGTGAGGTTGATAATAGTGGGTGATAGTGATGGTAAACTGATGCGATGTTGAGCTGGTGATGAAAGCATTTGCAAAGATGCTGATTAGAATGATGATGATCTACAGTACACGCCGAAAATCTCTGCAACACGATTTACACGATTAAAAATTTACACGATTTGAATGCTCGTGGGAATCGTGTAACCATTTATTTTACATGATTCGTCTTTTGCCAATTCAGCGAAATTTGAATCGTGTAAAATTACATGATTCCTTAATTCAGGTTGAATCGTGTAATCTGCACGCCGAAAATCTCTGCAACACGATTACACAATTCAAAATTTACACGATTCAATTGCTCGCTGAAATTGTGTAAAGTTATTTTCAGTGGTGATGGTGAGCAGATTATGATGTCTAGTTCAGTAGAGGCAGGAATAGCCAACAGCTGAGAGGAGGAGGGGGGGGGGGGGAGGGTTGAACGAAGACAACGGGCACGAGGGGGGAGAGTGAAGATTACGCATTCTGTCTCTCTTATATATTTTTAATTGCGGTGTGTGTCTCTAGATTAATTTTAGACTGAAAATGAAAAAATCAGTTCACTTCCCGAAAAGCACCCTCGGATTTAATCCTCGGAGAGAAAAAAAAAGTAGAAGTGATGAACAACAAAGGAAGGGGGGTATTCCTTAGTTGTAAATAAATAAAAACGGTCACAAACAATTACACTTTGATTGCTTATTGCTTTTTTTACTTTCCTGATTTTAGTAAATTATCTTTTACAACATTGCATTCAGCTACATGTATGAAGAGCCACGGTCAAGGATTAATGGCACACTTCCTGTCACATACAAAGGAAGCTTACTCTGAATGTAGCCTGCCATTTGACCCTCGCTGGGGACAAAGGGCGTTGCCCTAGCTACAGGTAGTGTTGTAGATCCTTACATAAAACCTATCGTTCAGAGGGTCCTATGTTCAAGGGGATAAAAGTAACAAGGGGCAAATATAACAGCGGCTCCCACCCCTATTAGAAGCGCGCTATGCGTATTCGCCCTGCACAGCTTCTAACATCTATATATGTAATACGCTAAGGCTCCACAGGGGGTGCGACGTCTTGGCGAACCTTTGTATTCTATTGTTTTTTAATGAGATCGCCAACCCAAGTTGGTGCGGCTATCTCCTCCTGAACCCTCCCCTCGGGGTACCCGTGCCCGGTGCCATCGTCCGCGGGAGAGTCTACTCTGTGGAATTGGCTATACTCCACCTGAGGTCCTCCTCCGTGTCGACGTCCAGGGCGAAAACAGACGCGACATGCATAATGCAGGATATGCGTGATGACAGAGATACCTCATGGATATTCAACATTACATCCGTAGACACATGACCGATGACTATCCACTCACATTAAGTTGCGTATTAAATGCACCATGCACAGGGTCGGGATTCCCCGAGTAAAGCATCTTTCTATAGGATATCCTTTGTAGTAGCGCTACACAAGCCAGAGAGATACACGGGGCTTCCCGTCGACGTCCAAACTTAGAGACATATTTCCATCATGATTGCCGCGATTTGTATATAGTTTTCGTGAATCGAGGTATGAAATCAAAGCTTATTTTGTGATTTTTACGGCCATGCTTACTGAATTTTGATTATCATTTTCTAAAGGAAAGTTTTCACAAGAAAACCATTGGACTGACAGTTCAGTCGCAAGCTGCCTTCAGTCTACACACACATACATACAGTACACACAGTGCTGCTGCGCTGTGTCGGCCGTGGGTAGCGTACGAAGGTGCGAAGTAACGCTAGGCTAGCGGCCTCATGAATAAACATGAGTACTTTGGCTGAGTGAGGTAGAGTCGAAGAGTATGGGGGGCCAAGCAGGCCAATAATCGTACAACTATACAATTACACATACGTCTATCCATCCATCGAAGAACCCGTCAACACAACAGCGTGCGGGCCGAAGTGCCATAATTGTGGACACCTATACAACTATACGACTCTCAGCTATACAACTATACGACTCTACGTCTACTCAGCCATCGGAGACTAATATTGTCTTATATCTACAGTAAATAAAAAGAAAATTTAAACAAGGTTATGAATTGTACATTTACATATTAATAGTTCAATATCAACCAGAGTGGGGGGGGGGGGGGGGGGGAGTGCTGAAAAAAAAATCTGCATCACCTTGCACCATTCTTACATGTTACATGCAGACTCCAAGAAACGTTTTTCAAAGTGGGGGGGGGGGGGATCAGTTAGATCGCAGCGAGTTGAGTGTTTATAGATGTGGGGTCTACGGGTTTCAAGGGGCCATAAACCCCCGAAAGCTCACAGGTTTTAGGCATTTAATTAGGGTTAGATCGCAGCAGGTTGAGTGTTTATAGGCATGGGTCCACGGGTTTCAAGGGGCCATAAACCCCCGAAAGCTCACAGCTAGGTTTTAGGCATTTAATTAGGGTCAGACGAGCATATTTTTAATACTTTATTTGTGACACTGGCAGGTCACTATAATTGGCGTGGGGTCCATACGTAGATTTGCGTAGTGTTGCGTACCAACTACGCTGGCCTACGTTACTACATGCTGATGGACGCAAACAATTCAACATGCTTAATTTTTTCCGCGTACTTTCGGCGTAGAAAATCGACGCAAAAAGTACGCCTTTTCACGCAACACTACGCTACTGTACGCCATGCCTACGCAACAGTACGCCCTACGCCAGATCGACAAAGCAGTAAAAGCTTTCCACACAGTAAGCAACCGTAAGCCAATATAAGCAAACATGTACACTAGCCTATGCATAACCTACGCAGGGACTACAGTGAAGCAACATTTTTCCATTAATACGCAGCCTAATTTCTGCGTAGTCAATACGCCACACTATGCAACTCTACGCAGTTCCAGTGTGAAAGAGGCTTAAAGAATAACTACCGGTAGAGTTGGATCATTTTTTTTTTTTTTTAAATAAATGGCAAATAAAGTTCTTGGTGGTTTTAATTTAGAGAGTCTCTGTCATGGGCTTCAATCCTTACGTAATACCTATTGTTCAGGGGGGATGATCTATACGTAATACCTATTGTTCAGGGGGGGTGATAGATCATCCCCCTGAACAATAGGTATTGCGTAAGGATTGACGCCCATGGTCTCTATATATCTATTTACACCCCCGCCCCCTCTAGAATCCCGCGGATTTCCGCGGGTCCTGCTAGTCACTATAAGTAATACGCTAAGACACCGCGGGGGGCATGACATCTCCGCGAGCCTTTGTATTGTATTGTTTTTTAATGAGATCGCCGACCAAAGTTGGTGCAGCTATCTCCTCCTGAACCCTCCCCTCATATCTTGGAATTACGTTTCCATTTCCCAATAAAAAAAAGTTACGATCGCTTTATTTCTTAACCGTTAAAACGAATTTTGACGCTACGAGCTGGTTTTAATACAAGTATTTTCCTGCTCGAAAAAAGATCGCATTCATATAAAATAAATTGTTTGTCTTTTCAAATTTCTGCCGACATAGTGTTGGAAGTATCATTTTTATATAGACAGCACGGGGCACCTTTTGAAGGAAAAAGAGCTATTTTTATTTATCTTTTTAAACAACTTATAACATTCATTCTCTCAACTTTTGATTTTCTGAAGTTGATAACAGCGGAAACAACCTGGTAAAATGAATTTTGACATTACGGAAGACTTCTAATACAAGTATTTTCCCGCTCGAAAAAGATTACATTTATAAATAATAAATTGTTTGTATTTTCAAATTTTCTGCTGACATACTGTAGTGTTGGAATATGAAAATTCTCTTTCAAGCTCACGCGCGACAAACTATCAATTCATATAAATTCATATAAATATAAATATAACATTACCAACTCTCGTTAGATCCTCTTTCAAACTCACTCCAACTAACTTTCGATTCATGATACTCTTACTCAATATCGACGGAATAAATGGAGACAAACAGACACGTTTTTACTATGCATTTCAATGAACTAAACGAAAATATAACATTACTTACTCACGTTAAACTCTCTTTCAAATTCACGCCAACTAATTTTCGATTCATAATAATCGTAATCAATATCGACTGAATAAATGGAGACATACAGACACGTTCTTACTTATTTATTTAAAAACCAATGAATTAAATAAATATAAAAATATCACATTACCTACTCACGTTTAGACCCTCTTACAAACTGACGCGTGACAAACATTCAATTCACAACACTCGTATTCAACATCGACGGAAATAATAAAGACAAGCAGACACAGTCTAACTAATTTATTATGACAATAATCAAATTCCATTATTAAAACAAGATTAAATTAGACCCTCTTTCAAACTGACGCGCGACAAACATTCAATTCACAACACTCGTATTCAAAATAATAACGACAAGCAGCACATTCTAACTAATTTATTATCACAATCAAATTCCATTATAAAAACAAGATTAAAATTAATAAAATATTACATTACCTATTGCCAATCCTAGGTTTGGTACTCGGGCTCGTCTTCACAGTCCAATTGATCGTCGTTGATTGGTTGTACGGCCTCGGCATAGATTGGTCGTCCGAGGGTGGCTTCGAGGGCGTTGACAGGGATTGGTTTTCGGAGGATGGTAGCGAAGACCGGTTGGCGGTCGCCGATGGCGACATGGATTGGTTGTTGGTTGGTGGCCTCGGGTTGGTCGGGTGCGACTGGTCCGGCTTGGTCGGGTGCGGGTCTTCCGGCTTGGTAGGGGTCAGCTGGTCCGGCTTGGTAGGGGTCGGCTGGTCCGGCTTGGTCGGGTGCGGCTCTTCCGTCTTGGTAGGGGTCCGCTGGTCCGGCTTGGTCGGGGTCGGCTGGTCCAGCTTGGTAGGGTGCGGCTCTTCCGGCTTGGTAGGGGTCGGCTGGTCCAGCTTGGTAGGGTGCTGCTCTTCCGGCTTGGTAGGGGTCGGCTGGTCCAGCTTGGTAGGGTGCGGCTCTTCCGGCTTGGTAGGGGTCGGCTGGTCCAGCTTGGTAGGGGTCTGCTGGTCCGGCTTGGTCGGGTGCGGCTCTTCCGGCTTGGTAGGGGTCGGCTGGTCCGGCTTCGTCGGGTGTGGCCCTATTGGTATGTGAGAGATGCGTAGTCCCATATACATCTTTCTGTGTACAGTGCTTGTAACTTTACGAAGACTGGGCCAAATCATTTTGATAGTTCAGCCATTGGTAAACTATTCTCGCTTTAACTCTATTTGTATGTTTTACTCTCTTCGAAGCTTTGTACTCCTTGCATGTCCCTTGCATGTAATAATGAAAAGAAGAATATTAATAAAGATAATAATAACAAAAATATAGAATAAGAAGAATATTAATGGACATTTTTTACAGCGCTTCATGATGTATTATTTTTTTGAAAATGAATAAGAGTTGGCATTATTTCTTGATAGGAATATTAAACATCTGAGACTTGGCATTTCTAAATTGTACTTAATTTAAATAAATGGGCAATTCAACACTGTGGTGGAAATTTGCTTTAAAGGAACGCAAACAAAAATCCAGGAAAACATTCATGTAAGTTTGAAAAACGATCCGATAAACAAGAACAGATAATGCAACAAAGGCCTTTGCGGGGCATTCAATCACCCACCCTTGATGATAAGCCGGGTAGAGGTAATTGTTTAGCTATAGAAAGAAAGACACGCAACCGATATTATTGAAAGTTTACAACAACAAAACAAATTATGTCTCACTCAAGTCTACAATACACGTATCTCTCTCTCTATCTTCTCTACTCTAACTATCAAAATTAGCTCGCAGACAAAAGCCCTTGTTAGTCGTAATTTATAACACAGAGTCTGATTTAAGAGACTGTAATACGTCATGTACTGTTAATTCTCTCTCTCTCTCACTTTTTCTTTTTCAAGCGTCGGTGATATTGTAATTGATTTTCTTTCTTTTTTTCGGCTTATTAAAGATGGTGAAAAGAGTAGAAGAAAGATTGTGAAAGAATGAAGACAGATTTATTATGAAATTGCATCAGGCCGCCACAAATATGTCCTGAGTCGGCGCTCTCAGAACAAAGGCGCGTACCAGTGTCAAATAGACGCGGTGTTTTGAAATGTTGGTGTTGATTGACATGATGCCTCATTAAAGATGGTAAAAAGAGTAGAAGAAAGATTGAGAAAGAATGAAGAAAATATTTTGCATGAAAATGCGGATGAATCTGAATGATCAAAATGAGAGGAAGAAAGAGGATGCAAGAGATGGTGGGTGTTGAAAGATCGGAGGACTAATGAAATAATACATTAAGATAAAAAGCGAGAGTGGATATTTGTGGTTACCATCATATTTCACCGTTCTAACCTAGTGTTATTACGACTGTTAATTAAAGTTCCCTATAGGAAACCAAAAAATATCGATGGACGATGCTCCCCCCCCCCTTCTTCCCCCTTCCCCCGAAAGATTGATGGGAATATGAAACATCTATGACTTGGCATTTATGAATTTAACTTAATTAAAATAAATGGGCAATATAACCCTCTGCTGAAAATTTTCTTTAAAGGAAAGCAAAACAAAATCAGGGCAAAACATTTCTGAAGTTTGAAAAACGATCCTATAAACAAGAACAAATAACAAAACAAAGGCCTTTGCGGGATGTGAAAACAGCCATTCAATCACCCACCCTCTACTCAAAGCCGGGTAGAGATCATTGTTTCGCTATTCACCGGAGCCAATGCGTAGGCTGAACAGGTCTATTGTTTCCTGATTCGGGCATAATTAGTGCACCTTACAATTTGAATAGACTGGGTTTAATTTGTTATCACTTTGCTGTTGTAGAAAGAAAGACACTTAACCGATGTCTCACTCAAGTCTACAATACACGTATCTCTCTCTATCTTCTCTACTCTACCTCGATCAAAATTAGCTCGCAGACAAAAGCCCTTGTCAGTCGTAATATAACACAGAGTCTGATTTTTAAGAGCCTGCAATACGTCATGTACTGTAGGTGTAAAAAAAAAAAACATCTGTAGACCAGGGGAAACTCACATCTCCCTGCAAATAGAAAAAACAAATTGGCCGTCATAATCGAATATGTTTATGTTTCAAGATATAGGGTATGTGCCCACAGACTAATTAATCAAATGTCCCTGCTCGAGAATCCTGTATTTCTTTACAGGGGCACATTACGGTGTGGGATCAGTCTAAAGGCCGATATTTTGTTATGCTATCTGTACCATATTTAGATCACGATTCATATTACCGGACGTATTGTAGTTTCACGGTTCTAACCTAGTGTTATCCATTACGACTGTCAATTAAAGTTCCCTAGGAAACTAAAAAATATCGATGGACGATGCTGCATGTTTTACATAATTAAGGCAAATGTTACTATGTTATATTTTTTTAACAGGTATTCCAATAATGCTGTATATAGGACTAAAGATATAAACAAGGGTCGTTTTAACGTTGTATAAATGTTGACGGACTCAGGCCTGGACAGACTAACGAAACAAAGGCCTTTGCGATGTGTGAAAACAGCCATTCATTCAACCAGGCTACCTCGACGCATTGGCTCATTGTTTGGCCGAACAGCTATTGTTTCTCGATTCGGACATAATTACTGCGCCTTATAATAATAATAGACTGCGCGATTAATTGTTTATCATCATCCTATTACGTAATAGGATCGACGGGTTATTAAATGATGTTGGGTATAAAATCTGATACACAAGCACCAAAGTTTCATTTGTGTTTTGTATATTCGATCGCGAAAGACAAGCAGAACCTCACACTCAATTTATCCGACGTCATATCATCTTATCGTTTCGTATACAACGGCGTATCGTCAAGGAAACGCAAGTCAATCTCTCATGGCTAGATCTGAGCCCGAAGAAGAGGAGAATCCAGAACCAAACCGAAGTTCAACAGATCAAAAGAAGTTGTCGCAGTCGACCAGCAGTCCACGAAGACTTCCCGAGGTTGTGCCTACAGCAACGGCTTACATCAATGGCAACGGCTTTCGAGCACATCGTCGCAGACAAGAGGAGGTCGGGACATGCGGGTTGTCGATACCAGAGGTGAAGGAGCATCTTCTTGCGACGGTTCCCGGTAAGATGCGGTTATTGCTGCAACCTTTCTTTAATTTTTCTTTGCGGCTTCAAGAGGCAGGTATTTAGCAAACCAACTCTATACATTTGAACTTAATAATCGCGATTCTTACGTAAATTATTAAGACGCACAGTTCAGTTACACAGTTAAAAAAACATCTGTTCAATTATTTAATGTCCTAATTTGTCTTAATTTGTTTGTTTTTTCAGATTCAAGGACTATTGCTCACCTGATGCAGCCACCGAACAAAGGAGTCAAGGCTGCAGTCCACTACAAGCGACTGATTCCTGCGAGGGTTCCAGCCAAGGACAACTCTGCGAAGAAAGGGAACACGATCAGCCACTTTTATTCGGCCAGGGTCGGCTACCTACTCCTACACAAGCTCTAGTCTTCTCAACAGACAACAAGAACAAGCTCAGGGTCGGGGACAGCACTCTTTCTGTTGATCGGCGGATCAACATCAACCGCTACTACCCCACCGATGACACACCGCAGTACCTGGACCATGACTTCCCGAATCCAGGATACACCATCACCCCATCCGGTTACCTAGAGCTTCATCCTAGTTCAACCCTTTGGATACTCTAGGTAGAGAGCAGTTGTGCAAGTAATTTCTTTCCTACTTCCTGTCTCTCTCTGTCTCTCCTCTGGACATCACAATAATGTGATATTATAAAGTCCCAAGTTCAATTAGAGATGTTCTTCATCTGATTCACATGTTGCAGGAAATGTAATACTTGTTCACATTTTTTTGATTTAACAATCACGTACGTAAAAATAATTACTGTTTCAATTGTATTGATAACTATTTTATTTATATGGCCAAATGTAATTATTCTCTACGTTCTCTTCTTTTTGTTTTCTTTTTTGAGGTTACCCACAAAAGGCTCATCGGATGTTTTCCTCCGAAGTGCAAGGTCCCCAACCAGTGTCGCTACCCACATGAATGACGTTCATCACTGCATACTCAATCTCCCACCGGACCAGTGCAAGGTCCCCAACCAGTGTCGCTACCCACATGAATGACGTTCATCACTGCATACTCAATCTCCCACCGGACCAGTGCAAGGTCCCCAACCAGTGTCGCTACCCACATGAATGACGTTCATCACTGCATACTCAATCTCCCACCGGACCAAACAAAATCCGTCCTATTTCTGCTGGCAGATGGTGGACCTGACTTTCATCCAAACCATGGCATCAATGAGCTCTACTATTCCCGACTCTTCCGTGACCTGAATCTGGATGCCATGGTCGTCACCTGTTATGCGCCGGGAGATTCTGCACTCAACCCCATCGAGCACTTATGGGCCCCCTGCACCCGTGCTCTCACCAGTGTGTACCTACCAACAACACTTCCCGGCGAGGATAGACCACCAAACAAGCAACCAGGCCTTTCAGGTGATGAACTTCAGAATAAGGAAAGTATGGTATTCAACTCAGCAATGGCTAAGGTAAAAGACATCTATTGGCGCAATTTACGTTTTGCCGGGCAGCGTGTGACTGTTCATGTTGAGCCGAGTGGTGAGGCCCCTCATCCGTATGGGCAGGATTATGGGAAAGTTAAGCTTGCCATCAACAAGAGCGCTAGGCAACTGCGCCAGAGTGATTTGTATCCCGAGTTCACATTTATGTCGAAGCACATCGACAAGCGGATCGGGACAGTTATTTTTGCTAAGTGTGACGGAGCAGACTGTTGTCATTGCGCGGATCATCCTCCCTCTCTTTCAGCTGAGGACATGGCCATTATGCGTAAGTTTCCATCACCTAAGCCATCAGTGGATCACCCAGGACATTTTGAGACTTTCTTAGAAGCTTTATCCTCCACTTCCAACGTTTCACCTTGTGAACACATGCCAATATACCAGGAGAAGGGCTTAGGCAGGTGCTGCAAGGAGGGCTGTCGATACGTCTACACCAGTAAGAAGGACCAACACGACCATCGTCTGAAAGTCCACATCCGTGTATGATTATTGTATGATTAATACCACTTTGTTTGTCTGATTGGTATAGGTTGGCTGTTTTAACGCTTTTTTGATTACATTTATTCTTTGATTACGTATGATATTATACAGTTATACATACAAGTATACAGTTTCATATTTTCAGGACATTGCTTCATTGAGTAGCAAATTCAAGAAATTCATATTGACATTTATTCACTGATTAAATATGATATTTTACAGCTAGACAGATATACAGGTATACATATACCGTTTTTAATTTTTGGGACATTGCTTCATTGAGTAGCATATTCAAGAAATCTTTTTTCCCCACTTTAATTCCAATGGTGGACTACACCAGTAAGAAGGACCAACACTACCATCGTCTGAAAGTCCACATCCGTGTATGATTATTGTATGATTAATACCACTTTGTTGGACTAATTGGTATGGGTTGGCTGTTTTACATTTTTTAATTACATTTATTCTTTGATTATGTATAATATTTTACAGTTATACATACATACATACATACATTTTCGGGACATTGCTTCATTGAGTAGCAAATTCAAGAAATTCATTTTGACATTTATTCAATTATTAAATATGATATTTTACAGCTAGACAGATATACAGGTATACATATACCATTTTGTATTTTTGGAACATTGAGTAGCAAGTTCAATAAATCTTTTTTTCCCACTTTAATTTCATTGGTGGACTGATTGATATAGGCTGTCTTTATTCAGATTAAATATGATATGTATATACACATCTTTTTCAAACTGAACAGTTCGTTTTTGGGGAACATTGTGACAATTCAAGGAATTCATTTTTTAAATGTTCTATGTATCCTATTTGTGTAGATTTGCATGCCATTAAAATATATTGTCATTGGCGTTTCAATCTTTTTTGTTTTAGTAATGTCACAATGAGAATGAGAGTTATAACAAGGATAACAGGATAACGAGATAGGGGCAGTGATGAGAGAGAGAGAGAAGCGAAAGCAATTAAATATCGAGATTCTGATATGTCTATTGATCTTTTTGTGGGTACGATGAAAAGGCACGAATGAAGTTGAAAGTTGGATTGATGGCTGTATCTTGGAAATGTTGTAATCAACACACAAGTTCCAACAGACCGCGATATTAACGATTGTTACGCCTCTGTTCTGAAAGCGCCGACATGTGGAGGGAATGTCATAATAAATCTGTCATTATTTGAATGTCGTTGTTGCGACTGATCAATGGTGAGGAGCAATTATTTCCGATGACAAAAACATTTGTGTCTTAATAATCCAACATTTTAGAATTGTTATAGACATACAGCCAATTTACACCTGTAATCTCTCTCTCTCTCTCTATCTCGATAATAATAATAAATCCAAATCTCGAATCAACACTGTCTCCTTCTTATCTAAAATGAGGGGTCATGTCAATCAACACCAAAGTTTAAAACACGCGTACATTGTTACGCGCCTTTATTCTGAGAGCGTCGACATAGAAGTGGCGGGAATGTCATAATAAATCTGTCATTATTTTATTTATAAATAAGCACACCCTCTACAATTTTTATGAAATTCCGTAAGTCATATTTTATTTATAATTGAAGAAAAAAACACACACACACACACACAAAAAAAATCATTATTTATAAGGGAAGGAATTTAAAAAATAGAGAGGATAGATGAGGTAAGTGATGTAACAAATTTTAAAAAATGATACGCACCAAGTACAGACCACAAAGAAAATTATGTCTGTCTCGGTTTAGGAATAAGATTATATGAAACAACATACTTCATGGAGAGGGGGGGGGGGACAACGGGGCCAGGCCGCTTCCTCCCTGGCCCAAAAAAAGACGGACCCCCCATCCCTGCCCCCATCCCTGCCCCCATCCCTGCCCCCCAAAAAATTTTAAAATAAGATGGTAATCACCACAAATATCCACTCTCGCTTTTTATCTATATGTATCATTTCATTAGTCCTCCGATCTTTCAACACCCACCATCTCTTGCATCCTCTTTCTTCCTCTCATTTTGATCATTCAGATTCATCCGCATTTTCATGCAAAATATTTTCTTCATTCTTTCTCAATCTTTCTTCTACTCTTTTTACCATCTTTAATGAGGCATCGTGTCAATCAACACCAACGTTTCAAAACACCACGTATATTTGACACTGTTACGCGCCTTTGTTCTGAGAGCGCCGACTCAGGTCATATTTGTGGCGGCCTGGCGGGAATGTCATAATAATCTGTCTTCATTCTTTCTCAATCTTTCTTCTACTCTTTTCACCATGTTTAATAAGCTGAAGAAAAGAAAGAAAATCAATTACAATATCACCGACGCTTGAGAAATAAATAGTGAGAGAAAGAGAGCTAGAAGCGAAAACAATTAAATATCGCTGATGTTACCGGAGTTTATGACAAAAATTAAGCCGTCGGAAAGAAATAAAAGTAAGTCCATTATCACCTGCGCTCGAGAAATGCAAAGAGCGACCGATCGCGGGAGAGACAAAACGAAACCAATCAAATATCTGTTGATTTCTATCAATTCTTATGGTGCATTCTATATCGAAACTATTCCGGCACGCAATATCAAGAAGGTAGTCGCTGCCGATCAATCTCGCCTTTGTTTGGATGGCCTATTCATGGAGCATTCCAGAATGCACCCAGATTGCGCCAATTAAGTCGTTAAGTACCGCATTCTAGGTACATTCTGGAATGCGGATTAACAGAACAATAGATTCTGAATGGGGCGTTCTACATGCATTCCAGATGCATTCCGAATGCCAGTTGAATAAATCCGTGGCGCCTAAGTGAATGGCCAACTGGCTTTGCGTTACGTTTTGCTAGCGGTACAGTGCCCACCCCCCACTTTTTTCAAGAATCCAAAAAGTGCCCCTTTACACGTTGGAAAAGTCCCCATTTTACTTTGACAAGTGCCCGTATTCATTTGTAAAAGTGCCCCTTCCCCTTTTCAACTCGGATAAGTGCCCCTTTCATTTTGACACTTTTATTATTTTTTTTTTTTTGACACGCGCCCCTTTTCCTTCGACGAGTTCCTATTTTCCTTTGCAATTAGTGTCCATTTTCCATTCTCATAAGTGTCCTTTTTAATCTCAATCAAGTATTATCCCTCTTTAGGTACGAGAAGTGCCTCTTATTTTTATCGTGCCATTTCAACCCTCATTTTTCTTTTATATGATCCCTTTTCCTCGTAGCTATCTGTTTTCCTGTACTTTTCATCTATCATGTCTTCTTCTTTCTGAAGTTTTCCTACCTTGTCTCATGGTGCAGTTTAGTAGAAAGTGATGAGGTTTATACACGAATATAAAGTACAGAAATTACCTGATGTAGGCAAGTGGTGTAAAAAGCAATTACTTGGTTTAAGCGAGTGGTGAAAGCAAGACACAATTTACAGATTGTTGCAGCTGGTCGAATCATCCTACCAATGCCCTTATAACCATTATAACTATTTACACGATTACACGATTCAGAGCGACAGTCTTCAACCATGTAAATTTACACGATTACACAGTTACACGTTTACACAGTTACACGTTTGTTGCATTTGGTCGAATCATCCCACCAATGCACAGTTACACGATTCAGGTGAATCGTGTAAACCGTGTAATCCAAAAAATATATTGTGTAATCGTGTTGCGGAGAATTTCGGCGTGTACTGTAAGTGATGATATAGACATATAATTACAGTTTTAATTTTGATGATGATGAGATGTTTGTCATGGATGGTATAAGTATGAAGATTTTGATGAAAAAAAGAAGGATATAATTTTATGCATTTTATGAGCAGATTAAAGGTAATACAAAGTTTTGGGAAATTTTGAAAATTGGCTGGATAGTGATTCTTTACAATTTTGATATATTTAGATGCCCCTGTGGATGAATTATAAGCACTAGAAAATTTAGCCCCTCAAACACTTCCACTTTCGATTAGGGATTAGCCAATCGGTCGATTTTATTCAAGAAACATTGTTTCATAGCTAAATTAATAAATTGACCTTGAGAGGGAGCTATACAACATAAAGAGTTTAGTATTTACAATTTCATAACTTTAGACTCGATTTCAACCGCGACAACGATCATTGCATATTGTAGGATTGCATATGCTTCTAATATGTTCATTTGAACCAAATTCATGACCCCATGGCTTTGTATTACCTTTAAATCTCAGGTTCTTATAGCTGCTCTTTATCCTTTATAACATGCTGCATCTTCTCTTTCATTTTCTCTACAACTACAACAGGTTGCATCGCTCTTTCACCTCATCGTCGATGGTCGCTATGACCTCCCCGCTGACCCCATGCCCCCTTCAAGCTAGCATGCAGGTAGACATGCCCATAGACACGCCCATTCAAATACTACCAGCAATAGACCACCTCAATCAAAACTCTGCCTAGGTTTGATCAGTTCTGATTCAAGGAAAGAAGTTTTGGTGATTGAAATCCATTATTATTCCCAAAAAAAATTGATGGTAAGCTTAAATGGGAAATTCTACCTTGATATATGCCAGGTGGTTCACAAGGGGGTTAAAACATGTAACAGCGACAGGTTTGAATTGATATTGTACAGGTTTGAAAATGAGGAACAGCCTTATATTAGTTGTCAACCAAAATTATTTCTGAAATATTAGTCATACAATGTTTTTGGAAATGCTTCAAATTTTGGATCCGATTGCACCAGAGTGCATCCAAGAACCTTAAAGCCCTTAAACAAGCCTTGGAGCCTGGCCACAAGGGACTTTGTACATGTTTGAATTTTAGTTTGTGGACCATCCTCTAGGTGGATTTTGATATTCAACTAAGAGCAAGTCATGTCTGTCTCTGTCTGCAAGAGAGGGATTTAAAAATATTTACTATAAACATGCTTAAAAAGCTATTACATGCGTAGGTAAGGTGTAATGTAGTCATTAAGGGGTTCTCACCTAAAATCATTTACAGCGACATGAAATGTTTGTGTGTAAAGTCTGAAAGACATGAAGTTTTGAGAATATATAATGTATATATATATATAGAGTACTGTAAAACCAAAAATAGGGTTAGTGAATTTTGCCTATGGATAAGATTCAGGCACTGAATTCTGCATTGTGAAAGTTTCTTGCCGTGAAAATGGCTGCCGCGTATAATTTGCCAAAGTTTCTAGCTTTTGTGGCAAAAACCGGTACTTGTAGTTTTCAAATGAAACAATTTAAAAAATGAATATTGTAAGATGTGAGATTAAACCGTAAGCAGCTGCTAGAAAAAAAAATTGATGGACGGGAACCAAATGAGATTTGAGCCATTTCTATATTTTTGTTTTGTTTTTCGATCTTGTTCGCTACTGAAGCAAATCATTCATATATTTTCCCCGCTGCAAACCCACTTCAAATTATTTTCATTGAGATACTGTCTGAACCCGTTGACTACTGAACTTTATAGGTCCCATAGGCTTAACACAGAGACCACCCGGTTCCCGTATAAAGCAAAGGATTAACAGGTAGTATCAAAGAATACATAATATGTAGGACAGAGCAAAAATAAAAGGAAATCTAAAATCATTTCGTAAATCTGATTTCCAATATCAAATTCATTAGGAAAACTAAAAGCTGGAAATGCCCTTGTATATATAAAGCATAATTGTTTTGGGTATTCATTGTTACATCAATCTTCCATTTTTCTTTGTACCTACTTTTTTCTGGTTATTGAGTCTCTATGTCTAGTAGAGTGTGTTTGTTACGAGCCAAATTCATGTCATATCTGAAATACGTAGAGGATGTACTCTTTATCACTTGGACTGTTCTCCTTCGAAATATCGGTAATCTGTAGTACTGTAACTATTTCTTCATCTTGTGTAAGGTTCCAAAAGTTCATTTGTGTAACAATTTTATATGTATATTAAGATACCTTGAATTATGTATACTAAAATTTTAAAGATATAGTAATGCAAGTGGGGCCCTGGAAAGCTCTCAAAGAGTTATTTAAAACAGCAAAAAGGTTAACAATAATAACAACAACAAAGCAATACTAGATCACTGTGAGGGAATCCCACTATTCCATTGGAAAGTCCCAACATAGCTCAAGCAACAACAAAAAGAAAAGGAAAAATAAAATATATTCTATACTTTACCAAAAGGAACAGAATCCTCCTTTTTTTTGTCTTTGAATTGAATTGAATTGAATTTGCATTTATTTCATTCTCGATTAAAAATTACATTGATACAAAAGATACAAAATTATTCATGAACAAATTTAGAAATGAAATGGGGAACTACATAAATAAAGCCCTTAGGCCTTGTACAAGCATAGTTTCCAAAGCATTCATAGCATAATGTAAAGCAAAGATTAAAACAAACAAAAAAGATATAAAATAAATAAAAACATAAGATATTAGTAACTATACATATTTGAGATAAAGAAACTGCTTAAAAATTTTTTTTGAAGGAATTAATTGACTTGCAATTAGAAATATCTTTGGGGATGGAGTTCCAAATTACAGGGAAATTATGACGTACTGATTTCATTACCTTATTTGTTTTTACTGGCCATAAGTGAAAAGAATCCTTAAAACAGGTATTGTGGTTATGTATCTGGTAATTGAGAGTGAACACCTGAAAAATATTAACAGGTAATTTATTTTGAAAGTAAAAGAAACCAAGGAGGGCAATGGCTTCTAATCAAGTCTGAAGTAAGCATGTGTACATTTCTGGATAATTTGTTTTTTTAGCAGTCGTTTCCACAAGAGTCAGAAACTGTCAGGAATCTATTATTTTACAGAACTTTCTTATCTTGATTTTAGTGTACATTTAATGTTCTAGCTCAGTAAAATGGAAAGAAATGTTCGATTCGCGTGACTAAGAGCAGTAGAAATTGTTAGTTTTTAGTGAAGTAAGTTTGCCAAAATGTGTCTTGCTGCTGGAAAATTGTTGCAAAATCGTTGGGTTTTAGTTGCTAGATTTTTTTAAATGGTGATGGGCAGGCACATTCTGATATTTAATGGCTTTTATTGAAGGAAAGAACAAACTATTAAAGCAACTGAAATTGACATGGTACATGTATTTTTCATAACTGTTGAAGGTCTTTCTTATCAACATGATCACAGGAACTTAACAAAAACGTATGCATTAAACTGGTTTCATTACAAAAATAGCCTATTAGTAGCTTTGCATGTCACCTTTTGAAATACACATATGCAAACAATGACAATGACATATCACATAATCTGAGAACGATTTCTTTACCGACATATGATATTGCTATAGATATTTTCACTAACATATTCAAACAGTATGCATACCATACTTTAAAAAAAGGGTTGTTCTTGACAACCTGTAAGCTTGCCCTAGGCTTGTTTTAGGCATAAATGAATAGCGACAGACAGACTTGTGCATATTGATTGAGCTCTGTGTTATAGAATGTGAAGCGTATTATGAAACAATGCTGAGGTTTCATCATATGAACAAGCCTAATTTACACTGTGTATCACGGTCGTTATGAACAAAATGGCCACGTTTCCCATGCCATATGTGAACACACTTTAAAACATGATGTGAGTTATGAAAAACCAATAATCTTGTCATATTAAAAGAACATTGATTCTTGTTGAACAAATATTGTATGAATGTAGAATATACAGCTGTCTCCCATTCTTTTTTCACAGTTAATGTCTTAAGTTTTGTGAAAATATTTGACAATGCTGATGTATACATGTCGTTTGACAATGCATGAAGAATCGTTCTTGGAGCTATTTTACTTGATGCTTGACTGTTTTCATGAAATTCATTTACCTATGTATAGAGGGAACCCAAGTTATAAAATCAACTCGGCACAATGAGCTTATTTAATAAATAATGTTTAATCACCACTTCTATGCAAGAAACCCTGTATCAGATTCTTTGCAGAATATGAAAATGTTCACATTCTTATGTTTTTCTTCTTTCCTTTCCTTAAATGCATATTATTTCTCGCATAGTTGACTTTGAAGGTTTGTTCACATATGGCACAGTAAACTGCCTCCAATAAGCCAGGGCAGTTTAAAAAAAAAACATATGTGAATGCACCTGCACGCAACAGTGGACTTTCACGTATTCACTAAGCTCTGTGCTATAAGATGCAGCAATATGCAGCGTATTTTACTTCACGTCATAAAAAACGCAGCGGTTTTGCCGCGGCATATCTGAATGAGCCCTTAATTACCGGTAATGTAGATACTTGTAGTATACTTGAGAGAGAACCTTATCTGAAGGTTTTTTTATTTACTTATATACGCAGAGCGAAATGTGTAGTGTAAAGTGTAGAGTTTCGAACAGTGTATATATTTGCTGCATACAGTGACAAATGAAATCGGTGTTCATTTTTGTTTCTAATCTTTTGTAATGGAGATACATATGATTGTGATGATATACAGATTATTTTTTATTTATATCATGAGAAATAAATATTTCTTCTTTGTCATGCCAAAGTCACTTCTGGATCTTTAATGTTTGTTCTTTTGAGTGTAGCTGATACGATTATTTAGAGGCCTATAGTTACCGGGAACACAATTGCAAATACTGTCAGAAAGAAAGTCACCCTACATACAGTTAACAACTTCTAAGTAATTCATATCCCTTGTAAACTTGATGCTTTTTGTATTATTTGTAACTCAACAATGAAAGGTGGACTGGTTGAATTAGGATTTTTGTTAAAATCTGTTAGATGTGAGCTTTAACATGTCACATTCTCACAAAACATAAATCGGGACGAATCATTTTTCCCCTCTAGTGCACTGTACTTAAATAATTACCAAACTTGGTAGGGGTATGAATAATTTAGTTGTTAAATTTATGTATGCCTTATGTGTCTTTTATATATTTACCATTCCTATAGCACTAACGATTTCTTACAAAAAATATCTTTAGAACATGCAATCCCATAGTATCTCTCACTCAGAGTCAATACTTCATCTCCAACAGAAGTCCAATTAGTGGTGATGGTGAGGGAGAGCGAGATTAGAAGGTCCTTGATCATATTCAATTACTGAGTCGGTTATCTTCCTGTTTCTTCTTTACTCTGCTCCTTGAATTAACCCTTTCACCCTGGCTTGCTCATCAGTTTACTTGAATAGTGGCATCCTTCTTTCTTTGGGAGTGAAGTGGTTAATAGGAAGTGTGTTGGATGCCACCTGTCGGTAGTTTAACACATGGTGATCTAGAAGATGATCTCTCTCTCTCTCTCTCTCTCTCTCTCTCTCTCTCTTTCTCTCTCTTTACCCCTCCCTCCCCTTCCCCTCTCCCTCGTTCTCTCTCTCTCCATCTCTCTCTCTCTCTCTCTCTCTCTCTCTCTCTCCCTCTCCCTCTCTATAATGATAATAACACTATTAAATATTGGGTATTTTTACAGTGCACATTTCCATCACGAAAGATACTCCAATATTACCCAAACTCGGCTAGGCTACCGTTTTCGGTGATCACAGCATTCGGGGAATTCCTTCCTACCAGTACCTAGGTATGGAAAGAGGCGAAAGTCCTGGCAAAGGACACTAGTGCTGCAGCGGAACTTGTATATATATATATATATATATATATTCTCTCTCTCTATCTCTCTCACTCTCTCTCTCTCCCTCTCTTTCTCGCTCTCTCTTCCTCCCTACCTCTCTCCCTGTCCCCCCCCCCTCTCTCTCTCTCTCTCTTATTCCCTTCCTCTCCCTGCATCCCCCTCTCTCTCTCTCTTTCTATTTCTCTTCATTCCTACCTGCCTCTTGATCTTCCCCTCTCTCTTGGATGACTAGTCTGAGCTTTAAGCACAAAATTAACCCCAAGTTCCTGCTCCTTTAAAGGGCTGTAATGATTTGAATGATGACATAAAATAATTATAATAATAACTTAATTAATGTTTTAAAATGGCATTGTTTCATTACTCATGCAATTTTATCTTCTGTTAAAAGGAGCTAGCGTCTATTAATAGTTGGTGACAAATTTCTATATATATGAAATGATATGGAGTTGATAATGACTCTGATCCAAGATGACTGTACGTTTTAGGAAGGAAGGAGTAAATAAGAGCAGTTGGATCAACTAACAAAAGGGAAGTGAGCTGAAAGAGATGTGTTAGAGAGAGAGAGAGAGAGAGAGAGAGAGAGAGAGAGAATGCAAGTGTTGTGGTATAGTGGTTCATTCACTTGACTCATAATCCAAGGGCTGAGGGTTCGAATCCCAGCCCGGGACTTACGTCCTGTGGCAAGATATTAAACCATATTTGCCACTCACCGGTCACCACCCAGCTGTAAATGGGTACCTGGCAATTATGCCCCCCCCCCCACTCAGTGTTGTTTAGGGTACGCATATGTATGTTCCCACCTTTTGAAAACACGCCCCTAAATCCGGTGTGTAAAGTTTATACGGGCCAGATTTTTTTGTACTACGAGCCGGACCTAGGTGCGTGTAAAGTACCCCTTTACCGGATTTTGGTAACATGCATGGTATCCCTCCGTTCACGGAGTGGGGGGGGGGGAGGGGCGGGGGAGGGGGCGGGGGAGGGGGCGGGGGAGGGGGCGGGGGAGGGGGCGGGGGAGGGGGCGGGGGGGGGGTAATAGTGATTGCCCTCATGAAGAACAGCAGTGATGTTGATTAAGTCTCCCTGGGTAAAAAGATTATTATTATCATTATTATTAATATTATTATAGTTATTTTTGTTATCATCATTAGTATTATTATAACATATAAGCTGGCCCCGACAGCTACACTATCAATGAACCACCGGACAACAACTCCAAAGCATGTACGAGTTCAGGCCCCTGTTACATAAAGCAATTGATTTGATTGGATATCAGTGTCAATTTTAAATAGAACTTATCTTTGTGTTATGCTAGACCTAGGGGAGTTGACGCAGGGTATATACTAAGGTAGACGATAGGCATCAGGGGTGATAGTCCGGGGGTAGGGGGTGGGGGGTTATGTGCCTTAAAATTTGTCTGATGATACAGGTAGACAGTGGAGTGTAGCGACAGTAATCAAAATTTATGTAAGGAAATTTGAAACTAGCTCATAATATTTATTTAAACAAAAAAGCAAAAATAAATCAGAAATCCCTATCTGAATTCCGTCGAACGTGATCTTTCGGATAATTGATTATTTCATCCCTTTCCATCAAAGAGGATCATACATAGTAATGTGGAACCATCACACCAATTTAATTAACAGCCAACTCCACAGTATACCTCTGATAACGTACATGACTCAAACTAGCCCATAATGACAAAGAAACTACTCACTACCGGATCAAATCGCCTCAAAAGTCTTTAAACCTTGTTTTAGTCTCATGTCACCTGAGATATATCCCCTTGTAAGGCCCAGACTATGATTCAAGTATTGCTATGACTAGATGAATAGACCCCCTTCCGTGGTTTTGTAGCTTAAATCTCAAACTATGAGTTTAAACCGATCAAGATTAAACCGACAAATCAATTTTGTCACAAAGCAATTAGACAGGGCACCGCCCAAATAGAGTATGGGTGACTCGTCCTGTCGTTGAACCAGTGTATGCTTGAGAATGTTTTGTATTCAAGGACTTGGCGAGTTCATCTATAAGGTAAATAGTTGAATCAGCAATAGTAGTTGGGTCTAAGGGAGGGGGAAGGGGTAAAGTGCAAGAAATAATAATAATAACTTGTAATTTCTTATTTATCTATTTATTTATTCAGGCCCTTTTTATTATTTGTTTGTACTTTCTTAATTTCATAATGTGCCTCGGAATAGTTTACTAGATACTTATATAAGGTGCAATATTATTGCAGTATATATTACTATTATTATTATTATTATTATGAAGCATTACCAAGAAGTATTTAACTTTAATAACAGTAATTCTTCATGCGATTTTCAAAAATGTTATCAAATATGTTCTTTGTTTTCACTCATATTGCGTATACCATCTCCAATCCCTTGAAAGTATATGACAGAGTTAATTATATCTTCTCCTTTTCCGCTGGAGAAACATAACCATAGTGAGATAGATAAGTACAAGTAGCTTTTAATAATACTGATTTTCAGAAAGAAGACTTTATTAAGTAAGAGGTGGGAGAACTCATTCATTCAGATATTTTGCCGTCCAGGAGATAGTTAATAGAAATGATATAGTTTTAACTGAAGAATATACAAATTGAAAGAATAATGAACTTGAACTTCTCCTATACGATGATTCATTTGAGGGATGAGTTCCCTTTCAATCTCTTATTGTCTCACTTGCTAGGCTTTCCTTGTCTTGAACTTTCTCGCGGTAAATTATCTTGCGATGGAAAATCATTCGCAGATGCTTCCAAGTGTTGTTGAAAGATTGGGATATCCACCCCTCACCATATCCCACCTCCCTTGCTCCCCATCTCTTTATGCTTTTCATTCGTTTTTTTATATTTCTTCCTTGATTAGCACCCCTCTCTCTCTCTCTCTCTCTCTCTCTCCCTCTCCCTCTCCCTCTCCCTCTCTCTCTCTCTCTCTCTCCCTCCTCCCTCCCTCCCTCCCTCCCTCCCTCTCTTTCTCTCTAATATATATACATAATTATACATATATGCTTTTATATACGGTTTTATAAATTATATCGCTCTCGTCAGTCCACGCCTGGTTTATGTACACGGTCCTTGGTATTGTTATATTTACTGTGACGGTTGAACATCCCCTCATCTTTTCTTTATGTGGCCCTCTCTACCAAGTCTGTCTTCACCAGTGGTCTCTCTCCTCCTCCTTCCTCCCTTTCCATCTCCCCCTCTATCTATCTATCTATGTATGTATGTATCTATCTATCTACTATCACATATTTATCTATCATATTATAAACACGCACCAGCCATCCTACTTCCAACCTTAATTTCCCGCCCAGCTTTGGCGATGATTCACCAACAATCCCGCTACATCTGGGTCTGATGATGAACATCTTTCTCAACATGTGGGACTGAAAGGGCGTGTGGATAGAACCATCAAAGTAAATTGACCATATCTAGCGCTCAAGGCATTTGTGAGCGAACTTTTCTATTGTTCTGTTTTAAGCCCACCTGCATCCAATAAGATGAGATCACTGCATTCCCATGAGAAAATAGAAACGCTCTCCTTTTGCGCGTTTCCCTTTCTCCCTTTTTTTTTCAAAACGCCCTTAAAAACTCTGGGGTTTTTTCTCTTTTTTTCTTAAAAACTGTAGTTAGTAATTGATGAGAAACATACGCAAGTCGTGGTGAATGCACATTATATTTAAAATTAGAAATATACATGTTATATTTTGCATCAGCTTCATGGGAAATGTGTCCATTTAAGGTTTCTGAGGAAACACCCATACAATATAAGAAACTGCATTCTGAATGAAAATTTCTCAGAGGAAAATGGATACTGAATTAGACCTACCACGTCATCATCATCAACTACATAATGATCACCAAAGTCATCATTACCACATCATTATCAAAATCATCACCATCACCATCAACACCACCACTGGCATCATCATCACCATCAACACCACCATCATCATCATCATCATCATCATCATCATCACCATCATCTTCACGATCATCATAAGCATCATTATCACTGTCATCGATCATCACCATCACCACCAACAATGCCACCACCATCATCATCATCATTACCACAATATTCAAAATCATCACCATCATCATCACCAGCACCATTATTAACACCACCACCATCACCATCATCGGCATCAACATCTGCATCATTATCACTGTCGTCGTCATCATCACCACCTGACTCTTGAAATAAACAACAAAAGTTAAATAATCTTCACAACAGATATATGGCAAGTACATCCCACATTTATTGAGTCTAATATCTGCAGATATTTTTTTCTTTTGATTTCGTAAAATCTCACATTGAACTGCACTGTACAAAGGAAATATTCCAGCAAACACATTGAAATAGATAGTCTACAATATTCGCCCTAGTTCACTGAATTCTAAACTTTCTTCCTATGACAAAATTATCCACATTTATTTCACAAAAACAACAGATCCACTGAAAAAATGGTGCACACTCTATTAATCAAAACACTATCATCTTTTTCTCCCCCTTTCTTATACTCGTTGGTTCTAAATCTTTTGCTTTCTTTTACTTCCAGCGGTGGGCCTAATACAGAGAAAGTACACAATCATTTTGCTATTAGCAATTAGTGCTCTCAAAATTTCACTTTATGATTTTATCTCTTTTTATATTGATACCAGAGTCTAGGAAGTACATGTAACAAATCTGTGAACCTTGCTCAATTCTTCATTCAGAAAAAAAATTGTGCTTATTATTCCATGCCATTTTCAACACATCCGCAGTTTCATAAGTTATCCAGTACTCTAAAGATTTAAGCACAATATTTGTTAATCCTGAAACATACATTATCAAAAAAGTTGAATGCTATGTTCCACTAAAATTTCTTCCCCAAAGTTACTGGAGTTAATTGAATTCTTTGGAGAAACATTTCCGCACAGCACATATCTCAATTTCCCATAAAATGCATACCTGACGCACTAGTGTTCGTTGTTAAATCATCAGAAGGCCGATATCTCTTCCACCTCCCAGCTTAATCTTAACTTGATAAGTCATCTTCATACCACTTATGATAATATGAGAGAGAGATGGAGATGAGAGAGAGAGAGAGAGAGAGAGAGAGAGAGAGAGAGAGAGAGAGCGAATAAGCCAACTTTTTCATCATAATTATGATGTCATCTTCTTATCATCTTCTTCCTTCCTGCTTTACACATTGCATCCCAAATCAAAGTACAAAAAATCCTGACATGATTCCAAACAGCTTTACACTTTACCAGTTATTAAAACTTTCTCACTCATCATTTTTGTTTCTAAACTTGTTTTCCCCAGTCTTTGTTTCTGTGTGACACATTCAAACAGATGTTTTAAATAAAATGTGATGACAACTCTTTAAAGAATAGTCCTAATTCTTCTTCACCACCTCCCCCAACCCCATGTTACTCATCGACAGATTTCTGTTCTAGTTCCTAAGGAAGGCGATGACAACTCTCCTCCTTATCATTCTTTTTGGAGCCAGAGGGGCATTAATTCCTATACTTTAACAGAGAGTTAACACCCTTCTGGCTGTGAACAGACATGTTCTTTTTCTACATCTGCTGAATGTTAGACAATCCACCTGTTTTGAATTCAATCATTTCTTAACATTCACTATGTTACAAAACTCATCTAATTTACCACATCCTTTCAAATCTGTCATCCCCTTTAAGAGATGTAATACATCTCTATTCCAGCATTCATATTTTAGAAATGTAAGTGTTATAATAGGCCTTTGTTTGATGGCTTGAATTTGTTAGCAAAAAGAATATCACAATATCAAGTATGTTCTAGATTTCCTTTATATTATAACTAAAAGCCTTAATATGTGTGCAAATCTTTAGAAAAATATACTCAAATCAGTTCCTCTATTAGATGTCCAGTTTTTATGCACGTCCCAATAAGCATTTTTTTTATAGTTGGCAAAAATTAAATTAAATTTTATCTCTTACCATGGTCAGGTAATTTGCTGGTAATTGTTTCCAGCATTGCTTAAAATTGACACAAAATACCGTACCGAATAATTTTGTTCCTTTCAAGAGAAGCAAGCTATTTTCTTTTCAATAAAAAGGCATTAAATTCCATTCTTGATTTGGCACAATATTTGTAGATTTCTGATGCACCATTTCTACATGACTATCAGTGGTCACCTTAAGCTTATTTCCCGGAGTCTGTTTGTTTTAATTTTGACAGCTACACACACTATATGCACATTACCAATTGTGTACATTGTGACTTGAACAAGATCATATGTACAGAGATACAGTACAGAAGATTTGAATTTTTACATGCCTTGAAGTAACCATTGTATCTTAGGAAAGAGAGGAGATGAGAGGAGTGAAGTGGAGATAGACAGATAGATAGAGAGAGAGAGAGAGATAGGGAAAGAGAGAGAGATAGAGAAAGAGAGAGAGGGAGCAGGTGAGACACAAGGAGACAAAACTTCATCCCTACATCCTTTTAAGGATGCTTAGATACAATATTACAAAATTACACATTCAATCAAATTGAGAAATAAGGTGCACAAATAATAGTACAAACCACATACATATGAAGAAAAGAAAAAGAAACCTATGAAATTCAAAAATTATACCACAATGTTCACAAAAATAAATTTTTAACATATTATATATCAAATCACCTCTTTTTGTATATTTCTACATATTCAGAAACATATTTTTTCAAAATGGCACAAAAGTACTCAAGAAAACGGCAAACATTTGAAAAAAACAAATTTGATTGCACTTTTCTTTACATCAGTTCTTATACAGCTGGATTAAAATCTCTCTTTATATTATAACATTTATATAGAGAGAGATCTACTACAGAGTAGTCAATTTCAAGCACAAGCTACTTTGCATCTGTGTACAGCACTACATACTTAGTTACATGTTATGACACTATACAATCTGCCCTTATATATTATCACTTGCTTTTTAAAATTATGTTACCATGAATGATGTACTGATGCTGCAGAGCAAGAAATTTCTCAACAATTTTTGTGACAACTTTTAAGTCATAAATATTTTTTTATTTGACCAAAACTGCAATTTAGATGCAATAATAAATATCATTAATATGATGAAAATGACCACAAGCTGTTATCCCTCCTTCTGTATAATACTACATTGTGATACATATTTTGGTAAAATGCAAAGATACAAAAACAATTGTTTGTTTTACTCCTTACATCATTTTCATGGTAACACATTTTCATTCTTGGTGCTATATCACATACACAGCACCACATTGTCATATCTGTACATGTTTTACCCGAAGATCGAGAAATTGACAGACTTTCACTATAGAGCTTCTATGGCACAACTAATCTTCTATTCAAATGCAATTAGCTTCTTCTGCTTCTCAATTCATTATGCAAATCTATTTTAAAAAGAAGAAGAAGAAGAAGAAGAAAAAACACCATCTAAATACATTTACTGACCATCTTTCTGTACAGCTAATTTGCACATTAAGAATTAAACTCAATGATAGTCTAGCATGCAGACCCTATATTGCAGAAATATGTATAATTAAAACTGTTAAGTCTAGGACTAGGACCCATTCATAACACTTATAACAAGGTCTGCAACCTAGACTATCATGGCTAGAATCTCTTTGAGACATTTACACCTCCTTGACTTGCGTGCCAATCAAACAGTGATTTACTTCTCAAACTGGCATAATCTTCTCTCTATTAAGACAAGAATAATTCTATACTGAAATCTGATGCTAAAGTTTACATTGCGGAATGTTTGATGAAAGTATATGTCATGACACTCATGAATTTCATTCTAATATTTGGCACGATAACTAAAGGGATGATATTTTAAGGGCAAATTATACATCAATGTGATTTTTTTCTTCTCAATTTATATGTATAATGAAAAAATATAAGCTCGAAATGGATGTTTGGCAGGATATAACTCAAGAAATAAACAATTAGAAAATGAAAACAGGAAAATTCTCTTTATACATATATAACTTCCTTAATATATCAAGTAACATTACACAGAGTTATACAAATAATAGCATTTTAACAGGACAGATATACAATATGAATGAAGCATAATACTGCCTGTCACATAGACTAGGACTGGATGTAAGAATACAAACTGAATCGACTTTGAAATTGCATTTGAATATTATACTTGTACATTCAGGATAAATATTTTTGAAAGTTCTGAATAATTCATTCTTTGGGCCATACAAAGGGTTACAAATACAAGTCAGAATCTCTTGATCAAATGACGTACATTATGAGCAAGAAGGGAATTAAACTATGCTTTATAGTATACAATGCCCTTCTGGCTCCAAACACACAATATAGCAATCTGACACGTGAAAGGACATTGAAGTGATTATACCATATTCAATTATTTTAGGATTATCAGCTGATAAAGATTATTCATTTTTTACATATTTATATGAACATGATGAAGAAGTAAATAGTATTCTTATCATACATCCTTACAAAGAAAGAGACTGCAACAATTTAGAGCTTTTCAAACATAAAAAAATAAACTACAGAAATATTCACTAAACAGCTTATAAACATAGAAGAACATGTTAGTATACTGACATGTATTAATTACAAAGAAAACAACTCAATACAAGCAAAGACAGTGTCAGCGTTAGAAGCATAACATAACATTACATAATGCTACAAATGTACATGTAGCCTGATAAATGTTTTTTGAACAGTGACAAAAGTACAGACACAAAACATCATCGCCACAAAGCACACACAATAGTAAAGTCCTATCCAAAACTCATTTGAAACAACACGGAAGAGATTTCCAATATATTAACTTGGAAATAGAAAACAAACAGTAGCAACTAATGAAACTTTAAAATAATCTCTTAGAGTCAGAGACATACTTCTCCAAACAAATGCTAGAGATATTTGTTGACATCATGCAGCAAGTATTGCAAACTAATATTATATAATAGGCAGCGACAGAAAACATCAAATCTAACACTTTAAAAAAAGTGACAAAACAAAGCTTAAGAGTTCTGTTAATGAATTACTAAATATTTTGCAGTCTCCTTAATATAATGATCACAATCCATAGTTTGATCATATCAATTGTAATCTCAGTGTCAATCTATAGACCAAAATATACTTGGCATATATCATGTAATCACTGATGTCAATTTCATTCATTCTTTTTTCCTTTACAGCTAATTATATGCAACATTGCATTCAACATTTTCAGAGTCCAGAAATATAACAATTTCTACAAAATGCCAGCTAAAGTAAATCTGATCGAAATATTTTTTTCTCAGTGATATTCAAAGCAACCCCCACCCCCTGAATATGGTGTAATACAGATAGTACGTCTGTACTGTAATATCAACCAACTTTATATCTTTATTATCATCAGGATCATTACACTTTTTAGAGATATCTAAATGCAAGTACAATTATATTGGACAATTTGTTGTACTTAATAATAAACTTGAGATAAGAGTCATACCCTAAAAGGACTACCCACCGGCCCTATATGAATTCCTTTGATAGAAATATTAGAAATACATGTACATCTATTTAAACGCATAATTACATTAAAGCTATATTTGGGGTAGTAAAAATTAAAAAATCCTATTGAAACTACATGAGTTGTAATGAAAATGTATCAAACATGTGTTTAATTGGACATTGGACAAGCAGTAGATGCAGGTTCAAGTCCCGCTGATTCCAAGAATTTTTCCGACTTGTTTTTCAATGCAGATCGATCAATCGATCTTATTTACTGGGTGTAAGCCACAAATATGTTAAAATAATTGGTGAACTTGTATTCATTTCAAACTATGCCGTCATTTGCAAAGATTAAGGTTAATGTAGCTGTCACAGAGGTGGAAGGGTGAACTCCCTGCAATGATAAAGACCTCTATAACCATCGAAAACTGCTACAATTTTATTGAAACAGTTTAGAGCTGCCAATTTCAAATCTGTAAATATGGATGCTTTAATGAGTCCAGGATATCGATAGTCCATAAAAACTAGTCAAGGGCTCTGTCACGTTCTGATTTGTGAAGAGACCACCCTGTAGATTGACAAGGGAAAAAATGAGTAAAGCGAGTGAATAATCAGCTAATCTGTCTAGGCTGAACGGCACATCCTCGATATCAACTTAAGGTAGCTTTGTCCAAGCGTTGACTGATTGGTGAAGGAACGAGTTTCAGGCTCGACAGAGAAAGATATGAAATCATTCCATCTGTCTGTCTGGCTGGCTGATTGGTGGACAGCAGCTCATTGACGTCTTTTCATCTCCCTCGATTTTCTGCGAGGAAGCCCTCGATGGCTTGCCAATCGAGCTAACGCTAGTCTCCGCTCCCCAACCTTTCTGAGAGATGACAATGTCTTGTCTAGTGGGAGGGGGCTGGGGTGTGTTCTAGAGGGGACTGGAGGTCATAGACTAGCTACCAGGGTTCTTCCTTCCATCAGGTGGATGAATCATAGTCTTAATATAAACACCCAAGGTGTGCTAGCCCCTGGAACTAATCCCCTGGTCCTGGACTACCGTAATTTGCTCCCTAGATTAATTTTCTAAAACGCAATTTAGGATCAGATATCAATGACTCCTTCATTTTACCACAATCTTTAATTAATATCTTACCCTACTGTAACTTGACAGAAATTCATCCGTTGAAAGCCAGATGGAAATTAACTTTGAGCTAAAGGATAAGAGATAAACCCTTTTAGTTGTTGATCACTTATTACAATATTGTAGGAAGTGGAAGTGCTTAAGTGCCACTTGCATTACAGCTCCAAATTATACTCGTTCAAAGAGTGAATAAGGCCAAAATGATAGAAAAAGCTATTGGATGGGAATAATGAGCTTTCACAAAGACAGGGCATCCGTAAATCAAGATTTGAAATTGGCTACATTATATTTTGCTTTCATGCAGAGCCTGAATGTATTGTTCAGTTTATTAAACTGGCCGTCATGCATCTGTTCGAATAAGGTATTTATAAACTCACTATTATAAGAATCGAGCCAAAATTGCAGTAAGTGTAATGTATACATAAAGACTCCTTGATCAATTATCAGGATTAAGTCAGCGGCCAGGGTTTTGGACTGTAATATCAGAGCATTATCTTCAATTTCCTGCAACTCTTCCTACTTCTGCTCTTTCCTATTCATTAAGAGAGAAATCTGATATGCAAATAACAAGCTGTACAGCTACAATCTATATATGCAATTTAGATATTCACAGACTTCTGATATTCACAAACAAGCACAGCTATGCACAGCTATAAATACAATTGCAAGAGTAATTTGTACACACCAGTATATGCTTATGTACATGAGCCTTAAATAGCACTATTTTGTGTTAACATACCACTTTTCTCGCCATCTGTTGAATAATTTACAGCTTTTAAAACTGCAGCATTTGCCCAATTTCTATTTTCTCCTCATCCATCTCATGATATACATGTACTTAATAACATAATGAAATATAATCATTTCTTAAGTAAGTTTCCTCACTTTTGTGACCATATAAATCCATCAGATTCCTGTTCTTGTTATATTTTAAGAGATTAAATTTCATTAATGTCCAATTCTGTTTCGATTCTGTGGAATCCATAACAAAATCTTACATCCTCTTGAGCTTCCATTATCATCTAGTCGCCTGTAGTCTGATTACCGGTAATACTGATTAATGCTATACTGAGGTTAGTCTTACCAATAAAATTGAAATGATTTGTAGAGACAAAACCAACACCAAAGCTCCCTTTTTGGGTAATTCAAAATTATTGGATATTAAAATTGTATCATACAATCACTGTAGTCCCAAACAGGAATGACTGCTATGTTTATGCTCAATTCAGTATTTTCAATTCCTTCAAGTTTGTTGATGTTCTGATCCAGTATGATTGTAGAGTGTTTAGAATTACTCTCTGTGCCAGCGAGTAATTCTGAATCTTTTACCCCTTCACCTTCTTACTTTCAAGACCTTTCGCTCAAAGGAATTTTAACCTACATGTAGAGTGCACATGATACCTCTCCCCTTCCTTCAGCATACTATGAAGTACATGTCTTGTAATGTATCGTTCTCGTCATCACTATCACCTCTCCCAATGTGCACCTGTTTAAGGTGTCCTAGCTTCATACCAATTCTGTCACCTTGATGGGGTTGGGAGTTTCCCATCTTAAAGGGTACTCTGAAGTGTACCAAACACTATTATTTCCTGTATAGTAGAGGTTCCATGTCATGTTCCAAATATTACCTCTGTAAAGAGTTATTTAAAGTTTGCAAACACTCATGATAAAAATAAAAGAGATTGTGCGATGACTTCTAGACGCACTTGCTTACAAGGAATAAAGCCTGCATAGAACCGAAGTCGGACTTGAGTGCCGTGCCCAGTGTTTTACATCATTCTTAATTTGTTCATACTCTTATCATACTCTTATCCGCTAGCTCGTAGAACCCTGGTTTAAGATTTTTTTAAATGTCATTTCATATATCCTAGTTGTACATAAATGATTTGTTTTGAGATGACTCGTTCCTGAAGTCTATGTGATGGCTTTGCTTTAGATGAGAAGATGTCCCAAAGTCATTCTGAATTGCTTAATACGCCTTTATTGGGTTATTTGGATCAATACATTCAGCAAAGTTGAGAAAATCACTTGCAGCATTTTCTTTCTTCTCAAAGCAGTACCTGCCACACTGAAGCTCAATGCCACTCCTTCCTGATATCTCACAATTGGAGTTGCTCATCGATTCCTCCAGAGTCCAGATATTCTTCAATTTTTATTTCACAATTTGAGTTGCTTATCAAATCCTCTTGACTTTCTGTGCTAATCAATAAGTACATCATGTATTTAAATAAATTAAGTAAATATTCACTGTTGAAACATACAAATACAAGCATTGATGTTTTGGTGTGGTGTCTTTTTGGACTATTTCAGTTTGCATCTCGACTCTTCATTGGAATACCTGACCCTTTGGGAATCTTACTTTGAACTTTGACCTTTGGCTGTGCTAGTCTACTTGGAGGTTTGATATTGGATTTCACAGGAGATGGGAGCTTGGAAACCTGAGCTCCAGAAGAGGCTTGTGGTAGTGTGGTAGAAGTGATGGTTGTGGTGGTGGTGGTGAGGGTGGTGGTGTGAAGTTGCCCTCTCGGAGCAACTGTTGGGTTATTGTTCTGGTTGCATTGAAGCTGGACTCCAGCTTGTCTCGCCACAGGGCTGTTCGCCATGCCTGGTATCCGCCTTTCAGGAAGGGGTGACCCCTTCTGGAGTTTGGATACATTACTGGTAGGAATAGTACGTCTGGGAGACTTGGGGCTGGGCATCTTTGATTTATGGACTGGAATGCCATTAGCAATGTTCTTTGTTTGTGCAGGGTTACTGGAGTCTCGCTTCACTGCGCCGTTGGTAGGCTGACGACTGGAAGGCAGTCTGGATGATAGTGCAGGGAGACGAGACTTGAGGCTTTGTTTATCAGCCCCATTCTGCTTCTCTTGGGTGTGTACTGTTGCTGTGTGTTGAGATGAGGAAACTTTATTGTCAATGAGATCAGGGCTAGAATGCCTCAATTCCTGAGTGGTTTTCACAGTTTCTGGTGATCTTCGTTGTGACGACGTCAAGTCTTGATTGCTTGATCGCTTTGTGATCGTTCCTTGGGGACGGGCAAACTTGGGCATGGCCAGCTCTTGGCTCTTCTGTTGCTGCTGCTGCCACATATGATTCTGCTGCAGCTGCGATTGCCTCTTGAGTTGCTGTTGTTGCTGCTCAACCAATATCTCTTGATGCTTCTGCAGATTGGCTGTCACCTTCTCCTGCTGATCTTTCTGCAGTTGTTGCTGTTGGTTGTGCAGTCTCTGTTGATTCTCCTGTTGCTGTTTATGAGCAGCCTGGTGTTGTCTGTGAAGTTTGTCTTGTTGCTGTTGCAGCTGCAGCTGCTGCCACTCTAAACTTCCTTGCTGCTCTTGTGGTGGAACAGCCTTCCCCTGCTCTCCTCTAGCATCTCCCTTATGGACTGACATTGGTTTCTGCAGCCTGCTCAATGGGTTACCTCTGCCATCGATGGATACCTTCCCATCAGCTTTTCTTCCCTGTTGCTGGCCAGCCTTTGGTCGTTGTATCTGTCTTGGTCGTTGCATCCTGGAGGCTGGTCTCCTCATCTGTGGTAGCTTAGACTTCTCCCCCAATGACCCTGAACCTTCACTGCCTTCATGGGAGCTATCACTCTCATTCCGTTGCCTACACACCAACCTACCACCAGAACCTGTCCCTTCATCTGAACTGGACAACCTGTTATTGACTACTCTCGGAGATACCAGCTTTCCTCTAATACCCAACCTGCTTTGGGGATGCTTCAATCTACCACTGCACACCTCACCAATCTCATCTGAACTCGACCCTTTCTCTCTGCTCATCCTAGGTAGGGAGCTTCCACGCTGACTTGGCAGCTTCAGTCGACCCGACCCTGACTCATCACTACCTGGATCAGAGATGCGGACATGTTTCCGATGGGGCTTGGCAACTTTCTGTCTCTCTAAGCGGGTGGGGTTGTCATCGCTGGTATCGCCAGAGCTGAGACTGTTGCCTAGAGGAGAGAGAGTGACCTGATCCAGGCCAGAGGACCCCTTCCAAGGCTCCCGAAGGACTCCTTCTTCTCCGCCAGAGGATGAGGAGGAGATGGAGAGGCATCCTTCCCTAGACAGGAAGCTGCTGGCTGTGACCTCTGACCTCTGTTGGATGACATGAGCATCTCCTTGCTTTCCCGTACTGGTGAAGCACTCTTCACATTGCTTGCATCCCTGTAGAAAATCAAGAAAATAACAAGAAAAAAATTAATTACTTGCATTAACATATGAAATGGTCAGGATCAGAGTGTCAAATTATGTTCTATGACAATTAAAGTTCTGTCACGAAAAAGATTGAACAAAAAAAATACAACTACCGGTACTTTTATTTTCATATACATCCCTTTTGTTTTTCAACATGTCATGCATATTGCATACATTGCATAATTTATGTATGGCAGGCATGGATACAAATAGACACACATGTCCCAATCTAGTATCAAATCTACTACAAGTAATAGGTAAGACACAGAAAAAGATACATGAGAAGAAAGAGTGTTTCTTTTTTTACCAACAGTTCAGTGGGAAATAGATTTAAGGGAATTCATAATAGTTTACATACAAATGTTTAATTGAATTATTGCTTTCTTCCTTTCAGCCAACCTGTGCCATAGGCTTAGGGAAATCTTGAAGAGTTTGGCTCAGGAAGAGAGTGGTGGATGAATTAGCACGAGACTAAAAGCCCACCTGTTGATGGGCAAATAATACTACAGTTGAGTGATTGAACATTGCGACAAAGCTTGGATCCCTAAATATATTTGGAGAGCTAGAATAGATTTCCTTTCCCCTGCTTCCTGATCTGTTGTATTGTTATCTTCCCCCATCATCACAGTTCCCCAAACCTTTCATCTTTTCCAAAGTTTTCATGTTATCAACACATGCTAAACAACAGTTGCTCTGCAGGAAATAGTCTACATAATCAAATTTTCAACTCTTAACCCGAACCGAACATTTTTTGAAATGCTGATTCATTATCCAAAATTATTTTAGTTATATAAGAGGGGGTTGGCAGTATTGATGGACAATTCATTTCGCAACACTTGTTTACCTGATTTGCACACTATGCAATAAACCTTTGCCAAAGTAACATTTCCTAATGTTCACAAGCAATATTGTTTATCAGTCAACACCATTCGCCCCACCTTTGGCTCGACTGTTCAATGTTTTCTTGTGATTGCGTGTGCCTATCGATCTATCAAAAATAAACTTTGTAACAGTGCATTAGATTGAATAGAGACACACTCAAGCTTCTTATCCTGCATTCAGTCCTGCATTCATCAGAGATACACCAGTCACCGAGAATATTAAAAAAGCAAAATAAATAAAAAATAATAATGATATTCGATTCTTGTATAGCGCATATCACATTATAACATATATATGCGCTTCCAAAGAGCTTTGGTAATTATTACCCCGGCTTTAGAATGACTGCCATTATGGTGCTCTAGCAGTTCAAGGAATTAATTCCCGCCAGGTACCCATTTACATCAACTGGGTCGAGTGTGGCAATTGTAGATTAATGTCTTGCCAAAGGATATTAGTGCGGGACTCAAACCGTGGACCTAATTGTAATCCAATGAAACGATGAAACAATATATACATGCATGTGAATATAAATATACAAGTTTCTCTAGTTTTTCCTGTCGTCGATATTTTCCATTTTGGCTTTCTGTCTATCGTTGTTGTTTATTCTGATGAGTGCAAGATGAGACTTCAGCATGTCTATATCCACTACTTTTCCCTCCTATTTTGTGACACCAATCATTTCTTAGACTGTTAATAAGGTGTACAACATTTGCTTGTATAAGTCTACTGCAACAGAACTCGATATTATAAATAAAAGCAATCAAAAATCAAATCTGAAAAAACTAAAAATGTTGACAGCTCCGTGGGCCTGTTCATGATGGTAGAAAAGACCAAGCAAAGGCTCTGAAATTTGAGACTTCTCTCCTATGTACATACAAGAGGGATGTCCTGTCTAACTGGCAAGCTTACGAGAATTAGCTTAATAAAATGCTGAACGGAAGAGTCCACTTCCCTCCGTTTTTCAGGATAAAGCATTGTAAATTAGAGCAGGGGCATGTTGAATGAGGGCAAGGGTATCAGGGAGAGGATATTTGTAGGCCCCTAGCTCTGTCAAGAGAGGGATGAAGGGAATTTCCAGCTGAATTTGCCCACAGCTACTGCTCCTGCAATTTGCCAAGCCTTGACTTGCACTTCACAAGAGCTGTAGCTTGAATTATATACTATATGAAAACCTTTGGCATCGTCTTGTAAAGAGTTGTAATTGATCAGCATTGATTGATCAGCAAGCATTGATCGCAAGCATTGATCACAAGCACTGATCGCATGCATTGATCGCAAGCATTGATCGCATATATTGATTGCAAGTATTGATTGCAAGTATTGATTACAAGTATTAATTGCAAGCATTGATCGCAAGCATTGATCGCAAGCATTGATTGCTAGTTCTTCGATCAATCACAAAGTTACAATCCTCTATCTCTAAGGTTGTGAAAACACTAGAACTGATGTGGCTATTGCTCCTCGATTTCTTCTGATTCATGACCAGCCCACTAACTTGTTAATGTCTGAACAGTTTTATGAGACCTTGGTCCTGCCTTATGAAAAGTTGCAAATGAACCAAATCGATGGCAATTTAAGTTTGTACGAGAGACAAGATTTTGGAAGATTGTGATCCATTTGAGGACCTACAATCGAACCAGATCAATCACTACTCTTTATAAGACACAGCCTTAGGGTCAAGGTTCGGAGACAAGGAGGAAAACTATTCATTACCACTGACGGACCTAAGCGAGGGTTGGGGAAGGGCATATACTCTGGCAAAACTCAATGCTGCATACCTTAAATTCAAGTACTAAATAAGAATCAGCTCATATAGTGCTCACCAAATAGTAAGACCAGAATGACATGCTAAAATGGGACCGTAGTCCCTGGAAATGACTTGTTAGAAACACAATTTCTTTGTCCCATATTCCTGCTTCCCTACGATTGGAACACCCGTCTTACGGTGATCTCCTTCACAAAGTCCTCAGACAGGTAGTTGAAGTATTTTTATTTTCTGTTCAGTTCAGATATTGCTACATTGTATATGGTCCTGGTAAATAGTAAAGGGAAGGAAGGTTGGATTTCATCAACTGAACCTCAACTTTTCATAATAGCGCGCCCCCTCTGAAAGCCACTTATCTACAGTGCCCAGTTTTACTGTTTTCTCACAAGATTAAAAAAACAACACAACTATGAGCAGTTGCCCTGTTAATTCCTTTCGGTTCATTGCATAAAATGCAGTTGCATATTTGTATGTTATACATATTCAATCATTTAACAATCTAAGTTGTGTTAAATGAATGTACACCAGGGAAAAAAATACTTTAAAAATTTAGGGGGCTACTTTTCAAGTTTGCTTGCATGAAAATAACAATCTTTAATTTGTTTTGCATTGAACTCTATGCACATTTCTGGGGGCTCTTTTATGACTTTCGGGGGCTCTTTTGCATTTTGGGGGCTAATTTGCCCCGAGCCCCCATGTATTTTTTTCACTGATGTACACAAGTAAATATGGTAGCATTGACAAGAAGAGAGAATAGTTGATTGAACAATTCATGAATTAATACTTGCTTGAACAATTATAACAGTTCTAAAGTAGATCTAAATGACACAATTCAGACTGATGCAGGTAGTTACGTGATACAGTCAAACCTGTCTATAAAGACCACCGAGGGAAACAGAAGAAGTGGCCACGGAAGACAGGTGGCCTTTCTAGACAGGTTCTACAATACACATTTCTCTTTCAAGGGAGACAAAATGCATGGCCACTATAAATAGGGGGTCGCTAATTAATGCAGGTTTGACTGTAACATTTATTCAAGGGTCATGTCAACAATAAAGTATTCTGAACCAACAACATCAGTCAAGATCTGATGATCACAGCAATTCACTCTCTTATGGCATTCACTGTCATGGCACTCTAAAAGGCCTTAATTATAGTTATACATGTGACAAAGGGATGTTTCTGATGGTCTTATTTTGACAGCATATTGGGCCAGGTCTTCGAGGCAATCTGTTGCTTATGAAACTGAGCAAAAGTCTACTATAGGTGTATCTCTACTTTGCACCCAAACTCTGTTCTTGTAAACATGTCCTTAGAAGTCAAAAGTTGGAAGGGGCACTGCCCTTGAAATTTATTTATAAATCCATGATGATATTAGTGACCTTGACAATTATAATGGTCAATTATAATGGTCAATTATAATGGTCAAATCACATTACGGGTCAAAGGCTATCAACAGGTAACAAAAGTTGATATACCTGAACATGATGGGTTCCATGCAAAGCCATGTACTCCTCAAATGCAGCCTTTATCCGACTGGATGCATTAACAATAAAGGAGAACGGGTGGATCGAGCAGGGGTGCATTTGAGTGGTAGGTAAGGGTGTGGTGGAGTGGAGGTGGGGTGGAGGTGGGGTGGAGGTGGGGTGGAGGTGGGGTGGAGGTGGGGTGGAGGTGGGGTGGGGTGGTGGAGGAGTGTGGGTGGGTGGTGGAGGGGTGTGGGTGGAGTGTGGATGGAGTATGGAAGGGGTATGGAGGAGTAGGACAGAGAGTGAGAAGGGCAGGCAGGGGTGTGGGTTGGGTAAGGCAGGGGTATTGAGGTGAGGACAGGGAGTGAGAGAGGTGGGGGTAGTGGTGAATAGGGATGAGAAAGGGGTGCGAATGGGGTGGGGAAGGGGTGAGAATGCATGAGGTAGGGTGGGTGTGATAGAGGTGTACGGCAAGAGTGAGTGAGAGGGGGGGGGGCATGGGCATGGATGAGTTGGGAGGGTGTGTTTGAGAGGGTTCGGAAGATATGTGATAGGAGTGGGGGGAGGTGTACGGGTGGGGGAGGGGCAGTGTAGATGATGATGATTGGACAAAATTGGAAAAATATGAAGAAGATGACAAGTCAAATATTCATTCATTCTTGATGCTTTCAAAAACTGAAGTATATTACATTCAATACTAGCTTAAATATAAAAGGTATTCTAAAGGATTTTATGTACCTAGGTGAATAACAAGATGTGCTGTAGATCAGTTAAATAAGCTCGCAAAAACATAATCATCAATTAAGCAAATTTATGAACAATGTTCATACTGATATCAAGTTATTTTTAACCCATTCCACAAATTTCCCATGGAGACCCTGATGATTCATCTAATGATATGCTCTCTATTTTGCATATCGTTCAATAAGGTGCAGTCATTAAACAAATATTGACTGATATTATTTATTCAGAAAGAAAACAAAACAGACAGAAGTCAAGGTCTACGTGTCTCCCTGAATTTTAGAACCTATTCATTTGTTCAATCTTTAGTATATGATGCATCAGAAGATATGAACAAAGTCCAATAAATTGACTGTGTACCGGTAATGTAAATATATGAACAAATTTAGGAATCCAGGCTCCCAAGTTCCACATGATAGGCAATGGGATGAACTGGTTTCCATGACTTAGCTTCGTGGCTTAAATGTATTTGAAAGTGCAAAGGAGCCTTTAATTGTCAACTAATTTAATCAATTACCTAGAATAAAATAGAAAATGTAGCATATAGTAACCTACACAACATGTTTAAACAAGGCACAGCTCTCTTTTATTCAGTTTTGGTTACCTATGGATTCATGTGTTTGTCATTGAAAGTGGAGATGACAATTTCTCACGGTAATATCAACAACAACAAAAAAGCAGATACAAGAGAATTACTTAATGATCTTGAACTTAAAATGTTTAGTCCCCCTAACCTAAATTTACACAAGTCACTTTCTGGGACAATATGACTTTCTTGCTATAAAAAGAACCATCAACGGTGGCATTTATGCGTCTTGCTGGGAAATCCTTCAAAGCGCAAGGAGCCCAAAAAGCTACCGAACAGCACATCCTGTTATGGGAAACGGCAATAAACGATGATTCACCAAAATATGCATCACCCCTTCTAAAGTTACCCTGGAAATAAATATATGACTAAGGCTGAACATGAGAATAGGCTATGCTAATATCAACACATGAATCAACACTGAACATAATGTGGGTCTAAAAGAGAATTTTTTCCAGGGAGAGGGGGGAGGGGGGGGGGTTCTAATCCTAATGACAATACCTAGTCTATGCATACGTTAGAACTAGAACTACTGTTTGGAAAAACCAAAATTTCTTATGATGATAAGTACAATTAGGTCTGACATGTAATGTGAAAATAAACATAATTCAAAAAGATTAACCATTCTAACAATAAAGATATATAATTGTATAGTTAATATATAAAGCCTTCAGGGTACTACCATACGTTCAAAACAAACTAAGCTATCGCTATGTAACACAACCTATACACTAATTAACTACAGGGACAAGTAACAAATCTAAAACTATGAAAAGAAAGCATTTCAAAGAATGATTAAATTCTACAAAAGGTAACTACAAATTAACAAGGATCCTCAACATTGAACATGTTACTCTGCCTGTCTACATTGCATCAGAAACATTAAATCAAACCTTACTACTCTAAACACAGGAAAGATATTGACTAAAAATGAGGTAATGATAATAATCAATTGAAATTTTGACATGGACAATTGAATGACATACAAAAAGAGGGACAAAACTACCCTAGAATCTTGGTGCAAACTAAACTTGGGTTATAAAATGTACTATGCGAAAAATATATAGTGTCAATACCTAGAAATACTGACGTCAGAAATTGTTACAACACAATTAATGCTATTGTGATTTGTGAAAATAAACATATGAGTAGACATTTCTTTTACAGTTGGTAATTTCGAAATTTCACTTTGGTAATGATGTATTACTAGTTTTCATTGCACAGCTACAGTATGTGAAACCACAAGCTAATTAATATCTATGGGAATTGTTTAATCCCATAAGCCTGAAAATTCTTGAAAAAATACATTTTGCAGCCAATTTTTGACTTTCCGTTGGCAACTTTAATAAAGGCAGACAAAATTATGTAAGCTTTATTTGTAATAGCAACATGGGCATAATTTCAAAGAACTTTTTTTTTAGTATTCAGTTTAGCAAGCTATGAAAATGAAGAGAAAGGGGTGATGATAATAAATTGCTCCACACTTTGCATGTTTTTATGAAAGTAGTGAAATTCAACTCAATTCATTTCTACAAATGTAAAATACAAAGATATAGTTACAATGGAGAATTATCCATATGTACTCTGGATGACAGCTTCTACTGCTCATTAGAAATGCTTAAAAATTAAAATGACAAGAATGCATTTTTGTTTGACGTGTGACCTTGTTTTATTCAGTTTAAAGGTAATACAAAGTTTGGGGGAATTTTGAAAATTGGGTGGATAGTGATTCTTTAGAATTTTGATATATGGATGCCCATGTGGATGTATTATAAGCGCAATAAAATTTAGCCCCTAAAACATTTATGTTTTCGAGAAAAATTGAATATAAAAATTTACTGGTGCTCCTGGTAAATGTTGATAAATTTCAAATAGCGCCTACGGCCGTACAATGGTAACTGCGACCATGAAAATCTTAGAATATGTAGTTGTGATATATAATTTCCAAACCGGAATAGCTAATCGGTCGATTTTAGTCAAAAAACATTGTTTTATAGCTTAATTAATATATTGACCTTGAGAGGGAGCTATACAACATAAAAAGTTAATTATTTACAATTTCATAACTTTAGACTCGATTTCAACTGCGACAACGACTACTGAATATTGTAGGATAGTATATGCTTCCAATATGGTCATTTGAACCAAATTCATGACCCCATACCAAAACTTTGTAATACCTTTAAGTTTCTCAAAGGTATCAAAGTCCTGTTGTATCTTATTCTCATGATCTGTTATTTAAATATAAATTCATTCCTACTCTTATCCTCCTTGACTGACAGGAGATATAATGATTTTTGAAGAAAAAAATCAAAATTGATAATTGTTATAGAAGAATTTCTCAAACAAGCTAGAGACCCTACTCTATATCTTTGCCCCTTTTTGTAGCCCCATCTTGAAGAAGCAGGAAGAAGAGTTTAGGGTATAAAGGGTGCTTAAACACTTAACACCAGCCATCTTTATCGCAGGTGTTTAAGAGGGAAGAGGGTGTAGGAAGTGAATTTGCATTTTCAACCACTGAATTTGATTTAAGCATGGTGAACTTAATACAGCTACCAAATCCAACTGCATTGAATAAAAATGACTGTGATGTAGATTGCAGAGAGAAAAGACAGTTTCAGAAAAGTAATAATTCAATCTAAATACAAGATGAAATCATTTTGTGCAAAATGCAAATATCAATGCATGCTATATTCTAGAAATGATCAAAGAAAGTTTGTTTTGATAGACAAGTGTGGAAGAAATGTCATGCTTTTGAAATATTTAGGAACAATATTGAATGTATTCCAATATTCTGATATCTTGCATCTAAATTGCTTTCCTATTAGACAAGTGTGGAATAAATGTCATGCTTTAAAAATAAGTGTTCCAATGTTGAATGTTTCCTATATTGAACGTATTTCTATATTTTGATATCTAGCATCTAAAAAAATGCATTGCAAAGACAATATGAGCTTGATAGCACGTTACTTTGAGTGAAAGCAGAACAAATACAGCCCAAATATAAATGACCCATTTCAAAATTTGACATTCAAATTTTCATTGACCTCATCTGGAATACCTAAACAAATTAATCATGATTTATATTTCCAACCTTAGACTTACATGTATCTTTTATTTGTTGTTGTTGTTGTTGTTGGTTTCACTCAAAACAGCTTGCTGGCAAGGTTGGATTATACTACAATGTATAAACCTTTTGAATGTGATGAGAAAATATCTTGCAGAATTTATTCTCATACAATAAGAGCAATTCAGACAGGAAAATGATGGACGCTAGACTAACAGAAGATGAACTACAAGTCAGACAGGGATTGCATTGAAATGTACTCTACAATATGATCTTATAATTTCTCTATCTACATGTATTTGGGTACTACCACTGCACCACGCATTCAAGATGGAAAATTCACAGGTCTACACGTTTTCGTTACAATCATACAGATCATGGCTTGACGTCATTCCCAATAGCAGAGAGGAAATATGAAGGAATCCTGATTAGGTTGTAGGATATGGGCATGCTTGAAAGAAATAGCACTGCACTGGGGACCGTTAGTCTCAAGCATTCAAGACCCTTTGCTGCAAATGTTGGATAAATATTTCCAAAATTAGATTCCCCTTGTGGGCCTATTTCTCATTGGTGTACATTCAAGTGCCCTTTTTGGTTAGGGGATAGTACTTATGTTGTTGTGAATACAATCACACTAGTTATATTAATTAACAAAATTGAATTCATGATGGGTATTTTTAATTTGGGACAATTACATGTAACTTGTAAAACATTACAAATTGTCATAACAATTCTAATTGTGAGTTAAATAACATATATATAATCCTCCAGCCAAGTGACCAATGCTGTATATGAGAATAATCCATCCTTTCCTACCTCCCCCTCCCCAATCAAGTGAATAAGGTGATGTATTTTGTAAGCAGCAAACGGTCTGTGAGACAAGAATGATCAACAGGGAAAGACAACTCCCAAGAACGCAAACCTTTACCTGACTTTAGAGCTATTTTTGGTCGAGACGCCCAGAGTGATTGCATCTTGACCATCACTACTATCTGTGCAGTGACCACTTGATGTCTGTGGTCACAAGTTAGCGGTCATTGACAAGCAGTAGAGAGATACAACAATGAGGTTGTTAAACTTATAAGTTGTTAGCAGGTTGTCACAAATTGTCTGCCGATAGTAAAGGCATACTCATACACTTTTACTTTTACATGGAATTTCAACCTATTTGGGCTCTCAGTCTTGTGTGCTGGAACTAAGCTAGACAGTGTAATTGATGATTTTTGTTTTAAGATATTGAGCTTACTGTACCAAAAACACCATAAAAAAAAAATGGTGCGTGAAAAGAAATACAATGGAGAGGTAGATTATCATGAAATTGAATTTTATACACAAAAGCAGCATCTTCTGTGTTTGGTAAAAATTCCTGAAATAGGATATTATGCAAATTAAAAAATAATATAAATGAAGACATATAAATATACTTGTGAACATATATGAGGTGAACTTTCTTATTAAGTCAAATTCTTCTTGGACAATGAGAAAAAATGATGAAAATTACGATGATGGTGATGAAGATGATGATCAATTATATTAGATATTACAGTGTACGAAGTTCCGATATTACTCAAGGTTACTTCAGAACATGAATTTGAGGTGGAAAAATGAAACAAATGAAATGATGATTAAATGACAGAAAGAGACAGAGAAAGGATGGGGGAGAAAAGTTTGAGAAACATTAAGAGAAAACAAAACAATCACATGAGGAGTTGAAGAGAGACAGAAACAGACAGAGAAAGAGAGAGAGATAGTGAAAGGAGAGAGAGAGAGAGAGAGAGAGAGAGAGACGATGGGGCGCATTGATTTTGCTTAAAATTGCAAGATTTGGAAGAGAGATAGAGAGAGAGATACTGAGATGCAGTGATTTTCCTTTTAATTGCAAGATGGTATAGGTATACAAGAAACTGCAACTCACTGCCATCCAACGATCAACACACTTGATATGAAACAGTGTTTTGAATCAAAGCGGTACGGTCTCCAGACAATTTCTCATTCCAGATCTGTATAAATTCATTAACTCTTAAGCTGCCACCCATACAATGCACCCAGTGCCACAGTGCTAATCCCTATTGTGCCCGCTACTAATCTCCTGTGTGCCAAGTTAATTTAGGGTTGGTTCAAGTGCGTGTAGTTTAAATTGTTACTATGTTTGATCCACTATAACATCTCATCTGTATATTGTATAAAAAAGAAGTGTACGTTAAAGTTGTAGGAAATTTAACCCTCTTTCTGTTGATACCAATATCATTTCATGAATCTGTAATTTTGGTAAAGTAAATAAGCACTATCAGTGAGTTGTCAAACCAATCCGTTGTCTCATTTCCCGCACACAATCTGAGGGGCCATGATCAAAACTGACAAATTTGATGATAAAATATCGCAATTTTCTCAGGAAAATGCAATGTAACGGTATATGTGAAGCACACAAAATCGAAACAACAATAAACTCCCTCCACAAATACAGTAAGCATTCATGCGTGCACGCAATGCGCATCGCACAATAGGCATAAACAATTAGCTTGTGTACTTATGCACGAAAATGTGTCCGTGGCACGCGAGCGGATGAGAGTTTATGTGTGCATGGCATGTCAACAGAAACCCGGTTATGTGTGCGTGGCACGCCAGCGCATGCACAGAACAGTGTTCTTGGCACGATAAGAGTTAAAGATAATCACATCTGCATGGATTCTCTTCTTGAGTATCTCATATCATCTGTTTAGAGTTAGAAGGATGTTACAGGACCCGTAGTTAATGCCCTTCTGCCTTCAAACTATCAATATCTATCTTACCAGCAGCAGCATCATAAAACAACATGCTGGAATTATTAATCTAATGCAAACATGTTTCATTGATTTTTTTTAGGGAAGAGTTAATATGACTCATGATGGAGTTGGTTGGGGAACTTTATGACACATTAGAATAACAAGAAAATCAAACTCAGGTGTGACCTATTTTCTGAACATTAAATGATCGAATGCAAAAGAAATATGAGTAACTTAGCAATTGGTGTGCTTAGAGCAAGAATCTATACATGATCAAAGTTACCAATAAAGATGGAAAAATAAGATGTTCTACATAATGAGCTGAATATCATGATAATGATGAACATATGCATTAACATGTTTCTGGCTCTAAACAGGTGATTTGAATACAACAGGCGCTGTGTTCTTGAAAATTACTCATCAAAGGAAAATTGTTACAACGCAAGGTTAGCAACTTGCTAATTTAACAGTATTATTGGAACTGCTGTTCTAGGCCAACATGTGTATATTGGGAATTATAATAATACATCATTTCATGTATGTGAGGGAGAGGGTCACGTCAGAAAATAAGAAGGATTACTTGAGAATAAGATGGACTATGGGTATCTCTTGAAAGTAGCATTCACCCAAATCAGACCTGCAAATACTTGTTACATGCAAGGAAGTTAATGTACATGTATCATACACACAAACTTCAGTTTTAAAATAACCACGTCATTCCAGACAAGAGATTTTTTTCCTTGTTGAACAGAAGCAAGGCCTTAGAAGTTGCTTTTTGTCCTCAAATTTGGCAAGAAAACAAAATGTTACTATTTTGAGACAAATCTTGACTTAATAATGAAATTAAATCAAAACAGTGGAGTACAATTGTATAGTAGTCTAGAATCTAGACCCTCTGAGTGTCTTCTTTTGAACAGATTAAAAATAAAAGTTTGATATTTGCTCAGGGCTAAATAATTAATAATTACTGGAAAATTATGGCAGTCCATGATATCATGTATCAGAAATTGTTTTGACAAGGGCTAAAATTTGAATATGCATAAAAATTGTGTGGGCACAAATTGACCTCGGTCCCCCATTTTCCTTGTTGGGTGGGATTGCTCTATTTGACTGCACTATAAACACATCTCTCCTATAGATACCACATTTTGTTCCCAAATTACCATCAACTCCCACCCCCCCCCCTTTTTTTTTTGGGGGGGGGGGGGGGCTGTTCTATATGAGTGCATCACAACACATGTGATAACAATCGATCTTCTTTTTGATCATGTGAAGCATGGATGAGAGTGACAAGGTAACCTTCCCATTTAAACGCATCCCTGAGGAAACTTTGGGCGCGTTCATGCTTGATTTTGACGGCCAGAATCAAGCATCTGTTACGCGTTTAGTTTAAAACACGGTTGCGTCTTAGCTCACTTTTGTAGAATCACCGAAAAACGGCGATCACGATCGCCGATCGTAAACTCACAAAAAGATGCGTTTACAATTTGTAAACGCGTTTAAATGGGGTCAACGCACTGACCTCTAGTAGGTCTACGTAGCATGCACAGTGAAGGTTTGCGAATCCAGCTGGAAGACCAATTAAGGCCACACACGTAGAATTGCCTTGGGAGCCAGAGAAGTAAGCATGAACACTACATCGTGGAACTGCGATCACGATGAGCGTTTACGATGAGCGTTTCAGATCGCTCATTCTGCCTTCAAAATTTAAGCATGAACGCAGCCTTTGACTAATAGTCATTATAGTTTGAAAGTTTTGAAGGCAGCAGTCTAATCAGCATCTTCATTTCCTGACACAGTCCCTCGTGAAACATAACTCATATAGTAGAAGAATAAGATATGATCCCTCTTTCATCTTTCTGGTCTTACTTTTATTGCAGCAGTAAACTGAAACCACCAGTAAATATAGACCCAAAACAAGTGTTCTATGCATAATGGCCATGTGCAGGACAGGTGCCATAAGCTATTTTCACTTATTTCGTCATCACATGTTGAAAACAATTTAACTTACAAGGAAGAAATGTGATACATATGCACATGAGTTCTCAAACCTAAATCGAAAGACGTATTTTCAGTCTTTTTGTTACTAATATGGGCATGTGTTACTAAAAATTGGTGATGTAATCTATCTTTTTCTGTTGCTCCTCAATGCTAAATTTACTCCAATCAATATCAAAATTATAATGTAATTTTAAGCTCTTTCTTTTGCTGGCGCCATATGTTGCTCCTCCATGCTATATTTACCAACATTAGTTAGATGAGTAATTTTTTTACACCATAGTCCACCGGAAACCTAGGCCACATGTGACGAGCTAGGTCCTAAACTTCAGCTCCATTTAACATCACTTGATGTCTTCTACACATTAAAGGTTACTTTGTGTCCAGCCAGAATGTATCAAATCATTCTGGAATATACTTTATCTGGTATTCTCAGGGCTAATGGATAAGAACTAACCCCCCCCCCCCCCCATAAATCCCAACCTGCAGAACTTATGCCAGACTTGGGTTCCGTAAAGACGCACGCAAGCGCACATGGGTGCATCATGAAGTCTACTCACGAGCTGTTTTTCCCCTATTAATTGAGACAGCATTTAAACTTGCAATATCTCTTTATAGCAGTAATATTTGAAACTAGTGTTTGGACTACGGGATAGCGACACAGTTCCCCTAACATTCAAAGCAAACTATTTTTTGGTGATTGGTAGACTTTAAGTTCTTAAAAGAGAGTCAAACACAAGTCCAGACAGCCAATCCATGAGTAATATCCATATTTTTTTCTTTTTCTTTGTGCCAAGAATATCTCAGCTTGTCAGGAGACATAACGTGCCCTCATGCGTCTTCCAAAGTTAATTGTGTTACTCCAAAACTCTTTAAAAAGCTCTTTTGCTGCAGTCTTTAGACCTGATTCCAGGAATTTAGTTAGACCCTGGGCTAAATCTACTCTGTGTTTAACAAATCGAGCACTAAGACATTGGTCTGACTTCCTTTACTATACCGGCTAAAAGTTTAGCATCAAATTTAAATTTGTGTAGCACAAGGCCATGATATCCGTGCAAATGAAAAACAAGTACCTGTACAATTTGTCATGTATTTTAAAGGCATTTTTATAGGTATTATGAGGGATTTGTATACATATGTAGTACCGGTATGTAAGATGTGAAAAGACATACCGACAAGGCGACATCAAGCAATATGCCCAAGGAACTCTTTGAGGGATTTCATATGTGCTCACCTCAAACCCAATTTGGGATTGTCACCTTATCTTTAAAGGGGTGTCATCTATACAGTATTGACCATAACTTAGGAATTGTGAGAACAGTCTTCCATGTTCCCAAAATACCGGTACTTTAATGCATATCAACAAAATGTTGTTATCCCAGCCTTGAGATTAATTTGCAAGGGGTTCTATTTGAAAATGATATCAACTTTAATTTTAATAATGCCCCATTTTTTTCTCAATACAATAGATTTATCTTTTAAACACTTGATCCAGTAATTCAAGAGGTCCCCCACCAAACTAATCACTTTAATCACAATGTACATGGCAGAAAAAGAGATTGAAAAGCTTGAAATAAAAGTACAAATAATTTCATCAGAGTATTTATGAACTCTTGCGTGCTACAAATGACATCTTATTAATGCCTAATCGCTTGAGTGTTCTGAAATAGAGATAGAACATAAATGCCGAAATTAGAACACGTGACTAAACTATAGTCAGCCGTAAACTGATTTCTGCCTAATTTTGGTCCATGCAGAATCCATTAATATCCTAACTGCTGTCGACACACCATCAATGACTAACATCCAAAGCTCATAATCAAGTGAGAAGATTTGACAGAACTTGAGATGAAGCGATCCTAAGTCTACCCAAGACCTAAGCGCAGATGCTGAAATCATTACAGACTGCATTTTAGTGAGTAATTAGTCCCAAGACCCTTTATAAAATATTTTTCCAAGTTTTTCATAAATTTTGGATGACATGAAGTTTATATATCTCTAAAGGAGTTTACTGTGCTGTCAGAGTTTAAAGATAATGAGCTTGATATGCATCAAACGAGTCAGAGGAAATGGAACATTTTAAAAATGTACATGTCATCTACTTTCAAGCCTAGAATGACACAAGAGGCCACAAGTCATTTTACCACAATACAATTGCAGTGGTTAGAGTGTGCCTCTCAAAGTGAAAAGCTTATGGTCACTTCAGGCATGCCCTTCTGCTATCTGGAATCTGTATTTTAAAAAAAAAAATTAGAAAAATCTATGACAAGCAATAATAGTTTTTATTGCACTTTGAGGAATTCCAGATTGGATTCTAAAATGGAAAGAGGGCATGGGCCAGATGTGCCCTCCTAATAGAATCAGCCACTGTAGGAAATCTAGGAAATAAAAATGGAAACAAAATTGATACTCTCCCTAACCTTTTCAAGAGCATGATAGTAACCTTGGTTAACTCAGGGCTCTGTAACATTTATAAAGGATTATGATTGATCGTGTTTTTTTCAAATTAATAAAATCTCCTTCAATCAATTAGAATATTAAAATAAACAGTTAACAAGTAATTTTAGCTGAAGAATAAATACAATTGGTAAGATACATGAACTGCAGCTGCAGCAAGATTGGAGATAGTGTACATTATTATTATTACGATTTGTTACAGGTTGACTTTGATGTGACGGGTTTCAGGGGGCTGTTTCACAAAGATCCTAAGATCGACTTTAAGTTGGACTTAGATATGGCAGGCCATTCATGCCACTAGATGCTCTCGCAATGATCTCTCAATTATGATATTTAGATAATATTTTGTCCTTCAATAATGAACTATCAAAAAATGTAAATTCTGCAGATATGCGACCATGATTTGTACGTCCTTTGAGAGACCAATGCCAGTAAATGGTAAGAGATAACAGTGGCATGAACGGCCTGCCATAGTTAAGTCCAACTTACCGGTAAAGTCAATCTTAGTCTTTGTGAAACATCCCCTGGTCTGGTTAACTTCTGAGATTGATTGGGGGTAATATGAGTCAACCCTCCCTGTTGGGTACATGGATGTTGGATGAACCTAAACTGGGCCAGCCACTAATCACATGTTTCACCATCCTCACACTCATCACATGGAAGTTGAGCCATTAGTTACCATGGCAACCAGCGCTTATCAAATTCTCATGTATTTGGACTTGTTTTTCTGCTTCGTGTGACTCCTGTCACTAAGCACGACAATCAAAATAATTTGGAAGCACTTTTGAGGGAAGCGATCACGAATGCTAGCCAGATGAGATGACTGACTGAAGATGTTTTCATTTAGATGATGATACATCAAGTCTATGACTATAGGGATTTTTCTCTTCCTTTTATAAATGAATTCAAATTCATCATATTTGGAGCTCAATTTCTTACCTATTCTGAAAGTTTATACATATGTTTGAAAGTTTTAGTTTGGAATCATTATCTCTTCTCTTCAAATATTGACCTTAATTTTATGATTCAAATGAGACTATAAGGATATAGCTATTGAAAATAGTTTTATCTACATTTGGAGCTGATGATATTTCTGAAATAACACTCAATCAAGAAAACATCATTTTCTTTTACAAACAGTAAATGGACCAGTAATAAAGCCAAAGCTAGCAAGGATTTTTACATAATATCATCTATGAGATAGAAAGTAATATCACTAAAAAGATAGAAAGAAATATGTTAGGAAAGGGACCATTTGAGAGACTAAAAGGGACTATGACTATACATTCAACATTAGGTTCCAAGTTTTTAGGGAGAGTCATGACAGATCCATTACAAAACCCTGCAGACAAATATATGACCACACATTCAACATTATTATATGTTTCCTAGGACCAAAGTCTTTTGGGAGGTTTATGACTGAGCTGTGGCAAACCTTAAAATGAAGAAAAATAATGAGATAGTTTGGTGATGATTGAAGACATGGTGTGATTCATGATCTTGCATGTGAAGAAAGGTCATAGGTCAGCTACATGATAAGGGGAGGTAGAAGATCATTAAATTTGCCTACTGGGTGAATGGTTTAAATTGGGCATTAATAAAATACTGGTTTCACTGAAGACTCCATTGTATTCAAACAAACGAGAGGCCATCTTCATCAGCTCGAGTTGGCCGAATAGCCCACTATTTCTGATTCTGGAAATTAGCCCGATCTCGAAATAGCAGGCTATTTGGCAGATTAAGACGCCAATAGCTGGTTATTTGCTCAGGAAATCTTCCCAAGATATCTTGGACTAGTTTGCAAAATAGCCTGCTATTGATCAAAGACTCACACTATGTGCAAACACAGAGCAGATTTCTTGAGCTGATGAAGAAGCGATTTGTATCTTCGGCCTAATTTCCCAAATCAGAAATAGCGGGTTATCTAGCAAACTCGAGCTGATGAAGACAGGCCTTATGTGACAAGTTCAAATGATATGATCTCTCACCTAGATACAATTTTATGGACTGTTCATGCTAAAATTCAGAACATGCACATCAACATTTTGACAGTTTATTATGACTGCCAGACGTCACCTTTGTATTTTTTTCACCTTCATGACACAATGAACCCTGAGATATAAAGGCCCACTCTAAAATGAGAATGTTTTCATTCAATTTGACTTCCCTACCCAAATATATATCATCTTCTTTGAGCCAGAAATGTGTTAAAGGTAGTATGTCCCATCTGCAGCCAACGTCAGATTCTGTAGCACTTTGCGGGAATAATGAATCTTATAATGTCCTATATCTGTGAAATTTAAACGTTAGCAGTGTCCTAGTATTCAAATTATGCAAGGAAACCTGCTTACTTACTAGACTTCACCGTCAGACACTATTGAGTGACTGACTGACTCATTTTTTACCTCGGTAATAACAAAAATAAAATGAGCTGTAAAGGGTACATTCGCATTTGTCTACATCAATAACCCACTTCTTGTAATGGCCGAAATTAAACTGATTGAATTTTGCGCAGCACATAACGTACAACCATTGGGTACATGGGTCTAAAAATCAGACTATTTAATTAAACAAGCGTGCTCGCTAAATTCGATTTGACAAATAACAGTCGTTATTTTCCCACAAAAAGACATTTTCAAGCCCTTTAGTTTTGAGGGAAGTTCTAAATTAGTATTATCTTTCAAATGCCGTTGGAATTTAAGTCTTTCATTTTAGGGGCCTGCAAATGGGACATATTACCTTTAACTCATAACATTTTGCATGGATTTAATACACTTCTGGCTTTCAGCATATGATATTATCATTCCATACAACCCAAGAGAAAATACTTTATTTTGCTCTCTAGAACTATGGTATTTTGAAAGTTTATTTGCTGCTTGTGGATGAATGCAATGATTTCATGTTCACTGAACATGTATATTGTGTGCCCCCAAAATGTCTCATTTTATCTCTAATTTTGCAACCAAATTAGCAAAAAAGTAGAAAGCAAAGTTCTGTAAACTTCCTGTTTGTATATTCAATTCATTTCCTCATCAAATATTTACAAATTTATTTTATTTGACAAATATTTTACACAGTAGTCACATTGTGTGGAAATAATCATTATTTACTCATCACAAAGCCATGAACAGACATAATTCTTTAAAAGAATTATACTAAACCCTAATAATATTCTATAATCTTATTTCCCATTCATTAATTTTGTGTCAATTTTCAGTCAGCCATAAACCACAAGTACCTTGGTAGATCAACAAATTAGGTGACTTCCTACAATTTGTTTTCCACGCTTACACTTTCACTCACTATCCCTCACTTGCTTTGTGTAGCTGTCTTCATATATTTGTGTTAGTCTGGTTCTCTCTTCATTTATTCTAGTCTATTTGGATGCCTATCGTATTGTCTTTAAAAAAAACTTAATTCTCTGGGTCTTGCCCCAGTTTCTTTTCCTCTATTTCTCCTCTTCTTCTCATCTCTGGATTGTATTTATGTGCCCCTGTCTCTATCTCTCTCTCCCTCTATCTTTATATCTTTAACTGTATAATTCTATATTTCTGCCCCTTTGTCTCTTTGTGCCCCCACTCTGTTTCTGTCTCTCTCTGCCTATCTTCCACTCTATCCATGTCTGTCCATCTCCCCTCTCTCTGTCCTTGTCTGTCTGTCTGTCTGTCTGTCTGTCTGCCTGTCTGTCTGTCAGTCAGTCTGTTTGTCAGTCTGTATGTCTATCTGTACATTATATCTATCTGTCTATCTCTCTGTCTGTCTCTGTCACTCCCTCTCTCTCTCTCTCTCTCTCTCTATATATATATATATATGTATATACATGTATATTTTTCTTTCTGATACTCTCACTCTACATCTCTCTACATCTCCTCTATCTCCTTAGTCTCACTCTCTTTTTTAAAAATCTCCAACTATTTTGTTTCTTATTTTCCATTTCTTCCAGACACCCCTCTCTATCTATCCCATAATCCTTCAGACAGGTCGTGCAGACAGAGGATGTAGTAAATTGGCAATCGAAGGAACAGAACATTTGTGTGTGATGCACAAGTCACGTGCTGTCCCTACATTAATCTCTGCTCTAATACTTAACCACTATCTAATGAGTAGCACATCTCACCATAGATTTTTTTAAGAACCCATCTGAGAGGATTGCATTGTCATTCAACACATTGTTTCTTTCTAATAGATTAGGTGCCACCTAGACTTATCTTCGTGTTTGAATTTAAGGGTTAATTCTTTGTTTAAAGTGACATAGGAAAAGAGGAAAAGAGTTTAAAAGTAATGTACCTGGTAGGCTACCACCATTGACTTCCTTGTATATTCACTTCAAAAGGGACAAAAAGTGTACAGGTTTTCCCCCTGAAATGCATTTTAAAATGTGGTCGGGTGAAAGATATCATGTAAATGATGAAATGAATTCAATTTCAGAGTGATGTACTATTTTCTTCTACCAACAAGTTTTTTTCCTGTCTACCATACACATTTGTTTGATGCAAACTTCATCACATGAAATAGAAATATAATTTGTTAAATGTTGCACATGACACTTCTTCATACAACAGATAGAGCATAGCAATGTAGGCACTGCCGTTATACCACAGATATAATCACTGAATAACTGGTGACTAGATTAATGTCACATGTAAGAAACATTAATGTGTATACAGTGAGCAGTGACGTGTGATCTAAATCTAACCTACATGATGGTTTATTGTATCAGAGAATACATATATCAGTACACAACCCCTTCATTGCATATTTGAAATCTTTCATGAGCAATTAAACGAATCCTTGCCATTATTCCCATTTCAAATGACTTCATACGATGAGGCAGAATCTAAAACCAACATACATTTGGGTTTAATGTATCAGACAAGTAAAATAATTGCAAACTCCTCACGGCATATTCTAATAACCAATTAAACAAATCCTTGCCATTATTTCCACTTCAAATGACTACATACGATGAGGCAGAATCTAAAACCAACATACATTTGGGTTTAATGTATCAGACAATTAAAATAATTGCAAACTCCTCACAGCATATTCTAATAACCAATTAAACAAATCCTTGCCATTATTTCCATTTCCAATGACTCACAAACACCCATCACTTTGATATCTATTTATATTCTTGGGGAACCTTGCTTTTATTCCTGTCTCAACTGCGGCGCATCTCCTGCTCAACTCATATGGCATTGTACGGAAGTCCCTTTAATTTGGTTTGCCTAAGTCTGTCCCAATCCAAAGGAAAAGATACAAAATATCTGAACTAACACCCCCATTCAGACGACCAATCATTTGGCTATACGGTGAAACTAAAGACCGCTCAAGGGAAACATAAAAAGTGGTCTTTGTAGGTAGGTGGTTGCTAAAGCAGGTTTGGCTTTGTAAAAATCATAAAGCAATAGACTATGATTTTTTTTAAAATTCATTCTAGAGTGAACGTTCTATAACGAAACGTCGCAAGGAAAATGCATGTGTTAACATCTTTTTGAGTGAAAGCTCAATAAATAAACAGGGTCCTGTTCTCATTTTAATAGTATCGTATGAAAACCATTCGATATGGGGCTTATTATGAGCAGGCACTGATAATTGGCAGCTTCATGCCAATCGGCCTCCATAAAACCAGTTTCTTTATAGAATATTTCGTTATACGAGGTTGTTATCTAATGTGAATGTTCCTTTCGCTATACAACGATTCTTAATCAACGTTTCTTTATACAAGTTTAGTATAAATGTCCTCACGTCAGAACAGGCTATTAGTGACTTGACGGCACCTTCCTGTTTACCAGTTTGACTCTACTGACAAGCCAAGGGAAACGACCAGGACAGAATGACAGACGACCAAAGGCCGTCAGATAACAACGTGGACAGCGTCCCCATGGATTGACAAGGATGATTGCAGAGGGAGATGGAGGCAGACAAAAAGACAATGTGCAAAATGGGAGTGGGATTACCCCCTAGTCCCTTTCCTGTCAAAACATGTTGGTTTTCATATCTTCATGATGATAATACTTAAGTATTTATACTCAAAGGGTAAACATGTTTTTCAGATATAATTTCTTCTTTGCTAAAGGAAGCATCAATGGCAAAAATAAAACAGGAAGGAAAAAGAGAAGTGCAGATGAAGTGAGATACAGAAATTTAAGAGATATGTGTGGGGAGAGAGAGAGATGGAGAGGGAGAGAGATGGAGAGGGAGAGAGAGAGGGAGAGAGGGAGAGAGAGAGAGGAGAGAGACGGAGAGAGAGGAGAGAGGCGGAGAGAGAGATAGAGAGAGAGCGGGGAAAAGAGAAGAGACAAAGAAGAAAGAGAGGAAGCAAGAGAGAATGAAATTGAAAGAGAGAGAGAGAGGGGGAGAGAGAGAGAGAAAGAGACAGACAGACAGACAGACAGACATGGAAAAAGACAGAGAGGAGAAGAACCAGAGATGGAACAGAGATGGACCAGTAAATACAAAGAAAGAAGTATAGAGGTCCAATTATTAGTAAGCATAAAATGCTGAAAATATATCAGAACAAAAATGAATCAAAAAGTGAATGGGAAGAATGAAATAATCCCACGGAAATGAATGAAGACTTAAGGACAAAATGTTGATATAAATAATATCAATGTCCCATAATGTCCTCTGAGTTAGTTAAATCATGCTGATACTTACAGTGAATGAACCATCACTCTGAACCGCCCTGTTCTCTCTGTGTATACTCTCACTCTGTGATGATGCTTCACGGGTTGGTACAGGTACCTTTGGTGCACACTTGAGAAAGATATCACAAGAAAGAGAAAATGATTTTCACCAATATGTACCTAAATAGTTAATGTCATTATCATAGGAAAAAAATATGCATGCAGTTGCTACCATAATCATTAAAAAACTAATTTACAGAACTTGTCCTATTGTCAAACCATTGTCTTTATGTGTAATATTGCTTCTTATGGGTTAATATGTTTGAAACAAGGGAAAGTCTGAGCCACTCTATCCCATACATAACTCATCACATCTAAGACTTCAGTATATCTGATTATTATATTGAGTTAGTAGCACTACTTGAGCTTAGATCAAACCAAATATGAAGTGAACTGATACATTTGTTTCACTTTATGTTTGAAACTCCACAATACTTGTAATGTATGGGACACTTAGTGACAAAATACCATGGACTTGCTTTTACATTCTTTGTATGAGGTGACAAAATATCATGAAATTAAGTAATTATTCAACAGCCTCCTACTTAAAAACCTCATGCATTTCATTTACTAAATATCTGTTTTGATTTTTTTTGAGGGAATTATCATTAAAGTGATTTGTGAATGATTATCATTAAAATTAATCCTGAGGTGAAAATGATATTGAATGGAATAAAGTCCTTACAGAAATACTAATGTTGGCAATACAATACTTTGCAAGAACCATCAACTTTTACCCTAGTACACGTCATTAAGAAAACACACAGAAGAAACAAATCACACAATGATTTGGCTATGTTGCACATGATTTGGCTAAATATCTGTTTTGCATGGTTTTGTTTATGACTTTGTTTACTTCAAGCTACCCTATCTCACATTTCCAGATCCCTGCTCATTCTGATTACAATAATTGCATTTTTGCAAAAGGATTTGTTGTTTTCCGTTCTAATCTCCCTTGTGTAATAAAATACCCTATCATGTAAGCTACATGTACAGTATGCAACAAACTGTTGATAGTAACAATCATGAGAAACAGTTTTTAGCTTTGCATGAAATCCTCTGAACATAATGACATCAACAGAATTAGGGTATGAGACCAAGAAGGAATAGAGAACTTAAAAATCAGTTTAATTGTATAAAATGTGATTAGTAAATATCTGTTAATTTGAATTGAGATTTTAATATTCAGGAATGTATGTTTCTATATATCTCACACCCTTGTTGGTCTTGTTCCGGGTTATTTAAAATTGTATTATATCCTCCTCCTCCTCCTTCTCTTCATTCTTCTTTCTCTTTCTTTCTTTCTTCTTTTTCTTCTTCCTCTTTTTCTTCTTGGACAAGAGGAGTACACTCATATGTGAACACTTCTATCAAGCATACCTGTACATGATCAGTTTGACTATGTCCTTCCTGCACGGGGACCTGTTCGCATTGGGTCATATTATCCGCAGTCTCTAAGTCATGTTCTCTCTCACTCTCAGGCTTGCAGACTGCAAGCATCTCTTGAAGGGCCTTGGGCTGTGAAAATGATCAGGATAATATGATTGCACAATGATTATAACATCATTATCATTATGTGTTACCCAGTAAAAGATATTTTGTTCATCTTTTATGTCTGAATTTCATGTGCATTATGCTAGGGCCCGCCTTGCTGCCTTTCCCCTATTTATAAAGCTGATAGAAAATAAACATGAATCTTAAATAAAATGAAATATCAATGACTCATTATTACAAATGCATACAAAAGTTTAATTTGATAAAGTACATACATGTAGTTACACATTTATGGTGTAGACTACTCAGATCTCTGTACGCATATATCATAACTATTAGTTCATATGGGTAAAAGGTTAAACTAAGAAAACATTAGCAAATCAAATGTGAACACAACTGTTATCTTCACATATAATATGTCAATAATCGAGTGCAGTTTTTATTGAGATAATTTCCCCATTTTCTATATTTGGTTATTTTGGTAATGATGATGTCACACCTAAACAGAAAGAGAAAGGAAAAAGAAATTGTACAGTCACAGAAAATCTTTGTTTTCTATCTCTGATCCACATTTCCCATTGAGTTCATCTCTTCTTCCTGTCATTTTGAAACAGGTCCAAATCATGTAAAAACATGATAATCCTTCTCTTGAGTTCTGGGGAAGGTGAACAAATATTGTTTAAGGTTTACAAGTAAACAAAAATTGTATTAACTGGTTTACACTTGTAAAAACATGATATTCCTTCTCTTGTTTTATCATGTTTTATATTTAGGTTCTGATATCAAGCTACTGATACATCAAATGGGAACCAATTTTCTTTTCTTTTGGTTTTCATAACAGAAGTTGTTTGAACAGGCCTAAATATGTAAAAACATGATACTCCTCCTTTGGTTGGGTTTAAAGTTATCTGCTGATATCAGGTTATCTTAACTTCAAACCAGTGTCTGTTCAATTCATCAAATATATCTTTGCTTCAACAGGACTAAGTCATGTAAATACATGATATTACTTCTGTTGCTGTTAAAACAGGAGTTGTTAAAAACAGATATAAGTCATGCAAAAACAAGATTTCAAATTTGTTATTGTGCCATGTTAAAGTTTATTAAACTTAAGTCATAACTAGTGTGCTTGTAGAATATATAAAAAACAGCTTTCCTGAATGATATACGAGCATAACATCCTTGAAAGGTTTCTCTCTGAATAAAGAAAGATTTACTATGAACAGAACATAATTCACAGTGTTCATTGAGGAATATAAATGTTTTCAAGAATCAATACATTTAATGATGGGTGGTTATGACTTTGGGAGTACTTCCCCTCTCTCCATTTGGGGAACATTGGGAATAGAAGCAAGTAATTTGCACCAATTTGCACTTACAAGCCTGTTAGTGTCAAGCCCTGTATGCATAGGTTTTACATTTTCAATCCAGAAATTTATAAAGCGCTAATATCTAGTTGTCTAATCGAAGGCCCTGATGAGACCAAAAATGTCTGTTCATGATTCTAACTGGGAAAGACAAAATACCAGTGACTAATTGTAAGCAATCTGAAATAAGTATGTCTTTCCTTCAAACCATCAAGTAACTTACATCTTGTAGCATCTTGCTGAGTTTCCCCAAGGCTGTCTTCATACTGTTCAGGTCCTGCACCATCTGTCTGTAGGTGCTGGCTTCCACCAAGATGGTGTCCCTTCCCACAGCCGGACTGGACCTCAGGTTACCCCTTGGGGAGTTGGTGGTGTAAGGCCCATAGCTCTGGCCTGTGGAATGGTGGCGATGTCTGCAAGGACAATAAGGAACAGATAGATGTTAGTCAACTTGGATCTATACATGTATAATGTTAAAGCAGTCCAGTCACAGAGGGAAGCGTGTCTTTCTGAAGCCTGACCTGACTCAATGGCCGTAACGTCACCCCTGAGTGAGTGAGCAATGTAAGGACATAGCTCACGCCTGTGGAATGGTGCTGATGTCTGCAAGGACAATAAGGAACAGATAGATGTTAGTCAACTTTGGTTTCTATAATGTTAAAGTAGTCCAGTCACAGAGGGAAGCGTGTCTATCTGCTGCCTGACCAGACTCAATGGATGTAACGTCACCCCTGAGTGAGTGAGCAATGTAAGGACATAGCTCAGGCCTGTGGAATGGTACTGATGTCTGCAAGGACAATAAGGAACAGATAGATGTTAGTCAACTAGGGTTTCTATAATGTTAAAGCAGTCCAGTCACAGAGGGAAGCGTGTCTTTCTGCAGCCTGACCTGACGATAAAGATCCATGGATGTTTGAGCTAGTTCACCTTTCATGTAACCAGCATGTAGCTTGGTGTTCCATCCTTCGAAAAAATTATGTAGACGATCGGTCAATTATATTTTTGAACAGTTCTCCAGATCACAACTTGGGTATTTCTCTGATAGAAATTCAAATACTTCAACTTCCTCAACTGTCAAAGCCAGAACTGCCACTGTATACATTTAGCTTTCATCTGAGGAACAACCTACATGTACATAGTTACATGTATCAAAAACCTGCATTATGATGGCTACAACAATAAATGATTTATAACCTAGTGCAAGATAATCGTTTTTTTGTTACAGTTTTATGGCTTCAGTGACCAGTCGTGCATTAACATTTTTCAAAAGAAAACAACAAATTATGAGCATGTATACAAGGTTCTTTTATGGCCAGATTTAAAGGGAATTATGATTTTGGTAATGACAGAAAACATCTTCTTCACAATCTTTTACAGTATTCACAAAAAAGATTATCTAGACTGTTCTGGTAACTATATTTGCAAAACAAACTCAATAGAAATGTATTTTTTAAAGCTTAGTAATAAGCAAAGATAAATGAGGACAACTGATTCAATCGGGTAAATCAATAAAGCATGTAGTCCCATTTAAGTATGTGTGTTTTGGTTCTTTTCAACTTACAAGTTAGATTCACTGATTTTCATCAAGTTTTTGTGTATATATTTTGTATATATATATATATATATATATATATATATATATATGTAGGTCTGTTAACAAATTGTTGGTTCCAACAGAGGCAAGCACTTTGACTTTCAGCCAGTTTGTTTCAAATTGAAATTCACATACCAGATTTCCAGATACCGGTAGGCTTTAATTATGTAGGAAAATGAACATGTAGCATTTTAATTTATCATTCTCGCAGGCCAATTTAAACCATGATCAATTAAAACCATCCACCCATGTGGGGTTAAATGGGGGAAAGGTAAAGGTACATGGCCCCCTGCAAAGGAAGCAATGTCCTTATTTCACAACAATCAGTTTTGGCTCACAATCAATTCAATGGTGTGTACATAAAACATTAGTTCGATTGCTTCGTACATGTGTGCAATGTCAATAGGAATATGTACCGGTACACATTTAATACATATCTGAAACTGTATTGCGACTTGGCTGACGTGCAGAATTTTGAAGAGGGTTGGGTCTGTGTAATAAATGACTGCTACAATGTAGGCTATGCATCGTTATATTGTGAATGTTAGTCTAAGGTTATTCGATGAATCAGCAAATTAGCCACGTATTGCTTATACTAGGAAGCAAATTGGGATCTAGTTAATCAGAAATAATACACAAGCAGTTAGGCATGCATGCGTCTTATGATCCTTTTGGGTTATATCGACACCAAACACAGACACTTGGAAACACAAATAGGTTTAATGAGGTTGACTTGGATTAGCCATTACACCAACCATGTATTAGCATCACAGAGGATTAGTACACTAATGGATTGAAACTAACACAGTACCAACTGGAAACACTGATCAGTTACAGAAGATGAATGGTTAAACAATAACACTAACACTTGAGCATTAAACACCAAAAGCATAAACTGTGGTTGAGATGGCGGGATTACCTGTCGGTGTAAATATTCAATCCATTGAGCTGCTCCTCATTGCAATGAAAGTGTCTAATCCCAGTTTGATAGTACATAGCAAGCATGTTCTCACTAACCATACAGACACGTTTCAACTACGGTACCTAAAAAACGCTAAAGCCGTTAGCTCTCCTCTAGCTTCTCTAGCTTAGTCCAAGATAGAATTAATGGAGCACTTGTGCTAATCACTTACGATTCAGTGTCTAGGTCGAATCTTTCCTCTTTTCTGACGACAAATTTCAACATTTGATTACCACAGAAATGAAAAAAAAGCAAATATTTGAACAGGTTCAAGGCAAGATATGGTTGCGAACACCTGGTTTCGAAAGGAACCAGTTCACACAAAATCTGTCTGCATGAGTTTATCCAATATCATCATATCAAAGGTATTAAATTCCAAAGCAGTTCCACAACTGGTCCACAAATTGATAATCAAGTCCCATGCTAGCCCATGACGGTGACTAGATCTTTGCGCTACTGCTTTCATTTCATATACTAGTAGACAAATGTCATGTTTGTTTTAGCTTGCTAAACAAATCCCCTGAAAAAAGTCCCAGCCGGCACTAGTTCCACGTCACCCAGTATAACGTAATGATAGAAAACACAGCCAGGATATGAATGATATAACATGCACAGTCAGGTTTGAAAAAGAACAATTCTAGGCGATATGATAACAAACTGTCAGATATCTAGCTTGCCAAGGTTCCTTTCCAATAATACAGAACTGACATTCTCATTGCCACGTACATACATGTACTTTTGTCCATTATGCCAATGAGGGCACATTACGGTTGGGGGGGGGGGCAATTTTTTGAAATTATTATCAAGTATGCTGTAATGAATCACTCACATATCAATCGCAGTTGTATGAATAATGTGCTGGTTTGCAAAGTGAACATGATACCACTAACTTTTTTCTAGCAATTTACTTCTAACTCTTAAATATATTATGTAAATAATTTCTACTCAATTGGTTAAAAGGAAAATGTCCAGATAGGTTTGAATTTTTTTTTTATAACCTATTCCATGTAACATTTTCATCATGCTGAACCAATGAAAATTCATAATAATACAGTTGTATGACAATCCTCCGAAAATTTTCCCATCTCTATTTGATAGTATGGTTTTCCTATGAACAAGAAGCAATGGGTGTGTGTGAGAGACAAGAGAGAGAGAGAGAGAGAGACAGAGAGACAGATATATATACATATATATATATATATATATATATATATATATATATATATATGTATATTTCTCTCTCTCTCTCTCTGTCTCTGTATGTGTGTTGTGTGTGTGCCTCTCTAACACACACATACCCATTGCTTCTTGTTCACAGGCAAACCACACTATCAAATCTCCCCCTCTCTCTCTCTCCCTTTCTCTCTCTCTCTCTGTAATATATATAATCAGTCAGTCCGCAACGCCCGCGATAATTAGGCAGAATGCCCAAATTTACACAGCACCCGGAAGTGCGATAAACCGTCGTATTTCGTGTCCCGCGATTTGCGAGATTTCGTGAGACTTTTGCACAGGTCAACAAACTTTATCACAGCTGCTATGGCTTTTACTGTGCTGCGTAGCATGTAGGGGTAAGTGAATCTCCATACTTTTCTACTTATTTTGATATGAAATTTTCCTAATTTTACCGCATCTAAGTGATTGTAAATATGCATTGAAATGTGTCCATATTTTCCTTCTTTCGTAGGAGGTATTCTGACATTACCTTGCATTTAGCGTGTTCCTGACTGGTATTAGCAATGTTTTTCCCCAATTTTTTGATTTTTCACAAGAAAAATGTTGGCAGAAGTGAAAAAGCGCAGAGTTCGATTGATGCACGATGTATTTTATTAGCTTTTATGGCCATGAAAGTTACACATTTTTCGATTTTCAACCGGAAGTTGTGTGACGGCTACGTTAAAATCACTCATTTTTGCCGATATGGCGCGAAAAGTGTACGTTTCGCCAACATGGCCGCACTTTCGTAGTCATCACCGTGACCGCGTACCGGTCCCATACATAGCCTTTTCTGTACCGATCCGGCATAAAACAAAGCCATATCTGATCTGGGGCCCTCGACTTACGTGTACTATTCCATTAAATTAGCAAGCTCTCTTGATAATATTTATGCTTAATCCATTTTATTTTTACACGAATTTAACAGTCAACTGTGAGAGTTAAACAGTGACTCTGGCGTCTGGTCAGACTCAGTCTCAGATAATTATATTATTAATTTAGGGATTCTCAAACTAGTTTGGTTGTGCCTTTTGTTTTGGTTCTGGTCAACTCAAACTTTACAACCAGCCATAGAAATAAGCAGCATTTCCCTTGTGCGAGTTGTATTATGATTATGAACAAAGCAGAATTGAAACAAAAAGCCAAAGTTAAACACTTACATTTTACAACTTGTGCACATGTGGAAAAATGAAGGGAAAATTTCATGAATTTGACACCTGTAATTTGTTTTCATTAAAAACAATTTTTTAATGCAACCAGGTTTTGTCTACCATAAATTGACAGCTACTTTCATCAGATCTTTTAAAATCCCCATACCTGAACTAAGCAATTTTATATTCCTTCTTATCATTTGTCATTTGCCAGGACCGAAGAATACAAGAACAGCTTCTATCCTCGTAATGGAATCAACTACGAGCCGGCAGCCACCATCATCAAAGTCAACATCAGCCAAGTCTTTCCATACCAAAGTTTGGAGCTACATGCAGAATGACCACTCAGCGCAGCTGTACACAGGCGGGCTAGAGCGTCGATGTGGCTCTACTTCATCTAAAAATTAGATGATGTCTGCAACCAACTGTATTTTTATGAGCACCTTTTTATTTTTATTTTTGAACTCTGCACCCTCAGTTGTGATGTTTGTTGACAGTTTGCGATGCCACGGAAGTCTGGACGTATATAACAATTGGTCCTGTCCAGTACCACCTTAGATGTAGATATTGTTGTTTTTCTGACGGATGCACTCAACCATCGAACTTGCGGAACATTGACAACAAATTAGCTAAGACACAGACTTCACACATCAGTCTCCATTGCATTCCTGAATCAGCATTTGCTAGACTTCACATACATGTAGGAACAAACAATCTTGAAAGCGGAGTTTGGGAGAAGGACAAGAAGGATTTTGTTCAGCTTATTCTTTCAGTAAAAGAAAAATCCATTTCAAGTGATTACATTTTTGTATCTCTGATAGTGATACTTCGAAGGTGGGATTCCTGAGCTTTACATGAACAAAGCATTTATTATAATAAAAAACTGATTGAACTGTCACCGTTATACAATTTAAACTTTAAAGATGTTTTACTCGGATAATACTTTTATTCTCAGTGACACATGTTATGCAAGTAATGGTCTCAAGCAGGGTAAAAATTAGTACTTATTTTTCGGGGGCTACTTTTCAAGCTTGCCTGCGTAAAAATAACACTCTAAAATTTGTTTTGCATTGAACTCTATGCAAATTTATGGGGGCTCTTTTCTGATCTTCGGGGGCTCTTTTGGGCATTTCGGGGGCTATTTCGTCCTGAGCCCGTGTATTTTTTTCACTGGTCTCAAGTTCTCAACATACAAGTCAAAGTCAGTTTATAAATAAAATATGAATATTATAAAATGGAAATATTATTCCTAGTCCAATTTCATTTATAATTATTTATCATTAGTAGGAGTCTTAATAATATATTTTGTGTTTAACCGGCTATGGTGATGATGACGATGGCAATGATCATGATGGCTATGGTGATGACGGTGATTATGATGATGGTGATGGCTATGGTGATAATACTGACGGTGATTATGATGATGGCAATGGTGATAATGCTGACGGTGATTATGACGATGATGGTGATGGCTATGGTAATAATGCTGACAGTGATTAGGATGATGATTATGATGATTGTGATGGCTATGGTGATAATACTGATGGTGATGATCATGATGGCTTTGGTGATTATGATGATGGCAATGGTGATGGCAATGATCATGATGGCTATGGTGATGATGATGGTGATGGCAATGATCGTGATGGCTATGGTGATAATGCTGACGGTGATTATGATGATGGTGATGGGGATGATCATGATGGCTATGGTGATGATGCTGATGGTGATTGTGATGATGGCAATGGTGATGGCGATGATCATGACAGTGATTATGATGGTGATGTTAATAGTGGTGATGGTGATGTTAATAGTGGTGGTGATGATAATGATCGTGATGGCGATGATGACTTTGATGATTGTGATAATGATGTTGAAGGTGAAAATTAAAATATTATTAATTTTATTTGCGCCCTTTCAACCCACCACACATTAAAAATGTTATCCGATAGTCATTACCATACAAACAAAAACAGAAAATAAATGATCAGATATATATTTTGCGGGTCACTATAAAACAAAAACAAACAGAAAAGAGAATAAGGGAAAGAATTTTGTAATTATTTTATTTTTTAAAAATACACATGAACTGGAGTTACATAAATTGACAAAAGAAACATCAAATAAAATATTACTATCAAAGAATGCCTGGGGATTACCAAAATAAATTGATGTTTAGGGCTCTTCTCATGTCATTGATTAGTCCATGGTTTACAATTTAAATAAAAACACATTTCAGAACTTTTACAACCAACCGCCTGCAATACAGCCATGAAATTTAAAAGCAGGGATGGGAACAATCATATTTTCATTTTTCAATGACTATACCAATGCCAATCGCTTCCCCCCCCCCCGAAAGTTTGTATTTTCACAAATATACATTTGAGAAAGAAAATGTATCTTCTTTGTTAAAATTATATCAAAGCCTGGCCAAAAATGACACATAAAGACACTTAAACCCTTCCCACTGTCCCCTATTCATTCTAGAGGTGGTATTCTATAGTGTACTTGATTGTACTTGAGTACGTATCCGCATCCAACTTGTACTCTCTGTAGACTTCTATTATTAAGTAGCGCATGAGTATAATACACAATAATAAGTATGTGGGGCAGTACAAAACCTCTACGTCCGGGGGTTACGCACCCGAGAGTAATACGTGAATATCCCTAATCACCGTCTATCCTCCGTGCGTGTTCATGTACAGCGCACGGACACAGAACATCGATAATCGACGCAAAGCTAGATATAACGTAGTATCCCCCGGTCGGCGGGTGACGTCATACTCTGATGACCCACGCATATCGGCTGTGTCACCGCTGTTGAATATGTTGGAATGAACATGGTGTTGTATTTACCGTGTTCCTGACTGGTATAAAGAAGTAAAATAAAGGAAACAGTGATGGTTTGAAAGTTTGTATATTTATCATCACAATGAACCAAATTACTTTTTGATGCAGTAGCGTTTTCATATATTTTTTTAATGCTGCATATCGTTAAGTTGCTATGTTTTTTAGACTGTTTTAAATGCTCTTTTTAGAGCATGTTAACGTTAAAAAAATATCTTGATGTTTTGTAAAGATGGATTATGTGGTCTATCTTCTTTATATTGGTACATAAATAAAAAAAATCCATAGAGAAACATTGATGTAATCGTAATTTTCATGTACCAATGTTTTCTGCTTAATGTCCGTTTTTACCGTACATAGCTTGCATACGACTTGTGTAAATACGAGCGAATTCGCGGACGCTGCGGACTGACTGTAATATATATATATATATATTTATAGAGAGAGAGAGTCAATGTATTTTTTTTTTAAATTAATCGGCCATGGGAACAAGCCCAATTACCTACCAAGGCCTGACTCACATACCAATGCAGTTTGTGAGATACAGCAGAAACAAGAATTGAAGAAGCACTCCCACTATATAAATAAAACTGTTTGTTTATACAACCATGCATGAAATGCACAAAAGGCTATTTAAACTATTTGTAATATGGAAGACTGATCATTAACTTTGGACTACATGTAGATGATTTATATCCAAAATAAAAATAAATTTTCATTTGCTCCCCCCCCCCCAAAAAAAAAAAAAAAAACAACTCACAGATATGAGGAAGAAATGAAAGATATGTGTAGTAAAAATGAGATTTAGGAAACAATTCATATCCCACTAGTTCTATTTTTCACTGATTCACATTGGTGGTATGGTGGGTGGGGTGTGTGTAGTGGGTGTGAGGGTGTATTTTTGTGTGGGAGGTTAGCATTATATGAGTGGAGGCATGTTTGTGAGGCTGATACTAGTGTGATGTGTTTGATGGCATGTCATGAAGTGGGTGTGGGTGTGGGATGTGCATGTACATGTGAGTGTGCATGTGTGTATGTGGGTGTGTGTGAGAGAGAGAGAGATAGAGCAAGAGAGAGAGTGAGAGAGAGAGAGAGATGTATTTAGCTCCGTTTTCTTTCTTATGGCTGGTATTCTTCAGTTGGAGATTGAATTCTTTATGACCGAGCTATTCAGCGATTTTCTTTTTAAAATATCATTCCTTTTCTATCTTTACTACATTTGCACTGTATGTTATTGTTTACATCCACTGTCGAAAGAAAATAATTAATTCTTGCCTGTTGTCTTCCTCAGTCTATCAATACACTATACATATTCTTTCTCATACATGTACATGTATATAAGGTCCAATAAATAAACTATCAAACAAGTAAAAATGTGAAAAAGCGGTACCTTTAAATCTTTCATCCTTAGGTCTATTTCATGGTCTATTTCCTGTCATGTGATCCCCCTTCTGCCCCTTCTGCCCCTTCCACCATGCTCAAATGAAGCTTGTAATGTTACCAGAGGCTTCTATCAGTTAGTCTAATTCCAGGATCGTTATGTAAATTTTTACCTCGTAATTTTTTATGTCCATCCTACTCTGGAAATGGTAATACTTTAAATATTAGTTTTAGAACTGTCTTTTTCTCGTAAAGTCTTGAATATGAGCACCTCTGCCTTGGCTCTGCGATGTCTCATTTTATTTCATTTAAGACTTTAAACAAAATCATGTACCTTCATTAACAATTTTAAGAATACAAAAGGACCTTTCTTTTCATAGACCTAGTTGTTGGGAACTTGCACTGCTCAATCCCCTAAATTCCCCTTTCCATAAGAATTTTTTTTAAACACATTCTAATAAAATATAAGGTGCTTGAGCCAAGCCTACAGGTTTCAGGTGGTTTCTTGGTGTATGTCCCATGTATAAGCCAGTTCACGGTTGCAGTCTGAGCATGAGCAGATAAAGGTCATTGCAGAACAAATTTTGAAATACACGGAGATGAAATACTGGATACATGCTCATGAAAGTTATGTAACATTATTCATGCATGCACATTCAGTGCACTCCATGGTACACAGGTGGAAGTATTTTTTGAAAAGGGTATTTATAAAGCACTTCCATCGCTATAGGAGTGATTATTTCAAAATGTACAAAGTGGGACCTCTTCATGTTTTGAAGATCTGTGGATATTCGGGGTCATTGCAGTAAGGTCCTAACCGTGAACTGGTCTATTGTCAAGTCGACCCTTTTGTTGAACAAAGGTTTGCCCAACAGACTACCTATAGCTCGTTGCAGACCCTGGTTTTGGATATGATTACAGTTTTAGCAGAACAATATGATCCAATGTCATCTTTACAGGTAATAAGATATGTTTCACCTTTGAAATACTTCTGAGGTAGGCTTAAGGGAAGATATTATATCCATCCAAACATATCAAATATACTTTTTAAGACATACCGGTATCTAAAACTTGAATGGCTGTTTCAATACTGAATTCAAACTATTTTACTATAAAATACAAGAAGCCTCTTGGCAAATAGCTTAAGTGTCAAGTAGCCTCATCTTTTGCATCTCCTTCATTTAAGGTCATTGTGAATACCTGAAATTCATAGATTAAAATTAAATACTAAACAGCTAAATTGATGATTTTCTTCTTTGATAGATAGTTATAAACTGTTGCATCTCCAGCAATATTTGGAGTCCATTGTCTTCTCCTTTTTTGAGAGTCCATGCAAATCATCTCCTTAATGAATTACAGATATTCTTGTACATGTAGGCCTACATCAGCAACAATTTCAGTTGAAACAATATCTAGTTTTAGTTTTATACCCTAGATTGAAATAAAATTGAAATTTTCAGTTTGATTATTACACATGTACTATATTCTATGTGTTTGTGTGCGTATTTCAGATACAGTATATGTATGATTTAAATTGAAATTCACAAGCAGTCATTGGTCCTCATGCAAAGACTGTTACTCTTTTTTTTAATTCTTCTTTTCTCATTTTCTGCAACAAAATATTCCCACAGGGCACTTGTAGTTTTCCATGTTTACCCTGTACATGACCCAATGAACTATGGGAAGCCAAACAGACACCCCATGTGACTATTACAGTGCCTTGCCAGAAAGATATCCTAAGACATGTTCCTGTGTCCCCCAACACAATTACTGCTCTCAAAATAAAGACGGGGAACAGGAAGGGGCCAGAATTAATTCTTTACACATTGTCAGGCGTGGATTAGTTTACTTACTGGGTTAAAGATAATTTCAGTTAAACTAATTAACAAAACTGTACCTCATCCACATGTGCACAGTTACACTAGTCACGTGGAATGTCTACAATATAAGTAGAATGAATAACTTTTTGCTTGCATGGCATTCACACATGTACAGTTACTACAAAATTATTCGTCTTAACATACACTTTAACAAAAAATTTAAGGTATGTGAAAAGTTGATTTGTCCTGATTTATGATTCTTGAGAGTGTGACATATATGAGCTTATACAGGTTTATCTAAAAGTATTTAATAATGGCCGTAATTCGACTGGTCCATCTTTCATTCTTATGAAAAAGAAAAAAAACATCACATTTACAAGGGGCATGAATAATTTGGTTGTTGACTGTACTACATGTACATCCCTTTCAGAAAGTGCCATTTTGCATGGAGAGTATTTATAATATACAAAAATATAAATATTGTATATATTTTTTCACAAGAGCTCTTTTAGATATAAAAAAAAGGGGGAATTTTCACATATCATTTTTCATCTGAATTTTTGAGAGCTCTTTTAACATTTTCTGTAAAAAAAACTTTTGTAGCTTGCAATTTGCAAAGCTAAACTGCTCTCCATGTATATATCATATCACCAAGACTCTTTACTTTTCATACTGGTGATTTATATTTGAAAATGGGTAGTTAGCTCAAAAGAAGCCCATAAACTACTTACTTTTACTTGGGAGGGGGTCTACTTTGACTAATTTTTACTTTTTTTTGCATTTTAACTTAATACCAACACCAGTGACTCCGAATTTTATTTTATTCAAATCATATGATCAAGATATACCAGACGTATATCCAATGTTTAATGTTGATGAACTCTCATAATTTGAATATTTAACCAGACACTCAAAGCATACAACATACACAACCTTTATTAAACATCTAATTCGAGACAGAAGGGCATTAACTCCCATACTAACTCAGAGTTAACACCCTTCTGGGTCTAAACAGATGAAATGTACACTTAAAGCACATCAAATTTGATGGGAATTTATAAATTGATTGAAAGTCGTCTGACCATCGTTAATCTTGAAGGATTTCCACCTAGGGCTAAATTGTGAGACAAGGAAACCATTCAGTGCAATGCCCGATTATATGACATCAACTATCACAATCAACCAATCACAGACAGGATATCAGGCTAACGCTCTATCAAAGCCTCTCTCTGATTGGCCATTTCCTGGCCTGACGTTACCCCGACCAATCATAGGACCTGGCATAAATCAAATTTAGTGAAACTCGTTAGTCATCTCATGCTGATCAACACCAATAGTTGTCGCATGGTATATCTTCTGCTGACAGCCAGAAAGGCGTTCACTCCTGTAATTTAATAATGAGCTAACACCTTTCTAACTCTCATCCAGCAGAATGGCAGGTTTGATGATCAAGGAGTTTATGAGTGAGTGTCTAGCTCTTTGAAGAGTAATCCATTTAGGGGTGTGAGACAGACTCGTTAATTATTTAAGACTATTTGGACGCATCTAATAGATTAAACAGCTGATTGTTTTCATCGCTTTGAGTGTAATCTGCAGAGACAAAGGAATCTTGTATCTCTCTATTACAGAGTGAATGGTGATTAGACTCTGAATGAAAGAAGAATTGATATAGCACTTGCAAAAATCCTCACAGCTGTCTTAGTTTTAAGTTAAAGTACATCCAAAGAGGCATATAGTTTCTGCACTTATTTACAATAGTGACTGATATTGCTGATTTGAAAAAAGATAACCAAATGTTTATGGAATTAAATATGGATGTGAGATAAAGCTCAGCAGAAAGATAGCAATATGAAAAGGAGAGTTCAATTCCGAAAATTTGAGAAATTAAATGTAGAATGGGGATAAGAAAAAAAGAAAGAAAGAAAAAGACAAGAAGGCTGCAAGAATGATATAGACGCAGAGCAATTTCAGGCCTACTACAAAATTATCAAAATAATTGTATTATTGGAAAAAAGTTTACAAAGAGAAAACATAGAAACTAATACATAAAGGATTTTAGGCAGTCCGAACAGATAGCAGTAACCTAGATAGCAGATTTAAAAAAAAATCAAAATCAAAATCAAATTCATGGGAGCAGGACGAGAGAAGGCAAAAGTAAACACTAGTCAAGTTCACTTGTACTATTATTTCTGTACACAAAATACAAGTGACAACAGAACACACATTCTAAGCACATTGTCGTGAAAGAGGGGGATGAAATTATGACTAACAAGGTTACCCTACAAAAAATACTCCAAATATAGCACTTCCAAGGGTTGCCCTAAATATGATTCATATCCCAACATTAATTTGAAATTCCCCTCAATAATTCTCTTCTTTATTTTCTATACCTCCCTTCATAAATGACAGATCCCTATTGGGATTGTAAGCAACTGTATGACACAGCACCTGGATTAAACTCACGAAAGACTGAGTGTACAAGTAAGAAAAGAATAACCAGTTCATCATTAATAATAATGATAATATCCTACAAAACGCTTTACCAGTTACAATGTATCTGACCCAAAGCCATACAATATCATTATTTACCCCTTGTAATACCATTTGACTTTGAAATACCGGTGATGCAACACATTTGTTCAGGCCTTTATTTTATCAAAGTTCAAAACATTGGGTTGGGGATGCGATGGAGTTAGTTTTAGGGTTAGAGATCTACAATGTAGGTAAAGGCCTAATTTTTATGTCCATGGATGAAGTTGGGTAAGTTTATTAGTAAGGGGTTTGGTACAAAATGTTTGTAACTGGAGCATTTTTTGGTAAGGATATGTTATGATCATGGACCATAAGACTAACAGAAACCAACTCAACAACTACTGTATCTCGTGACATTCACATGAAACACACGCTTCCTGTTTGAATGGATAATATACTGATCACAATTGTTTCATCTTCATTGAAACATACTATTGAGTAGTGTTCTATATTGTATTTCAAATTGTCTATGAAACAGAAATGCATGTATTCTTGTGGATAAAATCAAAGATAGGAAAGGAATTTCAAATCAGTTCACTACAACAGCTGCATTAAATTATGTAAATTGGACTCGGGTTCTCTTGGCGTCTGTATGATTAAGTTGTTTTGTATTAAGCCTGACTTCATATATTAGGCTAAATCACTCGTTCGAATTTGGGGAAGACAGTGGAAAAAGATGAACTAAAGAAAAGAGCACAGTTAAAGGTAAAGTCCACCCTGATATTAATTTTGTTTTAAACTTTTAATAGAAGCAGAAACATGAGAGAAACATGTCAGTGAAAGTTCGAGCTAAAAAAATATTTTTAAAAAAATAAGCAAGTTATGAATTTTTGAAGGAGCAATCAACCAAAAACCAATTGGCAACTCTGTCATGTATCTTACAAGGTCATCTCCCTCGGTAGGGGCATTTACACTGTGTTCCAAACACGCCAAAAAATGCCAAACCGGAGCCTGACCGCGATGTTACCAAGGGCAACGCTTTACCGGCAGACATGCCAAGCCCGAAACATTCCAAAACGAAGTGTGATCTTTTGGCGTGTTTTGGCGTGTTTTGGCATGTTTGGCAAGTATGAACGCTCGCAGTTGTAACATCGCGATGTTAGGTCACTTGACTTTAGGAGCGGAGCTAGCTGCCGTCCTTGAAGAAAATGATAGAACGATGTAAACAAAGAATAACATAAGAGAAGGTGATAGAAGGAAGAAACAAAAAATAACATAAGGAAACACAGAAAGAGGAAGTGATAGAATGATAAAAAAACAAAGAATAACATAAGAGAAGGTGATAGAAGGAAGAAACAAAAAATAACATAAGGAAACACCGAAAGAGGAAGTGATAGAATGATAACAAAAACAAAGAATAACATAAGAGAAGGTGATACAGAAGGAAGAAACAAAGAATAACATAAGGAAACACAGAAAGAGAAAGTGATAGAAGGAAGAAACAAAGAATAACATAAGGAAAGACAGAAAGAGAAAGTGATAGAATGATAAAAAAAAAAAGAATAACATAAGAGATGGTGATAGAAAGAATAAATAAAGAATAACATAAGGAAACACAGAAAGAGAAAGTGATAGAAGGAAGTGATAAAGAATAACATAAGAGAAGGTGCTAGAAGGAAAAACAAAGAATAACATAAGGAAAGACAGAAAGCATCGGAGTGCCGCGCATGCGCATTACCATCTAAAACACACCAAAACATCACTGAGCTTTTCAGTCGGTGATGTTTCCGCACAAGTGTAAACGGGTGTGCGAAACATCGCGACTTTTCAAAATGAGGTATTTGACAGTATAAATGTGCCTGGTTTCTGCTTCTATTAAAACCAACTTAATATCAGGGTGGACTTCCCCTTTAATGGTTGGAGAATAAAAAAGAATAAACTCAATAAAGAGTCTACAACGAGACTCACCACACTTCAAAGTAACGTCACCAATGAACTGGAAATGTGACAATTACTATCTAGCAAGCAATGCTAAATATAAACTGAAGTTCCTGTACCATGCATTGTTTGAGACTATCAGGGAATAGATTGAATTAAATGTTTTAAAGATTTTTATTTAAAGAGCACCACAAGCTTCTTCTAAGCAACGTTTAAAAAGTTCATCTTGAGTTTTATTGATGACTAAAAATAAAAGCCTAATAGAATTCAACATTTCAACCTATATGGAAGACTAAATATACTAATAATTTATTTAAAAGAAATTTAACAATACGGTATCCAATTGTTATTAAAGCAGCTAGCAATCATTGGATGAACTACATATTGATATTTGTGAGCATTGAGCAGTCTCATAATTCCTCTGTTAACAGCCAAAAGGGCATTAACTCATAGACTTTAACATAGAGTTAAAGCCCTTCTGGCTCTGAATAAACGATACTGTACATATGTATGTTCATATATCTGTGCACCAAAACAATTGCATGACAAACAAGTGTAGGATAACTTTTAGACTATTTTTGACTGTTTCTCAACTTTCTCTCAGAATCTTGTTTAATCATCGGAATTTACAATCCTCCTTTAACATACCACAATCAAATCACTAACAGCCTTTTCACACACAGCTAAAATTCATCGTATCTAGAGATGATTAGTATAAACGTGTTTAACTCAACAGTTTTAAACATGTTTATAGAAAATTTTCCCTGTGTGAACATCGAGGTGTTGTGGACGAGTGGATAAGTCGCCGGACTGTGGATCACAAGGTCCGTGGTTCAAGTCCCGCCACAGCACTAATGTCCTTTGGCAAGACATTGATCTACATTTGCCACTCTCCACTCAGGTGTTAAATGGGTACCCGGTAGGATGCGAAAGCTAATGTGGTTAGATAAGCAAGTGTGCGCATGTAAAAATGATGCCTGGCTGGAAAGCTCCCCAGGGAGTGGAGAATGTGCATACATTGTGTGCGGGTAAGCCTGAATCCAATGACAGGGGTAATAATATACTTATCTGTAAAGCGCTTTGTGAGGGCCTCCGGTCCTGAAAAGCGCTATATAAGAACGAGCTATTATTATTATTATCGTTTATGTGATGTTGGGATAGATACGAAGTTGCGATTCATACGCCCCTAAAAGCAGGCTTGACATTTTGTATGTGAAAGGTTATTCGTGTTTAAACGTGTTTCAGACGTGTTTAAACTGGATGGAGCGTGCGCTTTGATTGATATGACGACATTACCTTCAATGCGCAATGGCACTACTGCGCATTTTACGAGCAGTAGTTAATCACGAAACGATTAACTATCGCACCGAAATTTCTGTGTGTGAATGATGTCGTATGTTCAGGTGATTAGTTTATACTAATCATGTTTATAGAAGTTTAGCTGTGTGTGAAAAGGCTGTTACACGATGCATCAATAAATAACCGATGGTGCACTCCACATTATTTGCTATCTTTAGATGCCTCAATTCATGGTAACACCTCAAAATGGAATTGAGCTTCAATTTAATCAATCAAGCTGTCAAACGAAGTACCTCATGACTATTCAGAGTCAGACAATTGAACATAATGATAGATTTAACATAATCATCTTATGCATGAAACCTTTGTGTGTGGGAAAGTACTGACAACATATAAATGCATAGCCGCAAACCATGAGATGTTTTTGAAATGCATTCCAAATGAGAAACAAAAATTATTTCTTCATTTTTGATAAATATTTTGGGTGTAATTTTGGTACAAAATCTCCTGAAAAACAGATTTTTTTTTTTTTTAAATTCATCAAAGAGGAAATGATATCTTTGGGGGAATGAGTAGGCCAGTAACCTGGCATGAACCGAACTCCATCTATTAATTATTTCTTTCTTTCATTTTTGTTTGAAAGAAGAGAGTTTTAAAAAGGGGTGATAAAAGACTTGAGATGACAATGTGAGTGAGGATGGGCCCAAGCAATGCAAATAAAAATATCTTTGACAAGAAACTTGTCTCATGGAAGCTGATTCAGCAAGTTCTTTTGTGGTTTAACAAAAATAAACTTCAGTATACAGCAGAAAAGGTGGAAAAGAATTTATGTATAGTATACTAACAAGAGGTCTGTGGACATTACTCTATGTTCAGCTGAGTCGATGAAAGTAAGTGTCTCGCAATAAAGGGCCTACGGTGGTTTTCAAGAAGAAGAAAATGTGCAATTACTGCCACTGAGGAACTTTGGGGGCGCTGCCCCTAGGTCCCCTCCCTTTTGGAGGTACATACCCCAATTGGGCCATTTTAGATCTCCCTTGCCTAAGGATGATTCCTACCTACTTGGTGAAAATCTGGCAATGCATTGTCAAGATGAAGTTAAAAAGGTAACAAGTTTACAAAAGACAGACAAAAAGCTATTGCAATAGCTCACTTTCAAGAGCTAAAAATAGGCATGAAGAGATGCAGACTCCAGTCATATTTGACTCTTTAATGAAGTCTGCTGTGTGCCGTTTCACCCCATCATAAGAGTTATTAATCTATGTCGTTGATCCAAGGCCTGATTCGAGACAATACATAATTGACATGACAAGTTAATGTTGTACTTTCAACATTTTTACAGGCATGTTGTAATCCACAAAACAGGCTGTTGAGGTATTGTGTGCAAAATGAGCATTGTCATGTTGGCTATCCCAATTTTCTAACACTGCACAGAGTCACGTACTATGATCTATACAGAGCTGCTACATGTAGCTTACAACCTGTTAACATCGTTATGTTCCCTTGACTATCTTCAATATCATGTACAGTGAAACCTGTCTATAAAAACCACTCTATAGGGAAACATAAACAGTGGTCTTTATTGGCAGGTGGTCTCTAAGTACAGGTCCCATAGGCTTTAGTGCAATCTCCAATGAGAAACCACATTCAAGGGAAACAAGAAATGTGGTCTTAATAAACAGGTGGTCTTTATCAACAGGTGGTTGCTAAAGCAGGTTTGACTGTATCACCATTTGTGCTCATAATACAATACTGACTGAGGGTGTATTTTCAACATTTCTTGAGGTATGTTGTAATTTAGGCAACATGGTGTCAAGATGTTCTGTGCAAAACAAGCATTTTCATTTTGGCCTATCCTAATTTTGAAACACTGCACAGAGTTATATACCGCCAGTAGTCACCAGGTACAGTAGCGCTCACAAATGAAATTTATATTTTGACTGTTTTGCACCATTTAATGCTCTACCTGGGAGAGTGAACACCAGAACACAGTAATTCTGACTTCTTGTATCTACACCGATCCCCAGCAAACATCAATCGTCAACAGGCAGGCTGTATCCTCTATCGGTCCTGAAGCACGTACATCTGGCCCAGCCTGAGGGACCAACATACAATCGGGAGCTTATTAGATATTACCCTTAACCCACAACAGGTTCCTTGTTAACCCTTTCCTTGCCGCATACATAGGAGCGTGCTGCCATTATTTCAGTTAGTTATTCAATTAATTCAATAATGATAACAATAATATAATGCACTTCTATTGCGCTATCAATCTAGTAAACTTTTCTGAGGCACATTATGAAATTAAAGGGAAAGTCCACCCCAAAAATAAGTTTGTTTCGATAGAGGAATAATAATTAGAAAATCAGGTGAGTGAAAGTTTGAGCAAATTCTGAATGAAAATAAGAAAGTTATGAATTATTGAAGTTGTGATCAATCAAACACAAATTGGCAACTCTATGACGTTTCATGCGAGCTCAACTTCCATTTGCTCAGTACTAAAAAAATCTAAAATTTTCATTTTCCCTCAAGAAAAATTTCAACCATACATGCACCCTAAATATAATAATTGCAAATACGTTTCTATACTCCCCCTGCAAGGAACAAATATATATTCTGTCATCAATAACGAAGAAAACATGATTTTATGGAATATTATGCACAAAGCAAATGAAGGAGAGCTCGTATAATAAGTCACAGAGTTGCCAATTTGTATTTGATTGATCACAACTTCAATAATTCATAACTTTCTTATTTTCATTCAGAATTTGCTCAAACTTTCACTCACCTGATTTTCTTATTATTCTGCCTCTATCGAAACAAACTTATTTTGGGGGTGGACTTTCCCTTTAAGAAAGTTGGAAGAAAACTGGATAGAACGAAATGTGTTTGTAATAACATTCACGTATGATATACTTTCGTAAACAGAACTGTCTTTAGAGAATCAAGAGTTTCTAAGGAACATATTTGAGCTGGTAATTGATTTCATGAGGCAACAGCTGAGAAAGCAGGGTAGAATTCAAGGATTATGTAAGAGGACTGCCAGTAAAGAAGGAGGGGAGGAGGTTATTCATAAGTGCCATTTCCTTCTTGTACCATTGTACTATAAAAAGCACATCCTCAATTGAAGCTTAACACCTAAATTAGAAATGATAATTGCATGATTTCTTCCTTATCAAGAGCAGAATGAACTGCAGAGCTAATGTAAATTAGCCCCCCCCCCCCCCCCCCCGAAAAAAAGAAAAGAAAGAGATTTTTTTTTTTAAAGAAGAAAAAAACTATCAAAAAAAACAACACTAAATGTGGCAGTGACTTTACTAAACATCATTCGCCCAGTAGTATGAAATAGGCTTCATGTTTATCTTCAATGAGCTTTGTACATATTATTAAAGATTAGTCAAAGGAGCAAGAAATTTGTTCTTTTATTAATGATGTAACATTTATTACCGGTATGTAGATACATTTGTACATGACTAATCATATTATCAGCTACACTTTCCAAGTAGTAATGGTTTACTCAGCTCAGCAAGATGTCTTATCGTCGGGTTTGGATTGGAGGACCTACAATTCCACAACACTGCATTGCTAAAGTAGCTAAAGAACCAGAAGGGTATTAAACACTATCTTTGCTACTTGATACAGATTGAGATGTGGGAGGGGTGATAGGTAGAAGGGAGTAGGAATTGAATTGATGGGGTTTGTTTCAAGAGAGAGGCATTACTGACGAACAGCATGGTGTTTCACTTTACATTCAGAATAGTTGAGTAGACTTAAGCCTCGGTCACAAATGCCATTACAAACTGCTACGAACGCCGTACGAACGATTTCGGGAAGACAATGGAAAAACAGGAAGATTCGTACAAAATTATCGTTCGTACGAACCTTTGTGACCGTAGCTTAAACTACACACTGTACTAGAGATTTACCCTACAAGTAAGCAAACTCCCTATAACCATGAACTTGCCTGTACAAAGATTTCCTTGACCTGCTTTATCCTGTACAGCAGCTTTGAACTTTCAGCAAGCGACAGGCGAGAAGAAATTCAATCATTTTTATCATGCTATCATCATCTACAACTTTGAAATGTGGAATGAAGATAAATCCCTCAAGATACCATGGGAATGCAACATGATCAGAGGAAAAATCATCTTAATGACCTTAACCTCAAGGTGACAATTAGTTCCTGTACAATGCTGAGTTCAGATGGCAAAATTGCTGCAAGTTTTATAAGGAACTATAAGGAAAATGATATACATGTATTTTATAAAGTGTTTTAAAACTGTTTTGAATGCATTTTAATTTTATGTATTGTTTATGCATGTGCTACTATGTAATATTTGAGTTGAGAAATACAAAAATCTTGAAAAAGCAACAACAAATTGCTGCACACCGTTTGCTTAATTTATGAACTTTAAAAGGGCTCTTTATATTGTTACTGATATATAACTGGCAGACCATTTTAATTTTGTTATTCATTGAATCTACGATGCTTTCTGTGCAGGATATATTTTGAGAATAGAGTGTGTTATCGGGTGGAATTTCAAATTCGTAGACGAGATGTAAATGTAGATGAGTGATATCAAGCGCCAAAAGAAAGTATTGACATGAATCGTTCATGACATACAGTATCGGCAGATAAGTTTATGAATGAACTGCATTTATATGAAATACCACATCGAGAGAGAGAGAGAGAGAGAGAGAGAGAGAGAAGGAGAGCTACATGTAAGTGAAGAGGACATAATGAAGCACTAAAGTCTCAAGCACAGATGACTTAGATGCAAGCATAAAAATATAAGAAACCTAATAATTGGTACACAAGTTCAGTTTTAAAGTAAACCATATAATCAATAAAATTTACAAAATTTACAAGAAAATGTGGAGTTGTGAGGCATACTAAAAAGTGAAGAGCAGAGAGCCAACAAGAACTTGACCATATAAAGGCATATATCCATATCTCAAATAACCTGTCATCTTTGATGAAGATACATGTAATGATAGCATCTCGTTACTTCCTCCAAACCTTCCTTTCCTGACCCGGGGACAAGATAAACCATCAAAATCAGAGATCCTGTCCTGAAAAGTCAAGAACCCCTTCCTCAACATCACAACCCTCTAGACGTGTCAATTGGCTCTGGCCAGGTCTTGACAAATCAACACCAGGTTGGACCAGGTTTCACAAGGAACAAGTCCAAACTTTGAAGAAGATACCCTGTTCAAAAGGTTTCTCCAGTTCCACAACCATCCCTTGTTTACATTGTGGCATTTCCAGACTCAAAGTGAGACATAGCCTACAATCTATAATAGTAATACGCTAAGGCTCCGCGGGGGGGCATGACGTCTCCGCCGGCCTTTGTATTCTATTGTTTTTTAATGAGATCGCCGACCCAAGTTGGTGCGGCTATCTCCTCCTGAACCCTGCCCTCGGGGTACCGGTGACCGGTGCCGTCGTCCGCGGGAGAGTCTACTCTAGCGAATTGGCTATACTCCGCCCGAGGTCCTCCTCCGTGTCGACGTCCAGGGCGAAAACAGACGCGACATGCATAATGCAGGATATGCGTGACGACAGAGATACCTCATGGATATTCAACATAACATCCGTAGACACACGACCGATGACTATCCGTATAAAATTGTATACACAAAAATCGGTCGTAAAAAAAACTCGAACCATATTCCATACCTTACCTGGCTTACCATGTCGCACGCAAGTACGCCAAAACACGTACATTTTCGCAGTTGCGAGATCGAGACGGAGCGTAGGGCTCGAGTTTTTGGCGGTCGATTTTGTTTCGGTAGAAGCTGAATCCAGACCATGAACCACTAAACATCGCGAAACTGCAATCAATTTCCATCACGAATTCACGATTGCTGCAATATTATAAAGTTTCCATAAATAGAGGTATGAAATTAAAGCCTATTTTGTGATGTTCTCGCCATGTTTACGTAATTTTGATAATCATTTCTTCAAAGTAAAGAAAATCAGACAAAATCACCGTAACTGACACGCATTGCCACTGTGTAGTGTGTGAGATGAGCTGAGTTGCAGTTGAAAGTGTGTGAGTTGAATTCGAGTCGAAGAGATTTGACACTTTGAAATTGTTATCTGTTGGTTTGCATCATTATTGCCGCGATTTCAATATAGTTTCGTGAATAGATTTACGAAACCTGAGCTTAGAATTAGTAAAAGTATTACTAGACTCTAATGTCTACGTTTTTAAAAGACTGTTTGATTTTCCTGTGAAAATTTTACTTTGAAAAATGATTATCGAAATTCATGGTCAGAAATAATCACAATCTAGATCTAGGGTCTATTATGTTACAGTTCTTGCATCAAATCAATGCATGAAAACTTAGTTATTGAACTAGAAAAATGTTTTTTTTTTTTAAATAGGCAATTATGAAGTAGGAAGCCTGAAACCTAATAGCCTACTAAACAAATCTCAACAAAGTGTAGGCCTATCCTTATATGAATTAATGAAAAAGTAGCCCCAGAAAAAAGAGCCCCCGAAAATTTCCCGAAAATTTGAAATGGAGCCCCCGAAATGAAAAACTTAATTTTTTGGCTGGGCACCCCCTCTTGAATCCCGCGGATTTCCGCGGGTCCTGAGTTGAGTGTATATATAATATAGGCGTGGGGTCCACGGGTTTCAAGGGGCCATAAACCCCCAAAAGCTCAGGGGTTACGTTTTTCAAAGTTGGGGGGGGGGGGGAGAGATCAGATCGCAGCGAGTTGAGTGTATATATAATATAGGCGTGGGGTCCACGGGTTTCAAGGGGCCATAAACCCCCGAAAGCTCGGGGGTTTTAGGCGTTTAATTAGGGTCAGATGAGCATATTTTTAATACTTTATTTGTGACACTTGCGGGTCACTAATTGGCGTGGGGTCAATACGTAGAGTTGCGTAGTGTTGCGTACCAACTACGCTGGCCTACGTTACTATATGCTGAGGGACGGAAAGGGGTACGCAAGGTGAACGAAAACAATTCAACATGTTTAATTTTTTTTGCGTACTTTCGGCGTAGAAACTTGACGCAGAAATTACGCCTTTTTACGCAGAAAGTCCGCCTTTTTACGCAACAGTACGCTACCCTACGCCAGATCGACTAAGCAGTAAAAGCTTTCCACACAGTAAGCAACCATAAGCAAACCTGTACGCCATCCTACGCATAACCTATGCAGGGACTATTTTCCTATTAATACGCAGCCTAATTTCTGCGTAGTCGGTACGCCACACTACGGAACTCTACGCAGTTCCAGTGGCTTAAAGAATAACTACCGGTACAGTTGGATCGTTTTTTTTATTTTTATATAAGACCAAATTAAAAAAAAAACATGTTTAGCTTCCTGTTTTTTCAAAAAATGGGAAGGAGGAGGCCCTTTTTTTTTCTTTTTATTTTCTTTCAAAATGGCCGCTCCGTACATTTTTCCTGACATTCAGGCTATTTTTCAAGATGGCGGCCGACAATTTTTTTTTTCTTTTTTAAAATCAGAAATACATTTTAGCAGTGCTTTTCATGTTTTTTTTCTTTCAAAAAATAATAAATAAATAAAAAAAAATAAAAAAAAATAGGAGGCGGCCCCCAAAAAGGAAGCAGGCGGGGACGCTGTTTTTTTTTCTTTCAAAAAAAAAAAAAAAAATTTTCAAAAAATTTCAAAAAAAAAAATAGGAGGCGGCCCCCAAAAAGGAAGCGGGCGGGGACGCTTAACATGTATATTTCTTAATGGCCTGAATGGCAAATAAAGTTCTTGGTGGTTTTAATTTAGACAGTCTCTATATATCTATTTACACCCCCCGCCCCCCTCTAGGATCCCGCGGATTTCCGCGGGTCCTGCTAGTGCTATATAATGAGCTAAAAATACAACACACATGTATAGGCATTTCACCATTGGTGGAATGACTAGTCCTTGTATAATACAACTATGGGCAGCATAGAATCAAATATCCTTGAAACTTGATCACAAAACGACCTTACAAACAAATCAACAAAGGGCTATTACAATTGCCATGTGCATCATCTATTGATATGCTAGCATGACATATTACATTTACATGAATATGATTTTCTTTACGCAATACAATAGGGTAATTGCTCGTAATTTTATTTCTTAAAAGTCTCTATAATGTTTTTAAGTAAATGCATGTGGGTTAAAAAACAAACATGAATGAAAGACAGAATAAGATGTGCACAAATAAAAAAAGCTCTTGACACTATTACCATGCATAGCAGTCAAATAGGAAGGACTACATTAAAACAAAAATCAGAGATATAGTTTGCAGTTTAATTTCAACCTCGCAGCTCAGAACCGTTCCTCTCACACTCCACCCATGAAAATAGGGTCATGGTTTATCTCCATGGGTGGTGCCGCGTCTTTAATGAGTTAATCCCAGTCTCAACGCTGGTTACGTACTGCAGAATGCCTGCCAACCCGGCCTGAGATCATCCATTAATCTGCCCGTAAGCTCAACATTGAAATGAAAAGATTGTTTGGGAGATATCCTTGAGATTGGAACCTCACTTGTCAAAGTTAGGACAAAGAGACAGGACGCAGAAACACCCAAAACTGCTAATTTCGACATATCGGAACCATTTTTTTTCTCTTTAAAAAGAGCAAATGTGACCTACATATATATGATTATGATCGATATGATAAGAATCAAAGTAAATGTACTCACAATCTGTATAAACTGAATAATACATGTTTCCTACTTACTTTACCTGATGAAACATAACATTGATATTTAAAGATACTGTCTAAATGATATTGATGCAATTGATGGGGGTAGGACCACAGACATGGATGAATTGAAAGAGAGATTTAAAACAAGGGAACTATGAGAAATTTAAACATTAGGATGTGTAGTCATCTAATTTATGTGATAACTGTACAAGAACAACATCCATAAAAGGAGGATTGCTAATTAAGCAACTGCCCTCCATATCTCACTTACACATTATAACCCATCCTCAATACCTCATTCTTAAATGAACAAATTTTGGTTGGTAAATGTCTAAAAGTTTTGTAATCAGCTAAATGTAGGCCTATGTGAATTCATTCCCAGCATTTAACTCGGGACAGAGATAAATTTAGCAGAAATGTAACATGCTGCACATAGATGTCATGCTAGTAAGATAAAATGAAATCTATATTAATTGTAAAGTATACTTTACCTTTTATCAAAGCTGGCCACAAGGAATTCAATGCTATTATTCCTGAGTCGTTTCCCTTTGCCAGTGTTAGGGTACGGTGAGAATCCTTGCTCACCAGGCATACTGTTCCCTTGTGTCAAAAGAGACTCGTCCGAAGGGTCCAGAAAGGTATTGTCTGCCTCACACATGAGATCATCTGAAGCTAAAGAGTCCAGGTCACTCGAGTCGAATGACTCTGACCGCAGCTTGTTCCGCATGGCTGAGAGTTGAATGTGGGAGAGGGCATACAAAGCTCGCGATGTTTTAAGAGGGACAGGACTCGTGACTGATCGGACACGAGTCAGGACTACTTCGTCGCACTTCTCTTGATCCTGCCCAGCTGTCTGGCCAGCATTGTTGGTTCGAGAGCACGGCGTACTGGAGTGTTGTGGAGTGATCAGTGTTGCTGCTGTACGCGGAGTGCGGATGGCAGATTTTTGTCGTTGGGCGCGAGTTGAGCAGCTGTCACTGCCAACACGGGTCCCTGCTGGTTGAACCAATGCCTCATGCCTTGAGTCAGATTCTGGGTTGTTATTTGTGGGGCCGCTGCTGGCTGAGGCAGTTGAGCGCTGGGAAATTAGCACTTCCTCTCTCCTTGCTCCTGCACTACGAGGGCTTTCCTGTCGCTCAGTCACCGGTTTCTGACTCGGCTCCCCGACCGCACTTTTTGCTTTGCCTGCCAGCGCTTTCTGCCTCTCACGTCGAAGGTTGGCATTGATCTGAGGTGACGCAGCTGCTGCAGCCTGCAGGTCAAAGTTCAAATTAACAAGGCTCTGAGGAGTCAGCAGCGCATCTTGTGCTGCCTTCTCTGCATCACTGTTGAGGTCATAGCTTCCTCTTGTCAGGGTTTTCTCCTTCGAGCTATCTTCAGACTCCCAGCCTGAGCTATCATAAGTATATGCTCCCTCCCTCTTGGAATGGGCGTGCTTAGGGCTTACACCTGGGCTAAGAGATTCTACAGGAGCTACAAGGGGGTACCGATGTAGACCGGGGACACTACAAGATTTGACTGTTACTTTGGTAGCTACGTCGTCTATAGTAGGAGAGATGGAGCTAGCCGACCCGCTCACGCTCACACAGCTTGAGGTGATGTCAAGATCGGAGGGTGTGCTTCCTTGTCGTTTGACCCCTCGTGGCTCATCAGTGAACACGCTCTTGTAGGGCTTGGGTCCTCCGATGAGTTTGGACAGACTTCCAGGACTAGACAGACTAAGGGATGACCCTGAGCTTAAGGTACTGGTGACAGAGGAACAACGGGCAATATGCTGATAGCTGTTTGTTTTTACAGGACTTAAGGGGATGATATGGGTTGGGGATTCTGGCCTCTTCTGATTGATGTTAGCATTGATCTCCCGATCTTCATTGCCATGGTTACCTGCATCTTTCTTAGTATTCTGGTTCTGGAGGTGCCAGACATCCCCCTCGTATTCTGGGTTGATAAAGCAGGTGGAGGTCGTGTTGCTGTTTGACAGAGCTGTCCTGACTTTTGATTGGTTGTTCCCATTCTGCTCCTCCTCTTTCACCTCTGTCAAGCATCTGTTATAGGAATCTACCACCTGTGATGTGGACTTGTCCTGGTATATGGGTGGGGCTGCCTTGGGTGTCTGGGTTTCCTTGGGGATGGATGTCTTGGTGTTGGATGAATTTTCATTCCTCTGCTTCTTGGACTTGGTAGACGACTTGGATGAGGTGGTGCGGTCCGGGGAGGGGTTGTTCTTCTTGCGACGGAAGGATGGGAGTTTGGGCATGAAGGAGCGTTTGCCCTTCTTAGGGTTCTTATCCTCACTGGATGACATCCTCTCATCATCTGCCTCATCTTACTCCCTGTAAATCACAAGAAAAGAAAAGAAAAGAAAAGAAACTATTAATACAGTGAAAACTGCTGTAGATACCAGTCCATAAAGACCACATTTTCTGTTTCCCCTGAGATGTGTTTCTCACTGAAACATGTACTGAAGGAACCTGTATATTAAGTCCACCTGTCTATTAAGACCACTTTTCATGCTTCCCTATCAATCTTCATATAATATACAGGTTTCACAGTATACATCAGTGAAGTGTCGTGCTGCTTATAGATTATAGTACTACCTGTAACATATAACAGGATAAATCGGGATGACAAGGGGGAATAGGAAGAAAAATTGGAAGAGTTTTCAAATAATGTTCTCCCAACATTGATTCACACTTCATTTTTCTCTTTATCACAAAACAATGATATAAAAATGATCTGTATTAGTCCATTCGAAAAAAATCAAGCAAAAAACATTGTCAGATTTTTGTTCCTATTCATCCTGTAGTGAGGTATTGAGGGGTAATAATAATTATTCCAAATAAAGTGTACAAGGGCACTTACATGTACAGTACATGCATGTATCAGTCAAAAAATAGAATTGGCTTGTGTGCCTTTACAGGTACTGGTACATGTAATATTGTGCCCAAATCATAATGATTTTTACCATCAATTATAATTGAAATTCCCTCTTCGGTTTGAAAATTCTAATAATCGCTTATACTTGCATTCGCCTGTCCAGATTTTTACCAGCTATTGTAAATAGCCTAATTGTAAATACAGTACAGTAGCAGATTCTTAATGAAAAATTGAATTAAGAGGAAAACAGATATATATATTATAAGTGAAAAAGATATTACATAGCCAAGTGATTACAAAAACGGCTAAAAAGAGCCTTGCACTATGAACCGTCCCTGCTAATGGTTGCCATATATATCAAATCATAATAGTCGGCCCATACATTACTTGCAAGGTGCCCTTTGAGTTAAAGGGCAATCCAACCAATGTAATAAGTATGTAAGCAGAAAAATAGGATGAACAGAATGACGACAGTTTGAAATAAATCGGACCAATTTATAAGAAAGTTACAAATGTTTGAAATATGAGATCACTAAGTCGAGTTTAATCTCTAAATAGCAGTTTGTTCAGCCAATATGAAAAGCCCATACATTGTACCTACTGTATAGTGATTAGATCAAAATTAAAAACCTACCTAATGGAAAATGCATATTCAACCTAGTTCTTAAATTGTTACCTTACCTTGTTATCTTATGGTTCATAATTTCACTTTAAATTTGTTCTCTTGTCATTACTCTGTTTAGTTTTAGTTGTATCAATATTGTAAAGCGCTTTGATATAAATGTCTTATGAAAAGCGCTATACAAGTAAAAGTTATTATTATTATTATTATTACAACTTTCAAAATTCATAACTTTCTCATTTTTTCAGATTTCATTCAAACTGTGTATTTCTCTGTTTTTGTCTACTTTCCTCTTGAGTAGTTACATGTAACTATGAAGGTTGGATTTCCCTCGCAAAGTAGTAATTAAAAACAAATGAATTTTTACTCATCACTAATAACAAACAAGGGAAACGCTCTCGGCAGTCTCGCCTGCATAACGCAATTCAATATAATAAACCAGAATGTCAATGACGTAGCGCTCATCCGCATCTCGCAACAACAAATATCGTAAATTTTATGTGGTACACTTTTGAACTGGTCAAAAAATGAAAATTTGATGCCCTGGAAGGGACATAATTTCATTTCATTTGCATAAAGTACCATAAATAATCAATGGAGCAAAATCTCACAATTCTGTGTAGAAGTTTAGTGTTCCAAATCTAGCTCTACCAGATAAGGCAAACCAAATCAAAATCAGTCAAGAAATGAGGGAAAAGAAGCAATTTTTGTTATTTCTGGAATAAATTTGCATAAATTACCATAATTAATTAATGGAGAACAATTTCAAAATTCTGTGTAGAAGTTTAGTGTACCAAAGTTAGCTCTACGATATAAAGCAAACCAAATCAAAATCGGTCGAGAAATGAAGGAGAAGAAGCCTTTTTTGTTATTTCGAATAAATTTGCATAAATTATCATAGATAATAAATTTCACGATTCTGTGTAGATATTTTAAATCCCCCTCCTAGCCCTATCATATGAAACAATCAGAATCAAAATCGGTTGAAAAATAACGAAGAAGAAGCATTTTGAAAATCTTGATGTTGATGCCACAACAAAGTCTAAGTTTGTTGACCTTAAATGACCTTTGACCTTAACTTAGTGATCTGAAATTCTACTCACATGATTGGGGAGACTTATAGTCCAAGTTTCATTGACTAAGAACTTATACTTTCAAAATTATATCAAAAATTCAAAAACTTAACCTTAGGTTAAGTCTTCGATGATGATGCTACAACATAGTCCAAGTCTGTTGACCTGAAATGACCTTTGACCTTGATTTTGTGATCAGAAATTCTAGTCACATGATTGGGGATACTTGATTACCTTAAAGTCAAAGTTTCATTGACTAAGAACTTATACTTTAAAAATTATATCAAAAATTCAAAAACTTAACCTTAGGTTAAGTTTTTGATGTTGACGCCGCCGTCGCCGCCGTCGCCGCCGTCATCGGAAAAGCGGCGCCTACAGTTATGTCTCGCTTTTTGCTACGCAGGCAGGCGAGACAAAAACTGTTACTGAATACATACTCAAATAAAAATACAGGCAACTAATTAAGCAGAATATTGTCCAATACAGTCTGTCGTTTCATATACATGTACATGTAGGTCTACTAAATAACATATTTCAGCCAATCATAAAAAACATACCCATGAGCTTTTGCTCTGGACTGCTTGTCATCATCCAGATTGTTTCTACTACATACATGTATGTACATTGTATGTCTGTATAATCCAATTATAAGAAATAAAATAAATAACAAAGAATATACCCCCATCTATCGTTATGTACAGGACTAGATGAGAGACAAAGCTTATTAACATATCCTTCAATACTCAGCCTATGCCATTAAGAAAATCAATAGCAATTACTTTCCCTCCAACGTTTTTTTTTGTATTATTCCATCGTCTGCATCATGGGCAATGAGGTGCCCACCTACATGGTTCATTTAACATCCTACGTTGAGACAAAATTGAATTACACCTTTCCCCCATCTGCCTATTAAATCTTGACTCTACTGTCAAATGGTAGACTTCTACATGTACAGTAGTTATCCTTTCACATTCAGAGGGGTACATGTACAAGACATTTTGTATGATAACTCTTATGCTAGTTACCATAAGTGATCAATCATTATTCTGGTGGGGATGTTGTGGGGAGAAACAGAGATTTGGTCATCAAACCACCCCCCCCCCCCCCTCCTCCTCCTCAATCCACCAATTACTACATATGCATGCCTCTACACACTAACAGACGGGAACCACAAATGCCTGCAACTACATGTACAAATATAACATTTCAAAACGGGGCTGATGCATATGATATACATACATGTATATACAGACCCTAAAATTTCACATAAGCCCTTCTCCCCCTCCTAAAAAAGGAGGATATTGGGGGGTATAACCTCATTACAAAATGTGCTGTTGAAGAGTGTGACATGGTACGTGTACAGTGTCGATTCCCATGGGCTTCGTTTGCTTGAGATATGACTGCATGGTCGGCTGTCTCATTGTGGTCGGTCGGGACAAAGATTCACAAGTTCAAGCTTTGAACATAAAGGTACCACAGTAGCCACAAACCTTAATACACTTCCTGACAAAGGATCACTTGCAGAAATGCATGTCAAATACTGTATTCACAAGAATACGATTACCGTAAATCTCTGTGTATAAGGCGCACCCCAATTTTGGGGCCAATTTTTTTTTTTGAGGTGCATTTGAAGGCGCTGATTTGTGCTTGTGAACTTGTCACAAATAATATAGTAACAATGTCGTTTTTAGAAGAATGTGTAAGATCATTAATGTAAATTAAAAACAATAGAGTACCTAGGATAGAACCTTGTGGTACACCATTTGTTATAGAAAAAAAATAGAGGAATTATTATTATAAACTACATATTGAGATCTATTAGAAAGATTACTTTCAAACCAAGATGACAGACAAATTTGAGTGTTGTTCTAGTTTCCCAGTAGTGAGTTAACACACTGATTACTGAGATGGGAGACATTGTCAGGCATAGCGCCATAAATAAAAACTTTTAAAAAAAAGAGTATTAACTCATACCAAATACTGGACATATAGAAAGAGATGATACACTTACATGTACCCTTAAATACTGACATAAAATTATACATACACAGTTGGGTGGATCATGGGGGATTGTTTTGAAATGGAAATTCAAAGGGAAATCTGAAGTGAAGTTATGCAAATTGTCACCACTTCAAGTTCAATCTGTCAGTCAAACATGCATTCAGGGTGGACTTGCCAAAACAGGCATTTCAGAGTTTAAGTTTGTTGACTGAACGAAGAGGGTCAAGTCTTTAAAGGTGCACTGTAGAACTGGCAATAGTCAAAGAGGAGTAAATAAAAACATAAAAATAAAAAAACATTTACAGTCAAACCTGTGTTGGTGGCCACTTCTCTATAGTAGCCATGCATTTGGTATTCCTAGAGTGAGGAATGTGTTTTCACATTCATCCACTGTATTCACGTTTTAGTCAGAAAATATCACACAGTTGATAGATATCACGACTGATAGTTACATCGGTAATTTGCCTCCCAAAAATATAATATAACTTGACTGTTCTTTTCCTTCAAGAAGCGAGACGGTTTCTTTATATTTGTATGTTTGGAGTGGCTATAACCGTTAGTTTGTGTCTTGTTTGACTTATCATAACCATACATATGAACATACATGTACATTGTACAGTAAATGCCTTTAATGTACAACTCTTGTTATCTTAGTGACCCCTACTCCTAAGAGGAGTACAACCTATGGATACATCCTCATCCTGCCATGGTGCTTGGGAGGATTTCCTTTAGACAGGCACTTATCTTGAATATGCATTAGAATTGAGACACCGACTAACCTTTATAAAACACATGCACCTCATACATTATTGCTCTCCGGTTCAGTTCTTACACTAATCAATTCCCATGTTCATCCCTCAATCTATACACTCCATGTACAGTACTATAAATGTATATTCCCAATCTTATCTTAATCCTAATTGTAACCTTAAGCTCAAACCCAACTGCAATCCTATACCCTTTGAGGAAATAAATCCTTGAGTGATTGTCACCAGGGAACTGTTTCTCAAAGCCTTTTTTCAATGAAAAATTACAAAAATCAGTGACAAACCTGCTGATAACCAATCAAAAGAAAGGATTTCACTTGCTTACCGTATAACAAAAACTGTCATTTGTCACTGATGACATGTTTTGTGGAACGGGGCCCAGATCAAATGTTGGATTACCAACGCGATTACCCAATGCAATCACAGTAAAAGAAATTGTCTAAAAGTCTGAAACCAACTCGTTCGTTCGTGTCTCCTTAGATCAAGATTATTACTGAGAATGGTTCATTACGTAGTACTACATGTACATTAGATGAATACTGTAAGGTTTTGGAATCATCAAAATTAAAATAAATTCACTCAATCTTGCTGAAAACCACATGCACTGACTGCACACAGAAATATATATGGAACTATTCAATTTTTTCCAGCTATCTCTTGACATATTTTTAATAAGAGCTCGGTCATTTAAGGAGCGGTCCTTTTCACTTAGGGTACGGACTTCTGGATATTCTTGTGACATGAGAAAGCTTAAAGCTAAACTGGAGTTCTGGTAAAAAAAAAGAAAATTAATTCTCACAGAATCTAACGAAACTTACACTGAATGTTCAAGATTACAAATAAATGTCACGTGCCAAACAATTTTGAAAGAAAATGTATACTGGCTGAGTAATGAGCATAGAAAGATAAGGAAATCAGGGTAGTATACTAGCCTAGACACCATGTGTGTTGTCCCATATACATCTTTCAGTGTAAGTGATTGTTACTTTACCAAGACTCTGCTAAATTTGTGATGATTTTGATGACTCCAGAACCTTGCATTACACACCATTACTTACATGCTATATGATCAACTTTTCTGATCCATTCCACACCTTTTCTTTACAATGCAATCGCATTACCAGAACTCAAGTTTATCTTTAACATTTTTCATCTACCTTCCCTTTAATAACATCCATTAATGCTGTGCGACAGCCAAGTTGATTGGTCTTTCAACACTTTACAGCTAGAAGCCTAAGCCCGATTGGCTGTTGGTTGAATTGAGAGTTATCTTAGAATTCACAATCAATCATTTGGTGCCACAGAGTGACTTGTGACACCATGACATTCAGGGTCAACAGTGTACACATGAATGGAACATGATGGATTTATGAATACACATACTATGTTTAATGTCAATGACGACATACAAGTACATGTACATGTACAATAGGCTCCTTTAAAGGTAATTTAGAACTTCCCTAAAAAAAAAGGAGGCTTGAAAATGTGGGAAAATAACGACTATTTCATATACAAGTCTTCCGTTTTTTCATATAAATTTTGTGTTCTTGATCGGATTTCATAACATGTGAAGTAGAATATCATTTTGCATCTATTATCTCAATCACAAGAAAGAAGGAAAAACATGAAATTTGATGTACAAAAGGCATGGAGAGTTGTCCACAAATGATGTCCTCAAATTGAATATCGCCCTCTAGTGACTAGTCATTTCAAAAAGCTTTAACTTCCTTATTCCTTGCCCGATTTTGTTCAAATTTTCACTGATTTTATTATATCTTAAACTTTACAATAAAAGTAACTTGTATGAAGGTTTTGGTTCCCAGTTGCTAATTACCATATTCATGAATACCTATTAATTAGCATATGCACAAAATGCCATTTGTTTGGGTGTGTACAATTTTGTATGCAGTGAGGATTTTATAAATCTGTTTTGTGTTCCTACTGTACTATGAGTATTGTGCTGCTAATTACTTCAGAACAATATTTTCAGTTATGAGGCTAAAAACAAGTAAAATTATTAATAAATAGAGAATTAAAATCATATTTCCCATTTTTTACATATTTACCGGACGCGCATCTTATTTACGGGACAGTATTTACCGGTATTTACCGCCGGTAATTACTGCCGGTAATTACCGCCCAACCCTGAGTAATAGTCTGATTTTTCAGGCCATATATACCGAATGGTCGTACGTTTTATGCTGCGCAAAGATCCAATCAGTTTAATTTTGGCCATTACAAGAAGTGGGTTATTGATGTAGACAAATGCTCATGTACCCTTTAAAGCCCATTTTATGTATTTTATTACCAAAGATGAAAAAAGCCAGTCAGTCACTCAATAGTGTCTGACAGTGAAGTCTAGCAAGTAAACAGGTTTCCTTGCATAATTTGAACATTAGGACACTGCTAACGTTTACATTTCAGATAGGACATACATGTACATGTCATATTCCTAATTCCTGCAAAGTTCTACAGAATTTGATGTTGGCTGCAAAAGGGACATAGTATCTTTAACACAACAGAAAAAACACTGATGTCTTACTTTAATCACTCTTTTTGTCTGGTTAATGCTTACAATGTACATTAGTAATGTCTTTTCCCCCTTTTTTCCCCTTAAATTATTTAGTTATTTATTAATCAATTTATTTATTGTCAATTTATTAAATATATTATCATTATCATTATTAATTTATTATTATTATTATTCATTTATTGTCATTATTATTATTAATTTATTGTAATTATTCTCATTATTATAATTTGTTTAGAGGGGGGGGGGGGTTCCTTGGACACCAGTTCATGTACATTGTACATGTACGTATGACTAAATGTACATGAACATTATATTGTATACATGTACGGTAGACTACCAGTACTATGCCTAAAAATATTTAAAAGAAATGAACAGTGTTATATGTATAAATCTACATTGTAGGCCTAATATTACTACATGTACATCAAGTGATTTAGCACATATATGTACATGTAATTCATGTATTAAATGCATAATGTTAATGTATACATACCCCCCCCCCCCCACCAATTGCAATAATGAACAAGAGAGTACCTGGAAATCACATAAAATTGTAAAAACAACTAAATACTTAAGCCCCTGGGATGAAAAGAAAGAAAAATAAAGTAATTCTGTAATAACTTATAATGATACATGCACATGCAGGCCCTTGGCATAAAAAATAAAGACAAACAAATTATAGCATGGTGGCTTGTTAATTAGTTTATACATCATGATATATTACAAGTGGCAGAGCAACCACTTCCTTGTTAAAGACAATAACAAACCTGAAGTGGGGCGTTATATATTCTTGATTCGGTTTTATTTCCTGAAGACTGCAAAGTAATTTTTGGACATGAAGATTTTACATGTACATGTACATGTCATGTATCTAGGTTAAGATAAATTAAGGTCATGTAGCTACATTATGAAAGGAACTGTATGGAAGGAATAGGGTTCAGTCAGTTGGTAACTACATTTGTATAACAGAATTGATAACATGGAATGACCAAAATGTAGAGAAATTGCCTCAATCTTGCTGAAAATCATAGGTTCATGTAAGGCACACAGAAATGGTTATATGGGACTACACCCACATGTGGCATTCATGTTTGGTCCGAACTCTTAGGCTCTTTCTAATGGTATTCTGAATATGAGAGCGTTTTGAAGAGCAATAGTTTTCAGGGGACATTTCGGGGTTTTGTTTCTTTTTATTCTTCCAAAGTGACATAAAAAGAATTCAAAGGTTCAAAGCTTACATGTATGTTTCATCCTTTCCACAACTCTTCCCTTTAAATTTTAAACTTTAGTTTATCTAGATATACATGTAGTCAGGTTACTTCTGAATACATGTACAAAGTAGCTTTTACATGAGCAACCTCAGGAAAAGTATTTTTTCCTAAAACCTTACCATGTCACAATGATAAAGTAAGCAATGGACTACAACTGAAAGGGCTTACTTTGAATTATACCCGTGGGGTTATCGTGTCGTGGTCTGTGGTCGAGTTACCCCCTCCCCCTCACTTTATTCACAAAATGTTGTTTTCATTATTATTATTGTTGTTATTGTTATGATTATCCTTGTTGTTGTTATTATCATAATTATTACTATCATCATTATTAGTAGTAGTACGGTATCAACATCACCATCATCATCATGTTAAAGGTATTACAAAGTTTTGGTATAAAGTCATGAATTTGGTTCAAATGAACATATTGGAAGCATAAGCGATCCTACAATATTCAGTGATCGTTGTCGTGGTTCAAATCGAGTCTAAAGTTATGAAAATAACATAATAAACTCTTTAGGTTGCATAGCTCCCTCTCAAGGTCAAGATATTAATTAAGCTATAAAACAATGTTTCTCGACTAAAATCGACCGATTAGCTATTCCAGTTTGGAAATTATATATCACAACTACATATTCTGAGATTTTCATGGTCGCAGTTACTATTTGTACGGCTGTAGGCGCTTTTTGAAATTCATCAAAATTTACCGGGAGCACCGGTAAATTTTTATATTCAATTTATCTCGAAAGCAGAAGTGTTTTAGGGGCTAAATTTTATAGTGCCTATAATACATCTAAAAGGGCATCCAAATATATCAAAATTGTATAGAATGACTATCCACCCAATTTTCAAAATTTCCCAAAACTTTGTATAACCTTTAATGTACATGTATATCACTATCACAAATTCTATTTAATATATAAATCGTGCAAAGAAAAAAAACAGAAGCCACATGTACATGTATCTCATATATTCCGCCAATTTTCTCCACAGAACATATTTACAATCTGATTACTCATGGTCTAGGGTTCAAATTCAACCATCTTCAAATATTTGATAAGTCAAGAGAATTGCATTGTTCGGTAAATGATATATGTACAACTATACAAGTAACAAAGATAAACATGGGCAGACCTGGTTACAGTGTACAGGTGTATACCAATCTAATTGCAACATTTATGGCTTAAAGGTAAAGACCAGTATTGGAAACCCCCCATTTCAAAAAATGAAATGGAAGCTCTCATTACCAATCATGTGAAAGAATATGTTTTGACTAATACATGATGATAACAAATTTGCCGGGAAACCGCCTACTAATTCATATATTTGGTAAATTTGTTTCTCTCATGGTCTGTGAGAGATATAGGGTAGTCCCATATACATCTTTCTGTGTATAGTGCTTGTAACTTTACGAAGAATGGGCCAAATTTCTTATCATTTTGATGATTCCAGAACCTTGCAGATGCTAGATGCTAGATGATCAACCTTTTCTGATCGATTCCACAACGTTTCTTTCACAATGCAATCGCATGACCATAACTGGTCTTTACCTTTAAGCAATAAAGTGTAGGAGAGGTGAATTTTATATAATGCTGATATGTAAACTGTTAGTCATTAGTATTCATTACCACATTAGGCACAGTATAGTAAACATACGTTTAGCATGTATTTTTTTAAAACCTTCCATAAAAAGGGGTTGACTATACTTCAGCTGATAAGAGATTAGTCTGGCTTGCTGGCTCTTGGTCTGTGTATAATAATATGTTCTGGGCCTTATTCATACATGTATGACCCCATTAGCCCCCCAAAATTGATGGATTTTAAAACCCACAGCATTTATACTGTGCTAATAGTATCAACCTCTACATTGTACACGTAGTGGGGTATTCTGCAATTCACAATTTCAGTATTATCTTACATTGATTTTATTGTACACATTGCAGTTCATAAAAACTGCTAATAAACTCTGCATACTGTAAGTCGATTCTGTTCAGCTTATTTTATGCAAAATTCAACTTACGAAGTGTGAACAATTACACATGTTTTGCATAGTTTGGTCAAAACAAATTAATTTGACTCAGGGACAAGTCAACTTGAGTGACTTTGATTTATGCTGAGTATAATCATTTAACAGTATTTTTACACCCCCCCCCCCCTTACCTATGAATTATATTGACTGCCCAACTCCCTACACCGATCAGGTGACACGAACACACATACCATTCGACTTTATGGCATGCATTACTTACAAAGCACCAACAAAAATCAGTATTAAATAATAATTTATGAGGGTGAAGTTTCATATTCCTTCAGCCCTTGCCTATTATTTTCAATGCTTTTCCTGACCCCCCCCCCCCCTCCCCCATCTTTGCCCCAGGACACCTCCTTGGTTACAGAACAAGTTATAGTGAAATTATCAAATGAACCATATAATTTTAATAATCATAATCAAATAATGCATCTAACCATGCTCATAGTTCAATTTTGATGATTTCTTTTTTTAAGGGGAACTTTTTTGAATTATTATAAAATATGTAACATTATTAAACTTGAATTCTGTTTCCTTCATCATTCATGCATATTACAGTCATCATCTCTCACTTTCTTTATATTTCCGGGAATGTTTTCAAGAAACTCTCCTTGAAAAACCTTATTCCCTTTCAAAATATATAACATATATACCCGGTACTGCAGCGATATTTCATTTGTGTACAACGCCAGTATATATTCTGATCGAACTCAAGTGTATACACGCAATTCGCATATGGATGAATGAATGAAAGTACAGTTTTGTGTGCACCCAGACGCATAAATCACATCTGCGTAGCTAAGCTGCAAAGAATATATAGATACACAGTAAGTATCACCGGCTTTTCCCAGATTAAAGACGCTAATTTCACGGATTCTGATTGAATCACAACCATCACAGTAGCAAGGGACATTAATCACAGAGAATACTCGAATAATCTTACCATTTCGAGGCGCATTTTTGGTGGAAAATCGTCTCCTTTCTTTAGCAGGTGTGAGCTACCCGTAATATCGTTCAATGTCGGGTCTTTATTCGTATGCTAATGTATTGTTAGTCTTTCACCAGGCACCTATACAAAAAGGGGAAATATCAAGGTCTCTCATATTTTTATTTTTTTTTCAAGAACCTCTATCAGTTAATTGTTATTTTAGAAATCGTGCCAAGTTTGAGTATTTACTCATTTTAAGACATGGACCACTTCCTCAATACGTCTAAAATTTTGCACGTCATATTTGTATATCCTTTTCTTAGATTTACAAACGAATTGGACTGCACTAGCGTGTGTCTCATTTTTGAGTTGAAAGTTCAAATACATGGTTCGCCTCCATGGCTAGTATGGTGATTGATGACTTTGAAGTTAGGTGCTGATTAGTTTTGACAATGGAGATTAGACTCATTAAAATATAATGAAGGGTTGCTACTTGAAAGATGAAAGATTTATCAAACATAATTATCTTTATTGTTACAAGTACCCTGATTCTGTCCCCTATCAAGCAAGCAATATAATACAGTTATTATATACTACCATACTAGTACGACAACAAATGAATATACTTCTTCTACTACTAAAATAATAACAATGATAATAATAATAATAATAATAATGATAATAATAGTAATATTTATAATAATAACAATAATAAAAAATAATAATAATAATAATGACAATGATAATAATAATAATAATGATAATAATATCAACAATGTTTATGATACTACTACTACTACTACTACTACTACTACTACTACTACTACTACTTATAATAATAATAATAATAATTTGAAAAACAAATAATGATGATAATAATTATGATAGTGATGATGATAATAATATTTAAGTATTATTGCATAATCGCACAAAAGGGACGGGTTGGGGTCGGGGTCACGTTCCCGGGCAGCCCTTGTTCATGGATACAATGGTAGATTAAAGAGAAGGGAGAGCGCCGGGGGCTTGCTGCTTTTATATCCATTCTTGAATTCCATCTCTTTTTTTCTCGTCAGATATTTTTCTTTGAAATTGCCCCCTCCTTTTTGAAATCTTGCTTTAAATCATTTTTTTTAAAACAGGAATCGGATCCGAACCGCATGTTTATGCAGTCTTTCTTTTTTCTCACCTTTTTATGAGCATGCAGTTTCCCCACTCCCTTTGATTGACTATGATATCAATTGTTTAAAGGGTTCTAGGGCGTATCCAGCACTTTTTTAAAAGTGCACAAAGCCGGAAAAAAATCAAACATAGTGTCATGCCATAATTTGGTTTCAAGGGGGGCACGTTCAGTAGTGCCCCTCCCCTCCATCTGCCACGAAAAGTGTTTACCAGCTGGAGGACATTTACGTAGTTGGTCCACCCCCTTGTCCTTCTACGTTCGTGGGGGGGGGGGCATTTGATGTAGCTGGCTGGACGGAAACCTCTTCAGGCTCTTGGGCCTACAAGAGGGTGACGTCATCATCACAACTGCCATAGCAACTGGGACATTTTGCCCGATGACAGCTGGGCTACGCGGTACAGTCATAGCTGTCTTCTTTGACCTTGTATGTGGTCTTCCAAGTTTCAAAACCACAAAACTTATGGTAATAATTGGAATGATTCATGATTGTGAAAACGAGACAAGAATGCTAGTCGCCTGACAAAATAGAAGAAAACTACCCAACCCCCTACCCCTTCCCTATAAGTCATCCACAAACGAGATCACACAAGGGTCAATTATTGAATGGATTGATGATTTTGTTTCACTTTGTAAGCCTAAAGACAGAGGCGGCCCTCCCGGGGGGCAGGGGGGCACATTCCCCCCCCCCCACTTTTTCAGATACCCCAAAAGTGCCCCTTTTACATAGGAAAAGTGCCCCTTTTACTTTGACAAGTGCCCCTATTACTTAGTAAACGTGCCCCTTCCCCCTTTTCACCTCTGACGAGTGCCCTTTTTATTTTTTATACGTGCCCCTTTTCCTTCGACATGTTCCCATTTTCCTTTGCAATAAGTGTCCATTTTCCGTTCTCATAAATCTTGAAATTATCTTGAATAAGTGCCATTTTTAATCTCTAGTAAGTGCCCTTTTTCAGGTACGAGAAGTGTCCCTTTTCCCTTTTGATAAGTGCCCCCTACACCTCTGATAATTGCCCTATTCAAAACTGAGAGGTGCTCCTTTTACTTTGACAACTGCCCCTTTTTTCCTTTGTAAGAAGTGCCTCTATTTTCCTTTTTATAACTACCCCTTTTTTAAACTCCGATGAGCACACCTTTCATTTTAATATGTGCCCCTTTTATTTTCTAATAAGTGCCCCTTTTCCTTATAAGTGCCCCCATTAAAAAGAGAGAGCTCATTCCCCTTCTCATAACTACCCCTTTCCCTTTCTAATAAGTGCCCCTTTTCCTTATGATAAGTGCCCCCATAAAAAAGAAAGAGCTCCCTCCCCTTCTCATAACTGCCCCTTTTAAAAATCTTAAACGTGCCCCCTTCTTATTCAACAAATACACATTTTCCTTTATTATAAGTGCCCCTTTTACATTTTCATAAGTGCCCCTTTTCATATCTGGTCAGTGTCCCTTTTCACCTCTGATAATTGCCCATTTAATGATACGTGCCCCTTTTCCTTTCTGATAAGGGACCTATCCCCTTTTCCCCTCTTTTAAATGCCCTTATCAAAATCTGATGGGTGCCCCCATTCCGTCATCAAATCATACAAATGCCTATTTCCCATTTTCTTTTTCATCTCTTTAACACAATTATCTTTTGTACTTTGACACGTGCTCCTTTTCTTTTCTAATAAGTGTCTCATCCCTTTCGATAATTGCCCCTTTTTCATGTAATCATTAAACGTGCCCCTTTTTTAAAGCGACTAAGAGCAATTTTCCCCGAAAGTTCGCTCGCTGCGCTCGCTCGCATGTAAAGATGATATAATTATGTTACTTATCAAAGGTCTTTTCAGTCTTCCGTTATGAGAATGTGCTTATAACACCATCACGATCGGCTTTGTTCCTCTTTATAAGATGTAATTTTCGCACTGCGACCTCACAGATCTTTAAAATTTTTCTCGCTCGCTTCGCTCGCTCGTAAATGCATATTCAGACATCACACCCAACTGTACAGTATGATGCTTAAGCGATATTTTGTATGATGTATGAAGAGAAAAAAAATAATAAAATCATCCCTGATAATGTAATCACACTGTAGGGGTATATACCAATGTCTAAAAAATTATATATTTTCGCTTTGAGATTTCCTAATGTAGGTGCCCCTTTTTTCCAGAAAGTGCCCTTTTTTGTTGGTGCCCCCCACTTTGGAAGTCGCTCGGCCGCCCCTGCCTAAAGAGTTTATATTACCATAATATTTATTGTTACGGAAGAATTTCGTCAGACGTCTTCTTCATATACAGTATTTGAATTGATAATCTAATGAATAAGTTCACCAGCGTGCCTATATGCTGTACATTATTGGGTCCTCCCTGCCCATTTTGCCCAGACATAATATGACATTACGAAATATCTACATAATATACAATTCAATTCAATTCCATTCCACTGTATCTTTAATAAGTTATACCTTTTATACAAATACATCAAGTATGTAACAACAAAATGAATCAAGGATTAAAACCGACCGCCTCTTAAAAAATGAATACTGGGCGTAATAATGCCATGGGAAATCAATAAAACTAATAGTAATACTGAGATTAAAATTGAAAAACAACATAGAGAGAACGCCAGGAGGGTCAAATCTGACTGACACGAGCGCTAAAAAAGAACCCATTATTATTATAATTATAGAGGCAATACAGAAAAGAGAGAAAAAAAGAAGATTTTATTAACAAGTCAATACGGTCGCCTACCATTTTCCTAAATGACTTGGCAGTCATTAGACTGTTAAATGACCTTACAGACGTCCTGCATGCTCATGTACAGCCTTAGATTCCGTTCATGGATCCATTGGTTTACTTTAATCGAGTAGACAGTCCGGTCATAATGATGATCTTTTTGGAGACACTGTCCGAGTCGGGGTATATTGTGAATTGGTTTTTTAATATCGAAATCATTTATGATGACAGTGCTCAAGAAATGACGGCGAGCGGGAGAAATTGGCCTTTTAAATGCCGTTAAGAACCGTATCATAATTGGCGTAGCGTGGAGCAAAATTGACAACTGTAGCTTCTTTGGGGGGGGGGGGGTGGTCCTACTTATTAAATTGAAATTAATCGAGGTCATTATCTAAGGGAGGGTGTATCGGGGGGGGGGTCGTCTTCTTTTCTTTCCTCTCCTCCATTTTTTCTCTTTCATATTATTTAATAACTATACTGTCGCCATATCGAGTTGGAGAGGGAGACGTGCCCCTCATTTATTTATTGTCAGTATAGGTAACTAGATTAGTATCGTTAGTTCCCCCTCCCCCTGTATTGAAATCTACTTCTTAAAAAAAAGATGTTGTTGTTCCTGTAAAGGTGACCTGTGTTTTAACAAGCTATGCTTTTTTACAGACCACCTCTTTTCCACATTTGTTAAAGTCTTTCCACATTTGTTAAAGTCTTTATAAACTGTTTTATTGTTAATTAATTTATTCTACTTGACGATGAACTTGTTGTTACTGTTCATGGATGATTTTGTTTTGTTTTAATGCAAGTGGAAAGAAATGAATAAATCTTGAATCTTGAATCTAGCTGGTTACTACGCAACTGAAAATTAGTATAAAAATGGGTTCCGGAGGATGATTGGGATCAAAGACACAGCTGATGTTTTGTCCAGCCAAAGGGGGTGAGAATTGGGAACAATAGTGTCATATAGGGGTAGAAAACCGGTTTTAGAGAGGTAATGTAATTAAAGTAAGGGGGAAATATTTTTGTTATCTCTTTCTCTTTTTCCCTTTTCTTCGCATTAGGTAGGGGGGGGGGACACGCGCCCTCATATGCACCCCGTAGCTACGTTTGAGTTTTAGTTTGAGTTTATTGGTTATTATACGTCACTGTCATAACACACGACGAAGAAAATCTGTGTCATTATGCTGTAATAGAGAATATAAATGTATATTTGAGTCAGGTTTCCGTATCCAGAAGCAAGGTTTCACTGAATCATTTATATTTCTTACTATGAGAAGATAATCTCGGATTTCCCATCATGAAAAAAAGACCCTTACTTTCCTTGTCGTAACAAATCGCCGGAAATGATTTTTCATGATCATAATACAGTCTTCCGGTATGGGGCTGACTTGAAAGAACTAAAATTCCAGATCCCCATCAAACACAAATCATAATTTTTTATCATTTTTTTGTATTGGGGGGGGGGGGCACTTGTGTCACATTGCATGTGGCATCGGCCTTATTTGGACTTGTGTACAAAAGATAGTATGCCCAATGAGTCTTAAAACTGCTTCTTATTCTTGTTATAAATCAAATGATCCTTCAATCAAAATACAATCAATAAGTCAATCATCATACAATAACTCACTTCCTCCAATCAGTCAACAACTGATCAATCAATTATTTTCAATCAATCAACTAATCAACCTAATTATAACCGTCATTGCACTCAAAAGACTCATAACATGCTTAATCAATCGTACAGTCGATGTGTTTAAATATAATCATCAATAATTCATGTTTAATCAACAAATCAGCTAATCAAACAGCTTTCAATTAATAAACAATCAATCAATATACGTCAATCAACTGATCAATACAATAATCACCAATCATTCATGTTCTTGATAATCAACAAACCACTAAAAAATGGCCAGTGTTTTTATATATACTTACTCGATCACCCAACCACTCCCTCACTGAATCAATCAATCAATTAATCAATCCATCATTCATTCATTCATTCATCTAATCAACCAATTAATCTATCTCTCTATCAATCAATCAATCAACTAACCAACAAATAAATCAATGAATCAATCTACCTATCTAATTAATCCCACATATCTCTTAGGCATTGATTACAGCAACAACAAAAAATACAATGAAACAATGCTTAGCAGATTTATTTGGAGGATATTTTGAATTGAGCTATTACCGTGCAAAATTCAATATAGTTTGTTATTCCACTGTGCCAAAAGTTTTCAAAAAAGACAAGCGATTTCCGTTCTGAATTGCGCAACTACTTCTTTGTAAAGGCCCGGTCCCACTGCACTTACGGATGCAAAGAGGATGTAAAACGTAAAAAAATCTTGCCATCCGTTGGAAAACCGGTGGAAAACGCTATGCATCCGTTGTGTACTCATTGCATACGTGTTTCATACGCTCTATCCATCGAGCATCCGTCCACTGTGATTTCATCCGCGCAAAAAGTTTTGAGCTGCACAAAACTTTTAGAACGGATGAACTTCCACCGTGTACGATGTAAATCCGCGACAAATACGAGCAACAAACGTTCTATGTCCGTTATCATCCGTTAAACGTCCGCTGTATCCTCTCTGCATCCTCTGGGCATCCTCGCAACTCACATCCGCTGCAGCTGAAAATGGAAAGAGGGAGGAAAGATAAGGTACATGGAACGTCTATACATCGTTAGTAGCACGGAAATAGAAAGGATGTAAGCGTATGCATCTCGTATGTAAAGTATTGAAAGCTGTCATCCACTTACATCCGCTTTCATCCGATAGGCTTCCGATGAACATCCGTTTAACATCCCCGCTACATAGTACTACCCACGTCCGTTATTTTCCGTTCTGTTTTCGCAAATTTTTGGAAATTTTGTCCATTTCTGGAGCGGATGAAAACGGATGGAGCCACCCGCGAAATTTTGCTTGTCCGCTGTGTCCTTTATGCATACGTTTTGTGTCCATCGGCCAGTGGGACCGGGCCATAAATTGGTGAGTTTGAATGACAACGACGGTGGGTTGTCAATGGTTGTGTTACATAATGATTGCGCAAGTTGGTAATTGCTTTACTCACTGCCGTGATGACGTCACAGAACTAGGGACACATTTTGTTTATCTAAGTTATATAATTATGCATGACTGGGTTTTGAAAGGGGGCACAGGCCGGCCTTATGGTTAGTGTTAGGTGCTCCATTCATCAAATAAGAATCACCATTACAAGAGGTCTGCCAGTAAAGAAAAGACGGAGGTTGCTGCTACCTTGTTTGGCGTTCACGATCAATTGGGCAAAAAGAATTTCCATTTTCGGTTTAACTTAATAAAATTTGGAGTGGACTTTAAAAGATTATTATTATTATTATCATCATCATATGTTTATAGTTTGTGTAAAATTGCACCATTGGCACATTAAGGGTTAATTGTTTTTTGTTTGATTCAGCCTGTGAAACGGAAGCAATACGTTTGATCCAAGTAGCATCTCTATGTGCGCCCCCTATAGCTCTTAATCCAACCAAGATATTTGAGAATCTGAAGGCGAAAAGCGTGGCTTGATAAGAAAGAGCATGATTGATATTAATATGTTAAAGCCCCTAGCATCAGCAGGGTTGTAGAGCTCAAGGTAATACACAGAATTGGTCTTGGGGATCATGTGCTTTTCATGGTTTTTCTAGTTTGTCTATGACCAAGTACACTCGGCTATCATTTCGTCTTCACTTTGCTCCGAGAGATAATTACAGGTCGGGGTTATTTGTTCGGCAGGACTAATCTGTATAGATAGATTGTCCTCCTTTAGGAACTTCTAACCTTGCTTTATTTGAGATTCATCAGCATAAACTTATCAGTGAAATTTAAGCTCTGGAACATGAGCTCGCTTGTTTAAAAAAAATGAAATGTTTGTCCGAAATTTTTTTAATCTGATGACAACCCTTCATTCAAAATTATTTAGCGACGTCCAAGATCCAAACTTACAAACAAACTTACAAAACATAAACAACCAAACATATGAACTTACAAGCAAACAACATTTAACTCCACGATCCCATCCAATAAACATAATACAGGACTCGAAAAGAAAACTCATAGACGTGTTTACCTTAGATACGTTGATGTAAAATGACAACAATTAATTTTAATCTACAGGTACACCTATGAACTATATGAACTATCAGTTTATTATACTGTGACGGATCCTGGGAGGAGGCAAGAGAACATGTCCTCTTGTAAAAGGAGGTCTAACAAATTATGTTCTATTTTACTTGCTAGTTATATGCAAGATAATGCCTGATGTTTAGGCTCGTCAAATCTGTTGACCCATATCCATGGCAGATAAGTAAACGATACTCAAACGCCCAATTTTCTTTGCTTGTAATAACGTTCAAACATAAAGTGAATTTAGATAACCATTTACACCCTGACTTAGCCACGCGCATTAGTTTGCTAATTAAAAAACCTCGCGTTCGGTATGAATGAACGAATCATTATTTATTGCAGTCATAGAATCACCGTAAAATCTTATCTAGAAGGCATCAAATTCGAGGTAAAATTTGCATAAGATGTATTATAACAATGATATCAATATGAAAATACCTGTATTTACAATACGCATCTTCAAGGAGCCTACGGAATTCCTACATTACCCTGGCTTTAACCAAACTGCGTTTGGGTAAACCCTTCTATTGCAACACTTTCCTCTATAATCATCTAAAAATTATTAAATGTGAATCTACAAAATCTTCACATACAGTCGTATATTGTACACTAAATAAATTTCCATTAAAAGTCAAGAATGTTAAATAACAAAAAGTTGCACTACTCCTAACATAAACATATATATTGAACAAAGTAGTAAAAATACAAATGATAAGGTCACTGTACTTAATTAGACAGGATTTAAGTGACGTAGCGTAAGTGGTTTTATTCAAAAAACAGTATAGAAAAAGAAAAAATATATAGTTGTGAGATTTCTGAAAGATGATACGAGATTTAATGTGTTGTCCTTCTTTGTTTCCTCTTAATTTTCAGCCCTTCATCTGTTGGACTTGCTTTCTCTCTTCATTTTCCACACATTTGTCGAACTCCCTTTCGTTACATCCTTCTTCTTCGTATTCTTTTAATTCTTCTTCTTCTTCTTCTTCGTTTTGTTTGCATCTTCATTCCATTATCATAACCAATCTTTTATTTGTTTTCATTTCTCTCAATTTCCGTTCCATTATCTTTCTTTTTCTCAGTCTTCCTTAATATCCTTTTCTTACATCTTTGACTGCTTTGTTTAATTGCAATTTCTTATCACCCTTACCTATCTTAAATTGAAAGCAAGGAGTCTTTTCCAGTAGCATGAAAAAACATTACTTTGAAATGAGTGTTATCTTTAACTGATTGAGCTGCAAAATAGAACGAGTAATACATCTTAAAAACGTAAATTATTTAAGAAGGGTAACTCAGCCCTTTTTGAATAATTCACGAGGAAAATACTGATGCTACGCTACGCTACGCCACGCTACGCCATGACTGTGAGCATAATTTAAGCGAGGGCGGCCTCGAATGCGGCGTTGGTCTGCCCCTCCTGAATTGCGGTGATAGGGATGAAGGGATGTGGACACTTCATCAAGTAGTTCTGAAGAAAAAATGAAAATAATACGAAGAGTAATAGAAAGATGCAATTCTAAGGTAGAAGGACAATGATAAGGGTTTGAAGGAGAGGAAGAAGAAGGAGAAGAAATAGAAGAAGGAGGAGGAGCAGAAGAAGAAGGATGAGGAGAAGAAGACGAAAGAGGAAGGAGGAGGAGAAGAAGATTAAGTAGAAGAGAAAGAAGAAGAACAAGAATGGGGAGGAGAAGAAAGGAAAGGAGAAGAATGTGAAAAAGAACAAGAAGGAGAAGAAGGAGGGGGAGAAAAAGAAAAGGAAGAACTGAGAAGATTCAAAACGAAGAAAAGCATTGATTTCAATATTATGGACTATAACTTACAAGCAGAGCTTTGATACCTCAGTAACAGTAAGGAGGATATGGTATATCTCTTTGGTCACAGCGCCAAACGGACTCCACAACGACACCAAATCAATGGATGACAACTTAGCCTTCTGAGGCAATGTAGTATGTTGTACGGTCTTTAAGTGTGACTGAGGATGTAGTCGTCCAAAATGGTAATATCAGACAAACAGTCGTAGTGATCATTTACAGAATATCCACTTTTTTACACAAGCAAAATAGTACTACCGGCACCACAACATTATCACCCCAGTTATAGCTAGCGGCCAAATATCTAGCGCTCTGGCATATCGCTCACACCAGGTTAGAGTGTGGCAAAAGTGGTTTGATGTCTTGCCCAATGACGTTAGTGCCGGGCTGGGATTCGAACCCTTGACACTTGGAATGTGACGCACTATACCACGACACCTCCACATTTATTCCTTACAGGTGCTCCGCAGTTCCTCTAGCGACAATTGATCTTGCCTTTATTTTGTCAAACGTATTAAAGGGTTAGGGTTAGGGGTGCAATTGGCTTTCAGTTCAAATTAAGGTTTGGGCTAGGTGTGGTGTTTAGTCCAGGATCGAAGTCCAGAATTCAGTTAGTGTGGGATATTGACAAAGGAGCATTGTCGCCGGAGCAAGTGACTAACAACCGTTTAAACCACACAAGACGTGTATCACTTAGTGAATGTAAAGCATTGAGTTGTGCGTTATAAAGGAAAATAGGCAGTCTACAAAAATGACTTACATGGGCGTAGCCAAATGCATTACGGCGTTCGACCTGGTCAGCACCCTTTCCAATCCATACGAAGCAATCCTTGCGTGTATCAACGATGAACACATCCTAAAAAAGATTAGGAAAAAAAACAATGCAAATCAATTCAATTCAATTCAATTCAAATGAACATTTATTTATTTTCTTCCATTCAATTTGACAACATTATTTGACATCTTTTCAAACAATACAATTTATACGTAGAAACATGAATAGAATTAAAGAACTTGTATTACAAGGAAGAAGGCGCGAAACCCGATAAGCAAAGCTTGTAATGGGTACGCCCGAATACACAAATACATAATATACATTATAAATAGAAGAAAGGAAGAAAGGAAGATAGGGATAGGCAAGGAGAGGAGGAGAAGAGGAGGAGAAGAGGAGAGGAGGATAGAGAGCTTGGAGAAAGAAAATAGAAGAGAGGAAAAGAAGAGGACTGCAACATAGTAGCAATGGAGTGTATCGCATGGATAAACAACATAAAGAAAGGTTGCAAGATAATAATTGTATTTTGTGAAAGTATATCTTGGATAATTTTTCAGTCACACCACACAACTAAATTCGATTTGATTCTAAACCGTTCCATTCTTGGCCATTACGGTTAAACTAATGTTGTTTGGTCTGCTGCCGGTCTCGTGGTCGGTCTCGTCGTGCTGCTTTGGCCCTCTCAGTTTTCCCAAAACCTCCAGAAATGTAATATCATCATTGATGTCTCTTGGACATGTTGAAATGGGCATTCTGAATATAGTGCATGTTCTCTCCAGGGTTTAATAACATCCTTTAAGAATAGAAAAGTATTTGGATCGATAACTGCTGAAAGATCAAATGACCTATAAATGGTACAAATGACCCCAAATTTCCACAGATCTTTTACACACGGAGACGTCTCATTTTGTGCATTTTAAAATAATCACTGCCAAAGTAATGGAGGTGCTTTATAAATACATATTGCTTGCCCTCTTGAGAAGAATATTTTATGTGTATTATAGAATGTGCCGTCGTTGAGTAACTTTCACGAGCACTTATCCAGTTTTCGTCACGATGGGTTTCACAATTTTGGTACATGTTTTATCTTTATTGGCCCATGCGTAGATTATATCTACTAACTGGCGTAGCACTGGCGTAGCAATGGCGTAGCAATGGCGTTATCCACGGATTGCATTCATAGGTTGTATTAGCGCAGGAAACAACGCAGCGGAGAGGATGCGTCATGTGTAACGGGCGTTAGATTCTGGCCAATCACGCCAAAAGGAAATCAAATAAAAACCAGCTTACGTTGGAGTCAAGTTTTTCTTTCTTCAATGGGATTCCCTCAGCAACCTTTGTGAATGTCAGCTGGCCAGTATTCTGGAGCCTGCAAAATTTGAATGAGCATCAATGAAAACATTTAAATAACAATTTTATCAAATGCAGAGGGGCTGAGGGGCTGAGGGGCTGGGCCACCCAGATATTTAAAATACCCGGGTAGCTAAGAAACATTTTTGTGCAAGAAAAATTACATTATTGAATATTATTGTTATTATCATCATTATTAGTATTATTATTATCATTATCATCATCATCATCACCATCATCATCACCATCTTCATCAGCATTATCACCATTATCATCATCATCATCATCATCATCACCATCACCATCTTCATCATCATCTTCATCGTCACCATCATCATCATCATCATCACCATCATCATCATCATCATCATCATCACCATCATCATCACTATCTTCATCACCATCACCATCATCATCATCATCATCATCATCATCATCATCATTATATGAAATTAATAACAATCTTAACTTGTAATTACACAACAGAAAGAGAAAGAAAAGCCCCGTCAAGATTCGAACCCTAATCACTCAACGACTCACCTGAACATTGTCGGCAGGGAGTTATCCACGGGAACGCAATCCACTTCGTCTACGGGTACGTCGGGGAGGTGTGTAAAGAAGGGATGAGCATCACTAAGACGGTTTTCATCCACGGTTTCGCTCTTGGCCTTACCACGGATCTCCTTGAGTTGGGAGAGGTACTGAACAGCCTGTACAAAGAGACAACAGAAGATGTAATAATAATCAGCTTTGATATAGCACGAATTACAATTAATTAAGTCTTTTTAGCGCTTCCAAACTTGGAAATTATTACCCGGGCTATAGTTGTGCTGCCATTACGGCGCTCTATAATTACAAGGAATTAATTCCTGCCAGGTACCAATTTACATCACCTCGGTTGAGTGCTGCAAATTACGATGAATGTCTTGCCAAAGGACATTAGTGCCATGGCGGTACTCAAACCGCGGACCTTGTGATTAACAAGTCATGCGACGTAACCACTCGACCACGACAAGAGTAGTTTAATCACGTGACTGGGAATGCAAAGGTCGGAGTTCGAGCCCCGGCACGGTGCTCATGTTAGTCATGAATGTCCTCGAACAAGGCATTTTATCTCCATTGCTTCTCTCCTCTTCGGTAGGATGCGAAGGTGAATTTGATTGGGGTAGCATATGCGCGCCCTTGTAAAAAGGCAACTAGATAGAAGGATCCCCAGGAAGCGGAGAATGTGTACTGTGATTTTCGGAATTGAATCTAGAGACCGGAGTAATAATAATAATACTGTAAGCATCCTCTTTTTTGCAGTGGTATGTGGTATAGCGCTTTATAAGAAACACTTATTACATGTATTATTACTTAAGATTATCGAAAAGTCGAATTCGGGCAATATAATATCAACCCATTTTGTTAGGGGAACTTCAGACGAATGTCCTAATAAGTTATTTATGTAGTTCGTCGTCATTATTATGAACCGACGAATGCGTACATTGATGATATAAGGGATTCGATGGTTCATAAATCCGCCCAAAACGCAAAATCCTTGAATTTAGTTGACCTTGCGTTATTGAATTGGTGGCCCATACAACTTTTAGAGTCCAAAATAATTGTAAAAGAGGTGTGGGGAGAGGGTGGGGTGGGGTGGGGTGGGGTGGGGTGGGGTCGAGCTTACCTTTGTTCGTTCATCCTTGTTGCTCTTAGATCCGTTCCACTGGTAGAGCTTAAGACCCAGATCCAGAATGAAGACATCACCACTTTTCAGAGACTTCCTAGACATCGGGCGCTGAAAAAAGAGAAGAAGATATCATAATATGGAGGGGCACTTTTTTGTTATCTTGAGGGGCACTTTGATATGATCAGGGGCCACTGATTGAAAATTCAAATGAAGGGCGGGAAAGTGTCTGACAAAATACGCTAACAGTTTTGCCGACTAGATATAACAAATTAAATGTCCTTAAATGTCAATTTGCCATCAAATACAAAAAGTGCCTTAGCGAGAAAAAAATCATTAGATTACCAAAACTGGTGACAAAAAAAAGATATAAAGAAGAAGAAGAAAATAGAATCAAATAATTTTGGTTTATTAAAAGGTAATAGCTGAACTGTCTGTTTTCAGGTTACGGAGGAATGATTATGAATGATCTACTGCCCGTTGAAAACTAGACGTCATTTACTTGCAGTACTAGGACTGCATCAACGACTATCGTAGTCATTGATGTTTTGGAAATGGAATCGTACACATAATGCAAAATTGATGAAGGGGATTGTGTGCCCGGACGTATATTAACTAAAATAAAGATGTTACTGTTGTTTTTGGATTTAACACATTGTACGCATCAAATAGCACTTACTATCATAACAATAATTAAGCTTGTATAGCACTGTCTAACATAAGTCTTACAAAATGTATGAAACATTGCATGTCAATTTCTTTAAATTACCGTTTAAATCAACTTTTCGGACACACGTCTGGGTAAGATATACAGTAAATAAATTGTTTAATGCACTGATGTATGCAACGATTGCTTTCACAAATTGATTAGCTCAGGTTATAACTCAATCGGAATGACGCTTCGTGTGCAGAGGAGTACTAGTCCATTTGGGAAAGTGTTAGCTGATATGTCAGCATACCTCGTGCAAGTTGACGCGTTTGCGGTCTCCTTTGAAATGGAGTAGACGTGGCTCGTACTTCTTGGGATCCACGTGACGGAAACCAGAGTCAGCTCCACCTTCCATCAACCTGTAACCATTACAACAAGAACGAAATAATAACACTCTTCTCCAAGACATATAAATACAATGTAGGTGAGGGATTAGGTGAAACCGGGGGGGGGGGGGTGTTTCACAAAGATTCTAAATTGAACTTATCCCTAAGTTGGACTTAAAAATTATGGAAAGCCGTTAAAGTCTTTGAAATATTTTTTAAAAGTTATTTCAAAAGGCATAACATGTTAATTCAAATCATTCATATTTTATATTATCAAGGAAATTTCATGTTCTCCATGTGGAATTTATGAAAAGTCTAAAATACTTCTTTTTTTCTTGCTTTTGAATATATTTAATTTTAAGGCTACAAATGGCTCTACATAATGTTTAAGTCCAACTTAGAGTTAAAACACTCCCCTGCTGACGTAGTCTCAGCGGAACATATCCCTAAATGAAATATACTGATTTTTCTTCCTATGAAAGATCCCGAGGTCTAAATATTTGTACTTATTATGAATTTGCAAATACATCTTTGAATATTTAACACTGGAGATCGTAAAGGGAGCGAATGAGCTTTTCAATTGTCTGGTTTTCGTTAATTTCATTTAAGTTACCATGATTTAATTTGCTAGGTAGGCATGCAGTATTATTATTTTTGAATCGCCTCAATGAACATTCTAAAAGTCTTGTGAAATCTTACGTGATGGTGTCGAAGTAGGTTTTGAAGAGATCGGACTCGTAATCCATGACCTCCCTGTGCTGGACGGGCTTGTCGTCGAGGAAGTGATCGAGCTCGACGGTCTTATAGGCTGCGGTCCCGTACTCATCCTGTAAGATGAAAGGTATATGATAGAAGTTACTCATTCGATTCAACTGTCTTTTGGTCGTACGACATATATTCCGACGAAAAATGCTCCGCAGTTAACAATTCTAAACTAAACCGGTTCTTTACGTGAACACAAGACATTACCAAACTTAAATTTTAAAATCTGATATCAACTCCAAGCCTAACCCTATATTTTGACGAAATAAAGAGACTGGAGCAATTATTATCGGATCACCGTCTTGGCAGCAAACTCTATGCCATCTCCCTCTATAATGGGCGGATCCACGAAAACAGTACTTTAAATCTTCTAGGAAATATTGGTCCTATTAATGCTAATGGCTAAATGAATACATCTAACATCTAAACAGGGGCGGATCAAGGCGGGGGAGGGGGTGGTGGTTGACCAGGTTGGGGGAGGGGAAGGGGGAGGGGGCATGTCTTACCTGAGTGGAGTGTTTGCCGATCCAGAAGTGAACATCATAGAGAAGCTCCTCGCTCTTCGAATCGGGCTTTTTCTGGGAAGAAGAATAATACAAAAAAATATGAAATATTTAGATGAATTCCGTATGATTCTCGAAAGAATGAAGGATTAAGAAAAATATAATGCATAGCTAATAAGTGCCTCACTGCAGTTTTAGAAGTTACTAAGATGGAAAGAACAATTATTAAAATATCTGCAAATCTGCAGTTGCGCACAAAGATTTAGCAAAAGAAATGGTGGAAAGGAAAAGGAGAAACAAGATTTTTTTTTAAATAGAGAGAGAGAGAGAGAGAGAGAGAGAGAGACGGGGAAAATCGAGGGTGAGATTTAGCCACACAAAGAGAGACAGAGGGATATAGAGTAATATTGATTAGTAATAGGGTAAATATAATATATATATATATATAGAGAGAGAGAGAGAGAGAGAGAGAGAGAGAGAGAGAGAGAGGAGAGAAAGAGAGAGCTCGCGATCGAAAGGTGAATATAAATGAGAAATATGCAACCCCCCCCCCCAAAAAAAAAAAAAAAAAAAAAAGTGACAAGAGGAAACTGGGTTCAGCGAGGCAGACCAATATTAGAAGCGGAAAGAAAGGATTATTGTGAAGTTATTAAAGAAGTTGTGGATCACTCACGTATGTATTGAGGATGATATAGGAATCCCCGCTGAAGAAGGAACCCTTCTCCTCCTTGGGCCAACGCTTGACCTTGAACTTGACGATCCTCCAAATCTCCAGGCCGACCTTTGACCCGGCATTCTCCCAAGCCGGTTCGGTTTTAGCCGACTCTTTCTTGATGTTCTTCTCGACATCCGATCCGAAGAGTGCGAGGTTCGAGTCCTTCCAGTCATACTCCTTCGCCTTGCGAAGTCCTCTGACAGGCACTTCAGCCATGTTGTTCAGTTTCTTTTATCTGGCAAAATACAAGATTGACATTTATTTCCATCAAATTGAAAATTCTAATGAAAGACAATACCTTCATTTTAAATAGATTTGTTTCAAATACATGATTTTTGAGGCAACGACTCAATGTAGGCCAAAACCTTGTTGGCAGATTGACGCGTTAGTCTTTCAAGGTATTTATAACAAAAAAAATCGAGGGTCTAAGACAATATGGGACATAATTAGTTTCCCACCCCTATAATCATGATTAAATTGCGGAAAGCTGGCAAAATATTAAAGAAATCAAACCTTAGAAGTGTTTCATAAAGACTATGATCGACTTTAAGTTAGACTTAACTATGGCAGGCTGTTCATGCCACTAGTTCCTCTAACTATTCCTGGCATTGGTTTCTCAAGGGACATACAAATCATGGTCACAAATCTACAGAATATACATTTTTTGATAGTTCATTATTGAAGGAAAAAATATTATCTAGAGATCATACTTGAGAGACCAATGGTGAGAGCAACCAGTGGCATGTATAGCCTGCCATAGCTAAATCCAACTTAAAGTCGATCTTAGTCTTTGTGAAACTGTTCTTCTCAAAGGGTGGCGGGTGTTGACCCCTTTCGCCATTTCCGTAGATCTGCCATTGACTACCCTCAAGCTGGGCACTTTTTACCCTCCCCGAATAAAAGTAAAAGTCTATCATCCTTTACGTTATGCGAGGAATGGTATGTAGATGAGAGGAAAAACTCCCTAGGGTACGTTTATGATCAACTTTTTCTGGCCAGAAAAAGGCATTTGTTACGCGTTTAGTTCAAAACACGGTTGCGTCCTTTTTCATTTTTGTAGAATCACAGAAAAACGGCGATCGTAATCACCGATTATAAACTCACAAAAAGGTGCGTTTTTGATCGGCGATTCTGGGGAAGCATAAACGCACAATCATTAATTTTGTAAACGCGTTTAAATGGGGTCACCATTACCATTAGCAATCGAAGGTTTTCATTAGTTCCCTAAACTTATGTAAATGAACACCAGCCTATGCGAAACTTGTATAGACCAAAGCGGGGAAGAATGTACAATGTATCCTTTGTAGTGTCTCTTAATTGCTTGTCCGTTTTGCAGATTTCTCAAGAACAATTTTATTACACTTGTATAATCTTATCCAAAATAATACCGCACGATCAAAATAAGACCGTTTAATTAAGATCGAAAGTAGACTATTACAGATATTTCGCTGGAATTAAGACATTGGAAAGATTTTGTGCATAGTTCTGTTCAGGCGCGTACGCAGGATTTTTTCAAGGGGGGGGGGGGGGGGGGGGGGTGGGTTTTAACATTTATAAATCGGGCCGAAAATTTCGCAACGACTCAGCCAACCGCTGACTAAGCGGGGGGGGGGGGGGGGGGGGGGGGGGGGGGGGTAAGAGGTCACTTTTTTTTTTTTTTTGGTCTCGAGATTTGAAAATTTGACATTTTGCTCCGTGGGGGGGGGGGGGGTGAGGTCAGCTTTTTAGGTCAACCATGGGAAATATTTATTTTTTTAAATAAAAAAAAAAAAAAAATCCAAAAAAAAATCCAAAAGGGGGGGGGGGTTTAGACAAATTTAGGGGGGGGGTTTACACAAAAAAATTACCAAAGGAGGGGTTTAAACCCCCCCCCCCCTGTGTACGCGCCTGGTTCTGTTCATAGTTAACACATCTGAGGCCTGAGAGTGATTCAAATGAAAGGGGCACAGTATGATATTAAAGAGTTGAAGTTTTGCTTTTTATGAGAAAATAACATTCTTCGTAATCAAGATGTGCTTATCATTGAGGAAATGGGCTGTAAACTTACTACTTATTACACTGTAAACAACAATGGGAAAAAGCCATAAAGGACATTCACGATGTAATGAAAAAGGGTGAACACCCCCCGCAACTTAACTCTTAACATTAATAAACCCAGCTGTTTGTTTTACCTCCCTCAGCGGCAGCGCACGTTGCTGGTTCTTTATATAATAATAATAATAATAATAATAATAGCCTAATAGTCCACTCCAAATTGTATTAAACCGAAACGGAAATTCTTTTTGCCCAATTGATCGTGAGCCCGGCAGCAAGAATCCATGCAATCGCTGTTCTTTCCTTATATAGCCATCGGTCGCCAAACCTTCTGGGGCCGAATAAGTGGTAATATGAAAATATTGTCCATGCGCTGTTCTCGTGTATGGCATTGCAGCTTGTTTTCCACTTAAAATTGATGAAAATGTAATTTGTTTTCTCTGGCTTTCCTAGCCTCAACCCCCAGCCGCATTCTTCTTGGGTGAGGGGGGGGGGGGGGGGGGGGTAGTTAATGAGAAGTTGATTTGGGCATCTCTTTCAAGTTTAACATACTGCTATTTTGATGAATTTTTATCCAACTTTACAGCGGAGGGGGTTCGAAGGAGGCATTTAAGCAACACATACGCATTGAGAAGGAACGAACAAGTCGATAGACGTGATAAGTAGAACAGATTTTACCTATTAGAGAGAGAGAGAGAGAGAGAGAGAGAGAGAGAGAGAGAGAGAGAGAGAGAGAGAGAGAGAGAGAGAGAGAGAGAATTTGAGATCCCGTGGGAGATCAATTTACTTTTCAGTTATTCATACTTATCACAACTGAATATCAGTACTACTATCTACTCTTGGCACTACACAATCACATCCAACACCATTACAAGTAATGTTCAAATATTTCGACTCGGGGAGGACAACAGTTGCATTATTTCGCTTATAATATTCACGGAATACCATTGGTATGCATAATTTGATTGATTTGACATATTGCTCTCTTTTTTGGATGTTAACTCACTTCTGTGGAATCAATTTATTTGAGGAAAACCGGTATACAGCTGCAGATGACAAAATGTTTTTCTTTCGTATCATATGTTTGTGGGTGGGTATATCTGTCAGCCCTCTCCGTTATCTCTTTCTCTATTTCTTTCAACTTCTCCATCTGTCTCCCTTACTAACTCTATATCTAAAGTTCCCTCTCTCTTTTCACTTCTTTTCCTAGTATGTTTTTTCTAAATCCCATAACGATATCGCATCTCTCTCTCTCCTTCTCTCTCTCTCTCTCTCTCTCTCTCTCTCTCTCTCTCTCTCTCTTTATCTCCATCTATCCCTTTCTTTTCAATCCTCCCAATTTGTGATATATATTTTTCTGTGTGGTAAGCTGTTAACCCTTTCAACTCAAACGTAATTATGTTAATTCAGGTTTTAAGGCTTTTATCGTTGCCTATTTCAAAATATATTTCCCCCTATTTTCTTTGATTGTTTGGTTACTCAACATTATTTTTGTCTGTTTATCTGCTACCATTACCATATATCAGTTCAGGCGCGGATCAGGATTTTCCAATAGGGGTGGGGGGGGGGGGTGGGGCGGAAATTTGAAAATTGCGCAGATCGTTTTTTCAAGGTCAAATTAGAAAAACCATACCGGTACAATTTTTGACATTTTCATGGGGGGGGGGGGGGAGGGGGGCTATAGCCTCTTGCCCGAAAAAGTAATTTTCTGGTTTCACAATTCGGCTAGTGAGCGAAGCGAGCGAGCAACAATTTGAGCATAATATGTATTTGTGAAAGTGTTATTTATCACCAAAATAAACGAGAAAAAATATCAAAAACTCATATTCGGGCAGCTCGCTGTCCCCTCCCCTCATTACGCGCAAAGCGCGGAAGCTTTGACTTTTCATTAATTATTAGAGAAAGAAGACGATTTGTTGTTCCATTCTCGACTCTTAATCCTTGTCTGAATTCAGTTTTCCCCTGCCCGCGCATAGCGCGTAAGCTTTGACGGTTCATTGAATTACTAAAGGAAGAAGACGAATCGTTTTACAATTCTTTTCTCTTAATCCTTGTTTGAATACAGTTGTCCCCCTCCCGAGAGACATGGGCCAATCGGAAAAATATTTCTTTTGGATCTTCCTCATTTTTCTATTTTTAACCAAAGTATAGTCATATCCCTTCTCTCCCGTTCAGTCATATCATATTTGACGATGAACTCCGACACGATCTCTCTTCGATCTTCATGGATTTACTAGGAATTCAGAATGGAATGTCAATGCGAGATTGATCTCATATCGTTACCTCCAGAACAAGAAGGGCAGACACAAACTTTGCTGTAAATAGATAACGCCCTTCTGGCACTGAAGTAAAAGAAATGTTTGGTACCCTACTGTCATCGTTATTGAAATGTTATCATCACACTGGGTAGCACTGTGTACGTACAGAGCACAACAGGGAGAGACCGAACAGACTTTCCTATTTTCAATTGTGGCTTGGTAATATTGTACGTGATGATCGTCAGCTTAAAGGGATAGTTGCGTTCTTGTTTCAGACCGCGAATGCCTTCAACGTGCATGGTTATTGCTCTTATTCTTATTTATGACATTTCTAGTATCCTTTTAGAACCTAAAACTGTTCTAATTTTAGACCCTATAATGTGTGAAATTCAGCTAATACGATCATACCAATTCAGCTTCACTTTAAAAAAAAGGAGCCGTTAAATAATTAATTAATTAATAATAGCAATACACGGGCAGATTGGTTGTGCGTATTATAACTAAACATGGAAAGCCAACATTGGCATTGGGCTGGAATAAAACGTGAAAGGCGCTATTTCGTTTTTTCAACGGCTGGTTCAAATTATCGAATATTTTGTGGGGCAACTAAAAAAAAAAAAATTGTAGCGCCCTCTGCAACAAAACTCAACTATCTCTTTAAATGGAAGTGACATGGAGTTTGGACTCTTCAATTAATAATGAGTTATCTCCTCTAATTCTCTAATAATATTATTTAAAAACACCCAAGCACGAATTCTGAACTCCGGTTTGATGTAAACCGGACTTTCAGAATAAAAAAATGTAGGTAAACCCAACATAGACTGGAATAGCGGCCTAAGTCAGGTTTTGATTAAACGTTGATTAAACTTAGACTGGAGTTTGAGTTAAACCCGACATTAGAACACGAGCCCCAGTCTACAGTTGTAACATAAAAGTAGAGACAGTGTTGTAAGGCATTGACGAAAAATCTTATGCTTTAGGAATACAAAAAACTTGCTCTCTCTGTCTCTCTTTGTTTTGATGCGCCCCCTCAAACATTAACCTATCTGGCGTCGCAGCAGAATCTTTTTCTGTATACGATATCACCATGTTTTTCATGACAATTTTTGGCAGTATAGTTTATTCATCTCATCCAGGCAACGACAATACGCTACATCAACAGATGCACAAGGGCTACATTTCAACTTCCAGGTAGTCTGCTAATTATCTTAGAAGCAAGCCCCAGCATTCTCCATCGAGGTCAATTACTGTCGGTCGGATTGAGATGATCCCGTATCGTGTGAGGTTTATCACAGTCACGTTAAATTGAACCGCACCGTAGCAGCTGCGCCCTTCAGCACTCCAGTGTGTGTGTACGACCTCCCACACCCACACAACAACAGCATCCTTGAAGATTGAGTACAGGCCCAGCGATTACAGTGTGAAAGAAACTGTCTAAGAACCGTTGGAAAAGGTTAATTATGTAGCATATAGGCAAATGGATGTAAACTGTGAGCTTTTAGAATTATCAACATGACCCCTTCCCCCCCCCCCCCCAAAAAAAAAAAAAAAAAAAATAAAATAAAAAATAAAAAATAATAATAATAAATAAAAATAAATAAATGAATGAAATAAAAAAAAAAAAAAAAAAATTAGGGGTGAAAGCTATACGTTTGTGAGTTATAGGCCCCACAGGGAAAACATTTTATACTAGTTTTTAAAATTAGAGGGACGGAGCCATGTATATCAATCACAGTAATATAATATATTTTTTTTAAAGAATGAACTCTTCAAAATTAACGGATAAACAAAATTAATGCACTTTGTATAATGTTAAGAAATGCTTTCATTTGGAGAAGTTAACCGCTTTCAGTGAATTAAAAAATGCACATAGATGGTTTATGATAGTATTACGTCTTTAAATCTTATACTGGGGAGTACAATGCACCATTAAGAATACAATTTTGTGAAATGCACGACTTGAAAGGTCTTAAAGGCACAATTGATATGAGATTTGGAAGTCTAAAAATTGAATTTTGAAAGATCTTTGATGCGTTAACATTGTTTTAAAGAAACCAAAAAGGAACGATTTAGACGGTTTCTAAACATCTTTAATGTTACAATCTAGGGAAGATGTGAAAGTCTTGCAAAAAAAGAATTACAAATACAAATACATGTTACTCTAAAATATAATGGATATTATACTTACTAGCGTTACATATATGTCTTCAAAGGATTTCCTTATCAATGTCACTTCCCTTATAATCTTATTACTGTAATGTTTTGATTGAATTTAAACGTGTATATTACAACAAAAATTGCCTAGATTACAAAACTCCAATGATACTGTCTTGAAGCACGATGATAAAATGGAGGCGATAATTTGGATAGTATCAATATTTTCAAAAGATGTTGCAAAGTGGTATTTATACGCTTCTAAATATAATGTGTAAACGTCTTCCGGATCGCATCAGGAAAGATCATTATCTCCGTGATGCCAAGAGGAAGAATCGTCAGCTGTCACCTACTTACGGTCGAACCCAACCTCATGAGGGAGAGGAGAAGATAAGAGGGTGAGGAGGAAGAGATGAGGGTGAGGAGGAGGATAGGAAGAGGAGGAGGAGAGGAGAAGAAGAGGAGGATGAGAAGAAGAGGAGGATGAGATGGATGATAGGGGAGGATGAGGAGGCGAAGAGAGGAGGATGAGGAGGAGGGTAGGGGAGGATGATGAGAGAACAGAGGAGAGATTGAGGAGAAGAGAGGAAAGGATGAGGAGAATTGAGAAGGATGAGGAGTGAGTGAGGAGAGGAAAGGATGAGAAGAGAGGAGGAGGAGTAGAAGGAGGAGGAGTAGGAGGAGGAGGAGGAGGAGGAGGAGAGTGAGGAGAGGAAAGGATGAGAAGAGAGGAGGAGGAGTAGAAGGAGGAGGAGTAGGAGGAGGAGGAGGAGGAGGAGGAGGAGAGTGAGGAGAGGAAAGGATGAGAAGAGAGGAGGAGGAGACGGATGAGGATGAGGAGTGAGGATAGGAGAGGATGAGGAGAAGAGAGGAGGAGAAGAGGAGAGGATGAGGAGAGGAGGAGGAGGAGTGTGGGTGGGGAGGAGGCAGGCAGGGGAGTGGGGAGTAGAGGGGAGAGAAAGAATAGTTGGGGAGGAGGGAAGGAGGGAATAAGGAGGAGGGGAGGGAGAGAGGAGGAGGGGGATGGGTGAGGAATGAGTCAACGAATCAATTATCGAGTTTTACAGACGTGTAGGCTTAAGCCCAGACGTAATAGATCCTGACAGGTATGTGATGGGAAAGAGGGCTTGCGGTTAGCATAGGCTTGGCAGAGATACAGTATAGGAGAGGTAGAAGCTTAAAGCATCGCGACGGCGTCTGCTATGTGGTGAAGTGCAGAGGTGCAAAAATCAAAATTCCTTAGTTCCGTTCGAGAGTTCAAGAGATGCGAATGTTTTTTTTTTAAATGATTGGTTTTCAACCAGTCTGTGGGTGGAAAGGGGTGTACCTACTCCCACGGTCCTTGATTTGGGTCTGTTTAGAAGGTAAGACTTACAGGAATGCTCAAAAGCAGCTTATGAAGCCATTCTAAAATTGTCGAAACATTCCGTTTGAGAAATATCTTTCATTAAATTGCCTTCGTTCTATTATTGTCTTGTTTAATCAGTCGCCTCATATCTTATTTCTTTCTTTAAAATTTCGATACGGTCTTCCTTTCCTCCAGGGGTGTCCATCCTCGAGGGGGGCACTGGATAAGTTGCCCCTCAACAATGCAAATGAGTTATACCTCCTGTCATAATGACGTCTGCCTCTCCTTGTCTATTTATTCATCTTTCATTCCACGTACATGTGTCAATGTCTATATCAGACGCAACATAATTATGGTCAATAGTATCAAACAATCGTCCTGAGTACTATCTAACCATGATAGCAAGTTGTTTTGATAGAAAGCAGAAAAACAAGAAACAGGTTTGGTCAGGTTTTGAAGGAAATCGGACAAACAACATGCAAGTTGTGAATGATTAAAAAACCAAGAGCAATCAATAGTATAGACAGAATACCATCCTGCAGAATAATAACCACACCAACATCAGGGGCGTAGCGTTGGAAATAAGCAGCGATGAATCTAAACGCCAATCTGAACGCCTCGTCTTTACTCATCCCTTCCTTCTCTTCTTGTTTCTGTGGCTCTGTCTCTGTCTCTATAACTCTTTCTCTCGCCTTCACAGTTACTCTTTGGCCCCACCTCACCATGCCCCAACCCTACTACCCCCTTTCCCCTTCTTTCTCTCTCTCTCTCTCTCTCTCTCTCTCTCTCTCTCTCTTTCTCTTCACTGCCTCTCCTTGTAATTCTTTACGTCTTCTATATCAAAATTTCCCTTCCTTGTCCAATATACATTCCATCTTTACTCCTGCTTGAGGTACGAATGTGTCCCGAATCTACTGAAGATGTTAACTTATTATTAATTTTTATGCTCTTTCTTTATTTTTACACAATTATCATAAGCCTTGCCAGGCCCGTCCTAAAGCCGACCCTGTGATAATCCGAGGTCTTCCAAAATAACTAATATGATCACTATCATTTGATATAGCCATGACGTACACATCATTCAGAATGTTAGCATTAATTCAATTTCAGCTAGAAACATATCATTCTGATCATTAGGGTGAATACTTCTCATAATATAGCATCTAACACGTAATAAGAGCGCAAGTTTCTCACTAGTTGCATTGCTTGAGGACTAAACGTATACAAATACTAGCTTCAAACATAAACTCACAATTCAATATTAACCCCCTCCCCCAGATAAGTATGAGGATATCTTTTAAAAATGAATAATTTTGTATCAATACAAATTATAAATAAACAATGCTGTAGACTCCCCCCTCCCCCCCCCCCCTCTCTCTCTCTCTCTCTAATATATTCTATTTTAACTGATATGAATCAGCACATCAATTCATCTTACTCTCATCATCAGCTCATCTCGCCTATATCATCCACGAAAACACTTTAATCAACAAAATAATCATATCATAGCTAATTAAGCGAAGCTAATCAAGACACAGGTCATTAACTTAATCTGAATTATGATAACAAAACGATAATCTTAACGACTTACCTTTCTTTCTGTGGTGAATTCGCCCGTTCTCCTCCAAGCCGCGCCCAGTTTCTACGCCCCGTCTGGTCTAATAACTTCTACAAACAAGCAGACTCGTATGTACACGAACAGACGATAGACACATCGCAAGCGGCCAGCGCCAAAAACCCGGGCGCGACATTAGGCGCACATTCCTCGCATACCAGTGGCGTCTAGTCTATCTATCCAAACACTATTCAATGCAAACCATCGAGCCAAGGCTTGTATTCATATGAGTGTTTTATAGTACGATAGCCTCCTTCAAGCGAAGTTCAAAACACAAGGTCGAGGTACTCTAGTGCTAATTATTCCCAAGGCTTTGCTGCTCACAAGCGATTAAAGATGTATATGTCTCTATACATGATGTAAAAAGACATTACATCTTTAATCGTTTCTTCCCGTCTCCATGTGATAAAAGCGAACTGTGAAAATGCTAAGTCTCAAATCAGGGCTTATATTGACTTAATGTTTAAACAGATTGTAATTATTATAATACGGCTCAATATAATGGATATGATTATCAGTCAATTACCATATGTGCTGTTACACTTTCTAGACTGCTTTCAGTTAATCATACCAAGACGATGACATTCTTATTTTTTGAGCTGAATTGTCATACATGCCTGAGAAACAGAATACTAACAATCTCATTACAAGCGCAAGCGAATTTTGACCAAGGAGCAACTCCTAAATTGGACCAATCAAGCTTTCCCTCCATCACCCTTAGATTTATTTTCTTCTTTACCGAATTTCACTTATGTCTGTCGAAGAGAAGCTTATAAAATAGTTCAAGATTTGGTTCAAGACGTTAGGAGCGAGGAAGGCGTGTGATGTTGATGCAGATGGATATAAATGCAAGAAAGAGAGATAGAGAGAGAGAGAGAGAGAGAGAGAGAGAGAGAGAGAGAGATGGGGGAGGGAATGTGTATAGATCTGCGCGCGTGTGTGGGTTGAGAATTGGTGTGCGTGAGTTGTGTGTATATGCGAGCGCGCGCGGTTTGTATACTGGATGTGGATGTTGCAGGCGAATCGGGAATAGGGACGGGTGTGATAAAGAGGAGAAACGAGGGACGGAAGAGGGAGAGAAACAGATCATACAGACTAGAGAATTATAGAATCATCTCGTAAAACTATTAGGAAGTACTCCTTTTGGGGGAAAAGTTTATTGACCCCCGCATTCACTTAGCATGTTAATGATCTCCTGTCTTTCCACAGAAAACAAACAAAACAAACGAAAACAAAAAGCTCCTAAAATGCTCACGAAACCAGATGATTGAAATGTACTTGATGGACGACTGGAAGCTAATAGTGAACCTCATCAAGTCCTTCCGCATATTAATTTCTGACGTGAGTCTATTTTAATAATCGTGGTCGTCATCACAAGAAAGGTTATGATGATCGATCGAGATCCTGAGGTTGAAGTGCTGATTGCACATACCGCTTCCCATGTGCATCCATAGGGTAAGACCTGGGTAATACCGCCAGACCGACCACAAACCGACCGATTCAAGGCCATAGGCGTAAAGCGTTCATTTTGTTCGGTGTGTTGTCGGTATGATGTTTATCTTGTTGGTGTGACTTCGGTAGAATCCTCAACGAATCTCGACTGATGAGTTCCTAAAAGTATATTTATAAAATAAAATAATAATAAGGTTTTATTTACCCAGGGTAGCCCCTTCAGTTATGAAACTGCTCTTCCAGCGGGCCGTGCATAACATAATATGTTATTATATTACTACCCTTCTCCAATCCAATAGCTGAGTGCCTAGCTAGAAGGCAGAAGGTCCCATTATTATAAGTCTTTGGTATGACTCAGCCGGGGTTCGAACCCACGACCTCCCGTTCATGAGACGGGCGCTCTAAACACTGAGCCACCATTTGATATAAATTTGCCCAACAAAATGTTAATTACCTGTCCAGCTAACTTTTGACATTTTCTTTACCCAATTTGAATAATACATTGTCCAGGTAGGGTCAATATTTATTATAATTACTTAAAATAGGGCGAAATCTTAACCTTGTTGGGTACAAGATAAATACCCATGGGTGGATATTCATTTACCATTATGGCATTTATTTTACCCAGTATTTTTAGAGGTATAGGTAGAGATACTATTGCTGCAACACTCCATTTCATAATGTAACTTCACCGGCATAAATCCTAGCAATGAGGGGAGGGGGGGGGGGGGACGCGGTCAGACAATTTTCTAATGTTTAATTCCGAATAGGTAACATTGATCCGACATTGCCTTTTCAAATGGTAAACATAGCGGTGCTTTGCACAGCGTGTATCTCATGAAAATTACGTCCGTATACCAACACCTTAAAAATCACACGCAGGCCTCTTTCTAAATAAAATAGTCGCACTATACGAAATTCCTAGGGTACGTGAAAATACGAGCTTTTTTTCCTTTTGAAAGTTCTATACCACATTTAAAAGAAAATTGAAGAAATTTCTATCAACTGAGTAAATTTGAATCGTGTTTTTCAAACATTTGGGTATAGTGCATTGTGTGTCTTGTGTAGGGTTTGTGTAGGTGTATTATATATTTTGTTTGTTTGTTCGTGTGTGTGTGTTTTTTGTTGTTGGTATGTTATGATATCTATTATAAAGTTATATTTTACACCAATTATTATTGTCAAACAAGTATTACGATACACTTCATGCATGCTTTGTTCTGTTGACCGTCTCGACGAAACCCCCAATTAATTATGTATGGCCATCCTAATTCCCATTATACTGATTTGTACAATTTATTCTTTCTTATACTTTATATTGATTTAAACTCATGTATATGTATTTCATGTATTTACCTATGTATTTTTAATATGTTTGACAGAATTGAAAGAAGCGAATTGAATTGAATATCCACACATGACAAGTAAATAAAAGGCAGACACAGTCGTGAGTTATATCCCTTGTTCCATTTTTATTTGACACGAAAATAAGTGCCACATTTATTTTATGATTCATAACTAAGGCGCATGATGGCTTATAATAATATAATAGACATTTCATACGCGTAAATCGTCCACATTTATATAAAAAGAAAGCCCTCTATTCGTAGATAGCAATTAGACTATATTGCAATTAGAGTACCGAAAGTGCCTTTCGTACGTGCACGAGTTGAGTACTCAAAATAATAGTTATTTTATTCTCTCACTTATACGGAAACCGTTTTAAAACTCATATACACGATACATGACGTTGCTTCGTCATAGAGCAATAAATAATAATTTCTATTTTTTGTAACGAGATTGTACTATTTTGTAGGATATTGTTAGACAATATTGTACGGCATGATTATCAAATAATTATTCAATATAAAAAGTATATTTTCTGCAAAAAAAAACATTGAGTTACTGTTATGAATATATAACAAACATGGATTGTCTATTCGACATGAGATTCTGCATAATTCAAACAAAACGTTGCATTTTATTCATTTAGTTATATTAAAATGAATATTTATCTTTCAATCCACGTATCTGTTTCTTGATTTTGATCTCATATCCGGTTCTGTATTTATAGGTTATTTATTAATGTTTTAATGAACACATGGAGTGCATTTCACATTTCCTACAGTATAAACAAAATAGTGTTTAGTAAAAACGGCTGTGTAAAAAATGTGATCACACATTGTCACATATTGTCTAGCTTCGGCTGAGCTCATGCCAACTAATGGTATTCAACAAATTTCATTTTCACAATAAAGTATATAAATATTTTTTCATTTCAAGTCATATCAAATAGGAACAATCATACTAAAAGACGTAATAACTAAGTTACTGTAGTATAAAATAAAAGTAATTTCTAAAATAATCAAGAATCCCGATTTCAAAGTACACCCGATTATCAATAAATTGCAAATCTACACGATTATATCTAAAATGGAGGGGGAAAATCGTGCGAGAAAGGCATGTTAGGTGTGTGAGAGAGAGGGAGAGTGTGTAAGAGAGAGAGAGAGAGAGAGAGGGATAGAGAGTGTGTGAGAGAGAGAGTGTGTGTGTGAGAGGGATAGAGAGTGTGTGAGAGAGGGATAGAGAGTGTGTGTGAGAGAGAGAGAGAGAGAGAGAGGGATAGAGAGTGTGTGAGAGAGAGAGTGTGTGTGTGAGAGGGATAGAGAGTGTGTGAGAGAGGGATAGAGAGTGTGTGTGAGAGAGAGAGAGAGAGAGAGAGGGATAGAGAGTGTGTGAGAGAGAGAGTGTGTGTGTGAGAGGGATAGAGAGTGTGTGAGAGAGGGATAGAGAGTGTGTGTGAGAGAGAGAGAGAGAGAGAGAGAGAGAGAGAGAGAAGGGGGCTAGGGAAGAGTAAAGAAAATTATGCTAAGAAGATTCGTCACTACAAGAGATATGAACATGGCGAAAGTCTACAACTCTATAACATTTCGAAATTCTTATAGATAAAAAATTATTCTTGTACACAAAATATTATTTATACACGCATGTATGGATATGCAAAACATTCTTTATGCAAAACATTCTATATACGTGTATATAAGTTGGAGCACCTCTATTTAATACAAAAATGAATCACTTTTTCGATTATTACGTAATTCTGTTGCATAATTATATTTGTTCGAAATCTGATTGTATTTGATTTTTACTTTTTCATTGTCAGTTTGTAATTCCCTATTTCTGGTCAAAACATTCTACCACCAATTTAAGAATGGGGAACAGAGCTTACCTTTTTACTGATATCGTATTCCCATTATATTAATAACATACATTTTGCTCAAGGTGCGTTTCAAAAACTCACCATCGTTTGTAAACGCGTTCATATGACGTTAAAGAAACGCGCTTCTGGTTCGCCTGAAAATAACAGGCGCAGTGTTGTGTGCGAATCCAGGGGAAAGCGCTAATTTTTCTTGAAAAAGAGCTAAAGTTTCAAAACTATCTTTTATAAATGTGTTTCAAAAGACTGATTCTGTCTTGCAATTGAGCAATAAACGCAACAGTAGGCCCGTATTCTAGTAACATTTAAACCAGACACTTGGTTTTAGGGTTGTGATCAAAATCGTGTTTAACAAAGAAAGTTAAGTCCGAGGTCTAAGTTTCTTTTGCTAAACGTGTCTTTAGATCTATGGTCGGACTTAAGTGAATTAGAAGAATACAGACCTCATGGTATAGTTAATGAGATACTGAACAACGGTACGCTCTTCTTCTTGTGTATGTTGATGTTTACTGCATGGCCTCATTGAATTCTTTTGTCTCCTTGCCTTCTGCTACGACCGAAACTGGAATGAGCGGGTGCTTGGTCTTCATTAGGTATTTCTGAACAGAAAGAATTGAGAATAAATACAAAAATCAAATATCACGGCAAATCTATTCAAGAAGAAAGGCATGCACTCTCCTGACATGTTTAGGTATACAAATTAGACAACTAATCAATGGAAAATACTTTGCGGTCATTGAACATTGGTACCAAAAAAGAATGTGTCAGTGGTCATGTCGAATGATGAAACAAAAAACGGGAAAATGTACAAGAATATGACAGGGGGGAAGGGGGGGGGGCAATTAATAGTCTCGAAATGGAACTTTAATCAATAGGCTTTCTGATAATGATATCTCATTTTCTCTGTCTTCCTGGACTTTTCTTGACAGTAACGTGAGTGAAGGCATGCAAGGGGTCATTTCGATTGCGCCATGAAGGCTGTGCTAATACTCCATCACAAAGACTAAGATGACTTCAGCTGGACTTGAACTATGGCAGGCCATTCATGCCACTGGTTGCTCTCACCATTGGTCTCTCAATTATGATCTTTAGATATATATTTTTTCCTTCAATAATGAACTGTCAAATAAATTGTGTGTCCGTCCCTTGAGAAACCAATGCCAGGGATAGTTACATGAACAGCCTGCCATAGTTCAAGCCCAACTTAAGTCGAGCATAGTCTTTGTGCAACACTCCCTGTGTCTGGAGGGAATTAGCCGATACGCAGAAAAGATTCCATTCCAATCCAATCCGACCTGGAAATTTGTAGACCCTCAATATCTAGGTGCCTCATTAGAGGCGCTGATGAGACTAAAAGATTACAGAATATTCCTTTCATGATTCACCTGGAAAAGACTGGGATAGTGGCTAGTTCAAAACGGTTTTATCACGCATTCTCCTGCAAATACTGCCCCCTTCCTACCTGGACAACACCCCCTAAAAAAAAATCTAAAACCTAATTGCATTCCCAACTCCAACTCTATACTTTTGACGAAGTATGGGGAGCAATTCTCGATTGCCGCGGGAGAAATGTCGTGTCACATTTTTAGAGCAATAATTTCCCTTTTTAATATTTATTTTGATGCAAGAAAGCTAATATCAACTCACATGTGCATAGGTCATTGCATTTCTCCTCTCGTCGATGGAGGCGTCCTTCCCCACCCAGACGAAGCAATGCAGTTTGTTGTCAACAATGAACACATCCTAAATTGGAAACAAGTCGTTAAAAATTATGAATACAAATAACAGCAACAATAATAATAGTAATAATATTAATAATAATGATAATGAGCAGAAGAAGAAGAAGAAGGAGAAGAAGACGAACAATAAGAGAGAAAAGCAGGACTGCCTTCAATTTCGTCTTATTCTTCAGTACATCACTACCATCCACGTCTCTTTTACTCTCTCATCAATTATTTACTTTTCCTGATCTCTTCTCCCGCCTTTCCTATTTCTTTTCAACACTATCTATTAATGTAGGGGAGGAGGGGGGTGGCTTCACCTCTTAGCCCCTTGCTCTGGTATGGGATTATAACACGATCACTAATACTGAAAAGTCCACCTGAGGCGATTTTAATCACCTTGTCCATCCATCACCTATCAAAATGTGCTACAATATTGCTACTACCTCGAAAGCAGGATTTTACCGTGATTATAGGCTAAACCAGAGCATAGTTTCTATGGCATATAACATAGAGCATTAAAATTGTCCAGGTTTTGAATTTTCGAAAGTGTTTGCAATCATGTTTTATTATATATATGAACAGATTGGAAACCTACCGCACTTTCGAGACATGCTCGCGGAAGCTCGCCCTCTGCGACCACAGCGAATTCCATTCGTCCGCTCTCATCGCTCAATCTTGGAATTAAAAAAAGACAAAGAACGGTTTTGTTTTTGAGTTATCAATACAGTTTAGTTCATTTCAGATGTATTTCCACCAATCTGAATAAAATCACAAATCACAAAAGCTTCAGATGTATACAATGCCAATTATTATTATGTTACAAACAAATGAACACAAAATCTAATATTACTACATACGAAACAAGACAAACCAAAGAGGGGTAAATAATCGTAGTGACGTAATAACATTCCACCATCTGGGAGTCAGTTTGGTTGTATCTTTGACTGGATGACTAAAACAAACAACAATTGTATATTCATATCTAGTGATCATTCTTAATCAGGAAGACTTTTGATTCATAATTAACCATGTTGCAGTCTTATGCGATTGATGAAATGCAGATGTATTACACGAGGCTGTTGATCAGGGGAGCGTGTAGAGGGAAGAGGGTGCCCCTTCATTCTCTCTTTCATGTTTCCTTTCCAATCTCCCTATTTTACTCTTCTTTTATCATTCTGTGGGGGGGGGGGGGGGTGGGGGGGGGGCGTCACATGCCCAGTGCCGTTGTAGTCTTATGGTTTGATAAATGCAAAACTGAGGCTGTTGATTGGAAGGGGGGGGGGGGTTTGCAGGAGTTATAACATATTTCTATGTTCCTATCCCCTCCCCTCACCTTTTCCTCCTCTGTCATTCGAATGAAGGACACGTGCCCCCATGCCCCCGTGACAATGCCAGTGGACTTACCTGTGGACAGCAACCTGGCTATCGTCATCCTCAGCAACCTCCCTAATAACCTCGGTGTCAGGAAGCCGGTCGTAGAATTCATGTTTAGGCGATAAATCGTCCTCATCCAGTGTTTCCGATTCAGCCCTCCCTCGCTCGCCCTTTATGGATTGTATGTACTGTATAGCCTGTCAAATCCAAAGGGTAAGATTGTTACGATTACATTTATGCAATATGTATATTCGTGAATAAAATGGTTCTATATTGAAATGAAACTTTTACCACACTAAAGTGTCTTTTCTCTTAGTTAGCAAATCCCAGAAGAGCGATACCTGGCAATAACAAGACCGAATATCCTCATATTCAGTCATCGAGTAGCCCCAATATATAATGGAATATTTTATCAAGTGTATATTGATGACAAAAGAACACTTTATCATAATAACAGTGTTATTCGTATTTGCTCGCTGGATTCCTGCACATACAAAACTTAGAAACCGGATTAAACTTTGAGGGAGAGGTGTATATGTAAGAGAGATGAAAACCAGATCTATGTTAAATTTTGAATTTGGGCGACGTGCAACTTTTTATTTCCCAAAAGGGTGCCGTGACTCATAAAGTTGAAATGAGCTTTCTACATCATCTTGGAAGATGTGACTTGATCTAGGAATAATTTCAATGGTAAGATCAGCTCTCTGTCTACTCCTGCAAAATGACTCTGATCAGACTAAGACTCAGGTTCGAAACCCGAGTCACTTTTTTCGGATGGTGACATTAAAGGTCGGTCCCAGACAGATATAATACCTGATTGATACACGTCTGTAAAACCAAAATCACACACCCCTTACCATACACACATACACCCACAAGCCCCCCCCCCCACACACACATCACCTCCCCCCACACACACATATACCCAAGCCCACAAACACCCCCTTCCCATACACACATATACCTACAGGCCCACACACCCACCCCCTCCCCATACACACATATTTTTTTATTTTTTTTTAACAATTTTGTTTTATTTCTCCAGATGTGTAATACAAACCATGACATACAATTGAATAAAATATACGTGTTCAATATTGATGCTTTTACATAAACATAATTAAACACAAACTTATTTGCAGTATAATATAACTTAGCAACAAAGTAAACGTATAAGGACCTAAACATAATATGTCAATTGTAAATGTTATTTACTTATATATTACAAAAAAAAACTTAAACAAATCTGGAGGTAATTTTACTGAAACAATCCTGCCCCCTCCCTGCCCCCTCCATCACACAAACATACTCACCCTCTATCACACAAACATACTCACCCACCCACACACACACATACTCACCCACCCACCCACCCCCCCCCCACACACACACACAGTACTCACTCAGTGGATGTCTGCTAACATTCTCAACTAAAGAAAAATATACTAAATAAGTTATCCAGGCCGCAAAATCGAGTTACGCTTTTAACGGTCTCACGGTGGAGAAGAAAGCAAATCTTAATTAATCTTAAGCTGCTCCCACTTTAAGAAATGTGATCCTAGCTTACCCATTTTAATTGCCATTTTCTTTTCCTCATCCCTATACTTAAAAATGCTTTTTTTCATCTTTTCTAAAGTTAGTACTCGCCCCCCCCCCGATCTTGACATAAATGTAACATACTTCACCATGAAAATGATAGTATTACACATTTTTATTCTATATGAACTACCTACCAACCCAACAAATATATCTCGCCATTCTAAATCTTTAATTTCATCTAACTCAAAAAGTTGTATTAAAGCCTGCCATATCCTTTGAACGCTCCCACAAGATAAAAATAAATGTTTGTATGTTTCTATTTCCTGCTTACAAAACGAACATAAATTATCACCAACAAAACCAAATCTATGAAGATGCTCATTAGTGTATATGGCTCCATGCAATAATTTAAATTGAAATTCACGTTGTTTTCTAATGAGTATAGTAATTCTTGGTCTAACAAATATTTCTTTTAATTCTTTATCTATAAAATCATAATAATTTTGCCCATCCCTTACCTGCAAATCATACGTTTGTTGCAGTGCTTTGATAAAATAATCATAGATTGTTCTTGAACCCACATCCACAAACTGTATTTTTTTACTAGAAATATGGAAATAAGTATTAAAGCTTATCAAATCAACCTCGAGGAATTCTATTAACCCTGAATCATCCTTCCATAACCTGGGTATCGCATCATAAATATCAATAATCATAAGCAAATTATTACCTTTCATACCGAGGTTCATAAAATATTTAACAGACTTAACATGACCTTTCTCAACCAAATGATTCAGTTGAACAATCTCTCTTTCAAACAAGTATCTATCAAATATACTTTTTCCATTTATACATATATTCTGATTATTAAAAATAATTGGATTAATATAACCCTCCAAATATCTTAAATTAATTGTCTCTTGCCATGCTTGCAACATTTCCATATAGTATGGTGGAATATCTAAAACGAGTTTAATCTTTTTTAAATCATAATCACATAAAAAAATAAATCTACCACCCACAAACTGTAAGCAATGATCAAAAAACAATTTCCATCCCAAACTTTTCTCTCCATATAAAAGACGTTTTATCCACATCATGCGCTGTATTTTAACTGACATTTCAAAATTAATCATTCTTAATCCTCCAAAGTCATAATCCTGATGCATTATTGCCCGTTTAATTCTATCTTTCCCCCTCCATATGAATTCAAATGAAATTTTTGCAACTTCTTTATAAACCCAATGAGGGACAATAACGAGAGATGAAATATAATTTAATTTTGAAAGCGCATAAGTTTTTAGCAAATGTATTTTACCCATAATAGTTAAATCTCTTTGTTTCCACCATACAAGCAATTTTTTTTATTTTACTTAGAATTTCTTTATAATTCAAATCATCTTTTAATCTTCGATCTAATGAATAACTAACCCCTAAAATATGTATTTCCTTAACCAAATTTCCAAATAAAGGCCCATCAGGTTTGTTCTCATCCTCACCCATCCACATAAAATGTGTCTTTGTTTTATTCACTTTAAGACCACTAATTTGTTCAAATGATTCAAAAATATATTGCAACCTTCTAACCGAATCAATATCCTTCAAAAATATTGTCATATCATCTGCATATAACACTTGCCTAATTTCAGATTTTCCAAATGTAATCCCTTTAATACCGTTGTCCCTCCTTACTGCATGCGCCAAAATTTCGATGGCAACCAAAAACAAATAAGGCGATAATGGATCCCCTTGCCTTACTCCCCTTTCTATTTAAAAATACCCCGTGGAGTGACCACCGTTCATAACACAACTACTTATCCCTTTATACAATAATTTTACCCAAGAGCAAAATGAATCTCCAAAACCGAACAATTTCAATATTTGAAATAAATATCTATGAGATACAGAGTCGCAAGCTTTCTCAAAATCCACTGCACACAAAAACCCTTTCCCTTGTTCCCCATAATGCGTAGAATAAAATAACATGTCATCTATCAATCGCACCGCTTCCCCATATATACATATACCCACAAGCCCACACACACGCACACCCTCCCCATACATACATACATATACCCACAAGCCCACACACACCCTTTCCCATACACACATATACCCACAAGCCCACACACACACACCCTCCCCATACATACATATACCCACAGGCCAGCACACACCACCCTCCCCATACACACACATACCCACAAGCCCACACATAACCCACAAGCCCACACATAACCCCCTCCCCATACACATACATACCCACAAGCCCACGCACCCACCCCCTCCCCATACACACAAATACCCACAAGCCCACACACTCACCCCTCCCCATACACACATATACCCATAGGCCCACACACCCACTCCTCCCCAAACATACATATACCCACAAGCCCACACACCCCCTCCCCATACACACATATACCCACACAAGCCCACACACAACCCCCTCCCCATACACATACATACCCACACGCCCACGCGCCCACCCCCTCCCCATACACACATATACCCACAAGCCCAAAAACCCACCCTAAATTTCTCATCCTTGTTGCAGTCTCTACCGAGCCATAGGTACAGTTTGAGTCCGGCGTCCAGGATGTACACGTCGTTCGAATCCAGGGACTGTTTGGAGAGGTCCACCTCTTTCACTTGCACACTCTTCTTATCGCCGTGGAAGTGCATAAGACGGGTCTTGTATTCCTTGGGCCCAACCCTCCTGAAACCGGTGTCGGCGCCACCAGCCATGGTCCTACAATAGAGACAAAACAGAGAGGCAAACAAATACGTGAAGATGGGAGGAAACGAAAGTAGGGAGAGTTGGAGGAAGGGGTGAAAGGAAGAAGGGAGGAAGGGGATAGAGGGAAGAAGGAATGGGCGATGGAGACGGGGAAAGAGTGAGGGAGGGTGGGGGACGAAGGGATGTTGGGAAGGAGGAAAGATGGAATGGGGGAATGGGACAGGAAAAGAGGGAGGGAGAAGTAGGGGACGAAGGGATATTGGGAAGGAGGAAAGAAGGAATGGGCGATGGAGACGGGGAAAGAGTGAGGGAGGGTGGGGGACGACGGGATATGTGAAAATCCTATAGTAAATGTATAATATGTGTAGAAAAAAATAGAAAATCTTTTGATTTTATATATCGACAATTACAGATTCCAGGCGAAAAGAATAAATGGAAAAAATATTGAAAAGAGGATAAAAAAGAGAACAAAAATACCCCAACCACATACCTTAAATATTTTACAAAAGAGTATACAGATACATTAGATGTGGATCTCCCTTGATATGGAAGTCTTTTAATACTCAAATCATTTATAGCAGAAGGGGGAAGAATAAAGAAACAAAGCTGACTCATCCCTAATACAGACAATTCGCAAAGAAGAATGTAAAGAAAAGAATATTGCAAATTAATTAATAAAAAAAATGAAGGATGTTAATAAAAAAAATTAAAAATTGTACACAAAATACATAGGCGTGTATTATTGTTAACGTAAAGCCCACGCTGGGTTTTAGATTGTGTCGGGATTCATGAATTTAGTCTAACGTCTAAGTTCTCCTTTTTGAACATGATTTTAGACCAAAGGTTAGGTGTAAATGAATACGGACCTAAAGGTTTCAAAGAACAATTGTTATCCTGATATATATATATATATGTATATTTATTTATTTTCTCATATTGTGAATTTTTATTCTGTTCTTTACTCTTAATTTTCCAGGATGCAGACTGTGGGGGTGACATGCTTTCGAGTAATAGCAATTTAAATTGCTTTTGTCACCCCTGACCAGCAGATTGTATCCTTCTCTCTATCTCCTCTCCACTTTCCTAAAGCTGTTTGAATGTATTATGAATTGTCTATGTATTATCTGATTGTTATACTCACTGTATGTTTTCCGATTGGTCAAATAAATAATAATAATAATAATAATGACGTAAATTATCGAATAAAACAAACTTAGGGAGGAACAAAGAAAACTAATTTGAATCCTGAAGTCTGACAAAACCATACGGGTGAAACGAAAGCTTCAAATCATTTAATATAACAAAATAAACAAACAAACTCTTACTCGAATTTTTTGAAGTAGCCCTTAAATAGAGAACTCTCATGCCCCTGGACTTCGCGATGCTGAACGGGCTTATCATCCAAGAGTGTGTCCAGTTCAACTGTCTTGTAGGCTGCTGTACCATACTCATCCTAGATGGGGAATGTCATGGGAGAAAAACAACAATTACAATCATGGTATCAAACATCGTACAGGTGTTGTGGTCTTATGGATAAGTACCCGGACTATCAAGTACAATGGCCGCGGTCCTTTGGCAAAGTACTAATCTTTATTTGCCACTCTCCTACGTTCATAGCCGAACGGCCAAATTTGCAAAATAATAATTCAAAGTCAATTGATTCATTATGCCAAAATAGCTTGTAATAATGCACACTGGTTAGGACAGGGTAAACCTTGTTTGAAAGAACACACTATAGCACGCCGAGTATATACACAGACAGAAAGGATTTCAGAAAGGTCCCGAGTATGTCAAAGACTGTTCACACTGTGCACTATGGTGTGATACTATATTACCACAGAAGGAATTACATTGTATACACACCAGAGTGATCACCAGATGCAGGCGCGGATCCAGGATTTCTTAGGGGGGGGGGGCAAATTTGAAATTATGCGAGCCAAATATTGGTACGTTATGGTGAACAACAGTGACGTAATGCGGGGGGGGGGTCGGTGCAGGGGGGGGGGGCGAGTTTCCCCCTCCCAGGCTTTGACGTTTCATTATATTATTAGAGAAAGAAGACGATTCGTTGTACCGTTCTCGAAAATAAATCTCGTCTGAATTAAGTTTTTCTCCTCCCGCGCGAAGCGCGGAAAATTTTACGATTTATTAAATTATTAGAGAAAGAAGACGATTCGTTGTACAATTCTCGACTCTTAATCCTTGTCTAAATTCAGTCCCACCCCCTCCCTCTCCTGCGCGAAGCGCGGAAGCATTGACGTTTTATTAAACTATTAAAGAAAGAAGACGATTCGTTGTACCGTTCTCGAAAATAATTCTCGTCTGAATTTAGTTTTTCCCCTCCCGCGCTAAGCGCGGAAAATTTTACGATTTATTAAATTATTAGAGAAAGAAGACGATTCGTTGTACAGTTCTCGACTCTTAATCCTTGTCTAAATTTAGTCCCCCCCTCCTCCTCCTCCTGCGCGAAGCGCGGAAGCTTTGACGTTTTAATAAACTATTAAAGAAAGAAGACGATTCGTTGTACCGTTCTCGACCCTTTATTCACGTCTGATTTCAGTTCCCCCCCCCCCCTCCCGCGCAAAGCGCGGAAGCTTTTACGTTTCATTAAATCATTAGAGAAAGAAAACGATTCGTTGTACAGTTCTCGACTCTTAATCCTTGTCTAAATTCAGTTCCTTCCTTCCCCCTCCTGCGCGAAGCGCGGAAGCTTTGACGTTTTATTAAACTATTAAAGAAAGAAGACGATTCTTTGTACCGTTCTCGACCCTTTATCCTCGTCTGATTTCAGTTCCCCCCCCCCTCCCGCGCAAAGCGCGGAAGCTTTTACGTTTCATTAAATCATTAGAGAAAGAAAACGATTCGTTGTACAGTTCTCGACTCTTAATCCTTGTCTAAATTCAGTTCCTCCCTTCCCCCTCCTGCGCGAAGCGCGGAAGCTTTGACGTTTTATTAAACTATTAAAGAAAGAAGACGATTCGTTGTACCGTTCTCGACCCTTTATCCTCGTCTGATTTCATTTCCCCCCCCTCCCGCGCAAAGCGCGGAAGCTTTTACGTTTCATTAAATCATTAGAGAAAGAAAACGATTCGTTGTACAGTTCTTGACTCTTAATCCTTGTCTAAATTCAGTTCCTCCCTTCCCCCTCCTGCGCGAAGCGCGGAAGCTTTGACGTTTTATTAAACTATTAAAGAAAGAAGACGATTCGTTGTACCGTTCTCGACCCTTTATCCTCGTCTGATTTCAGTCCCCCCCCCCTGCCGCGCAAAGCGCGGAAGCTTTGACGTTTCATTCAATCATTAAAGAAGAAAACGATTCGTTGTACAGTTCTCGACTCTTAATCCTTGTCTAAATTCAGTTCCTCCCCCTCCCCCTCCTGCGCGAAGCGCGGAAGCTTCTACGTTTCATTAAATCATTAGAGAAAGAAGACGATTCGTTGTACAGTTCTCGACTCTTAATCCTCGTCTGAATTCAGTTTCCCCCCTCCCGCGCGAGGCGCGGAAGCTTTTAATCTTCATTTAATCATTAAAGAAGAAGACGATTCATTGTACCGTTCTCGAAAATAATCCTCATCGGAATTTAGTTCCTCCTCCATCCCGCGCGAAGCGCATAAGCTTTACGTTTCATTAAATAATTAAAGATTCGTATTACCGTTCTCGCCTCTGAATCCTCGTCTCAATTCATTCCCCCCCCCCCTCCTCCACTCCTGCGCGAGGCTTTGACGTTTTATTATTAGAGAAAGAAAACGATGCGTTGTACCGTTCTCTATACTCTTAATCCTTGTCTGAATTTCAAAGATGTTCTTTGTCTGCTCCTTTTTCTTCCTACGTCCTCTTTCGATTGGGGGGACCGCCATCCCCCCCCCCCCCTGGCTACGCGCCTGCAGTCAGATAAACACATCTTGATACCTTGTCCGACCCCGCAAGCTCAGGGGTTTAAGGCAATAAATTACGGTCAGATAAGCATTCAGGGGCCCGCCTTAGGGTCCCTGGTGGGGTCGAGGCGGCGGAGCCGGCCCCGGAAGCTCAGGGGTTTTAGGCGTTCAATTAAGGTCAGATGAGCATATTTTTGTGTATACCTTATTATTTTGTGACACTGGCAAGTCACTATTTGGCGTGGGGTCCAGGGGGCGGAGCCCCCCAAAAATCAAAGGTTTTAGGCATTAAATTACCGTCAGATGATCATCTAAGGGCCCGCCGTAGGGCCCTAGATGGAATCCAGGGGGTAAAGCCCCCGGAAGCTAAGGGGTTTTAGGCATTTAATCACGGTCAGATGAGCATATTTTGATGCCTCGAGGCTCTCGATCTCGTACCTCGGGCCCTGACATGTAGGAATCTCAAGAATCATATTTTTTGCCTGGTTGTAAATTTAGGAATTTTGTTATTTTCCAACAAACACATACAAACGTATAATTTACTAAAAAGTGAGGAAAAATTTCGGAAATTATGTCATTTCAGCATTATTTGTAATACACCGTTGTGGAATCAGAAATAAACCACGTTTGAATTTGATTTCCCCCAAGCCCCCCCCCCCCCTCTATCAGTACGCCAGTATCTCCTCTTTTTTTCTTTCCCTTTCCTTCCTTCTCTCTCATTTTTTTTTGATGGGGGGGGGGGGGGGGGTTAACAGCCTGGGAGGCAAGGCTCTTTCGCCCCCCCCGATCTCCTTCTTCTCCCTTTACTTTTCTTCTTCCTCTTCTTTCTTTCCCTTTTTCTCCCTTTTCCCTTTCTCCCTTCTTTCCCTTCTTCTCTCTTTTTTTTTTTTTTTTTTTGGCGGGGAGGGGGGGCCAAGGCCCGCTCGGCCCCCCCCCCCTGGATCCGCGCCTGACCAGATGAATTAGAACACTTCAAAAGTATGGGTAATGTGAAAACCAGTTGAAAACGTATTTTTACACTGCGTTCACACCCTGGCCCACTGTGATCACACAGAGAATCAAAGTGGGTTCACACCGGAGTATGGTAAGAGGGCTTTTGGAACACTTCCACAGTGTGGACAATGAGACAACACTATGTTCAAACTTTGTTCACACTGTGACCTACTGTGTTCAAACTGTGACCTACTGTGTTTACACTATGATCTACTTTGATCACAGATAACAAGCTGTGCTTCAACCAAGGTCTCTTCGTCTTCCTTTATTCTACATTGTACTGTTATGATTATACTCTATTATATTTTGTCACATGTGTTTTCTGGAAGACAAATAAACTTGATACTTAATACTTGATACTACTTGAAGTGTATACACACCACATTGTGACCATTGAGTGGATTTGAAACACTTTAATATTTAGTATGAGACAACACTATGTTCACACTGTGTTTGTAATGTGATCTTACATGGAGAGTTAAAGCGTGTACACTACACGGTGTGATGAGAGTATTTGTAACACTTAAACCTCTCGTATGAAAAACACTAAATAAGCTGTAACGCACTGTGATCACATAAAGAATCGCAGAGTGTAATATCACACTTTGATCTTTGATTTAAAGCACTCTCATGGTGTTGAATACGTGAAAAAACAATGTTCACACTGTGCTTCCATTGTAACACACTGTGATCACAGAATCACTTTCTTCACTGACCATACAAGCCACAGTGTGACGACAGAAAGTAGTTGTCTGAGATATCCTGACGTATGCTTGCCATTAGATTAGTGATATCAAAATATCCATTTTCAGGGGGAGTTGCTGTTGAAACTATTTTACACGAAATTTTTATTGATTTTTTTTTTCTGGGACCTTTTTTTGGCCACTGCATTTTAGAACTCACCTGGGTAGAATTCTTTCCGATCCAAAAATGAAGGTCGTGTTCTAGATCTTCCTCGCCTGGATTTTTCTAGAAATATACAAGAAAAAAAGCAATTATGCAAGAAAAAAAACTAATATAAATGTTTGTTCTGTTTGGGTTCCATACTCTCAGAAACTATATTTAAAACACCTTTTAAGTAAAGATGTTTTTCTTTCTATGATATATGATGAATAATAGAACAAAAGTGGACAAAGTTAAATTAACGCACGTATATTCAGAAGATTAACCATACATCTAACTGCTGTATGGTGATGGAATGACACGAAACGCAATTTCTCAATACCAAAATTTGCTTAAAAGTATCCGAAATCGAAAATTACTGAACCAATAAGTTTGATTATGATTAATTAGATAGTGGTAGAACAAGCGCATATGATAGATTTTATATGATTACATTTAGAAATGACAGCTAAGAAGGTACATACATAATTATGTAAAATAGGCAATGTTTGTAAAGTAATCAGATTGTCAAGTGCAAGTCACCTGTTATGAATATTTTCTTAATGTGATCCGTACATGATTTATGTGGGGATAATCAACAAGGAAATGAATTTGCCGTCAGGTTGAATTTTTTAAAGTGCTTTGCAATTGTGTTGTTATTGCACAACTTACGTATGTGTTGAGGATGATATAGGAATCTCCATCGTAGAAGCTTCCATATTGATCTTTATCCCAATGTTGTACCTGCACAAAGAAGAATGACATTTGTTACAAATTAGAGGTGTCATATTTAATGGAGGAGTTCTGTGGTGTCACTAGACCACACACGCCCTCTCCCATTGGGGCAATGGTGTAGCCAAATAGAGACGGGCCCCCGTATAACTGAAAAATAAACAGAAAGGAAGACGAGAAAGAAGAAAGATAGAGAGATCAAGAAAGATAGAGAGAGAGAAAGAGAATGATAAAGAAGAAAGAGAAAGAGAATGATAAAGAAGAAAGAGAAAGAGAGTCAACGAAAGGGAGAGGAGAGGCAACTTAACAAGAACCCTCTCTCTCCTATCTCAATAGCCTTGTTGTTTTACACTCGGTCTACATCCATGCAGTACGACTGGTGTTTTGTGTTTGGACATGTTTTCCAGACGAATTTTGCAGGAAAATTTTTAACAGGCAACAATACAGAGAAAACACATAGCCCCCAAAGCAAAATAAATCATAACGATGATCAAAAAATAATATGTGGATGTGCTGACAGGGTTCGGAAATGTAACCTAACAAAAACGAAGGGGGATGGGTGGGGCACAAGGGCTCAACTCTGTCGACTAACAACGCCCTTGTGCAAAGTGTACTACGGGCCATATGGTTCGGGGTACGCGTTTTCCCATCGACATTCTTTGGCAAGACTACTCTCTACTCAGCTATATTTAAATAGACAAAGACCTAAATCTAAGGGACTAGAAAGTTAAAAGAGATAATGTCAGACGTTTACCTTGAATTTGACAATACGCCAGATCTGGATGCCGACACCCTGTCCTGCTCCTTCCCAGGCTGGTTCTGTCTCAGCAGACGCCTTCTTCACTCCCTTATCGACATCCGAACCAAAGAGAGCGAGGTTCGAATCCTTCCAGTCGTATTCCTGAGCCTTCTGCATGTTTACTGGCGAAATGAGTTGTTGAAATTACCTGTAAAATAATGGAACAGTTAATTTTGTTTAACCTTTAAGGTATACACCAGTTCTGGTCATACGATTGCAGTGCGAAAGAAACGTTGTGGAATCGATCAGAAAAGGTTGATCATCTAGCTTATAAGTATTGGTGTATACTGCAAGGTTCTGGAATCATCAAAATGATAAGAAATTTGGCCCAGTCTTGGTAAAGAAAGATGTATATGGGACTATGCGATAATTTACCAAATATATCAAGTAGTAGGCGGTTTCCCGGCAAAATGTGTATCATGACGTACTAGTCAAAACATATTCTTTCACTTGATTGATAATAAGAGCTTCCATTTCATTTTTTTGAGAGGGGGTCATTTCCAAGACTGGTCTATACCTTTAAGATTAAATTAAATCATATTCAATAATGCGCACAACATACGTATTCTTGGGAGTTATTCTGATTTGCATCTCAATAGAGTAAAACCTGTATATCAGGTATCTTTATGTGAAAGAGAAACACACTTCAAGAGAAACAGAAAATGTGCTGTTTATAGTCAAGTGGCCTTTTTATACATGGGATTGCTTTCTAAAAAGCAGGTATCGCATCATTAAAAAAACACATGAATGCTCCGCAAGCTGGCTAAAAAAAAGAAGTTATAATAATAATCGCGGCAAAGCTGAATTTCAATGATTTTAGGATTTAAAAAGTGCATAAAAACATGGATCATACGGATTGCAAGGGACACGGCAGAAAATGTAGTTCCTCTTCCGCATTGCACGGCAACACTTTACATATATTATTTCCTTCAAAGGCCCCTCTATCGGTTAGATAATGAAATTCACTCGTCTAACTCCTTTGCCTGGTTTTATCACCATGGTTACCTACTCGCGTCTATTGTACGGACAGCAAACAATGACTGTATCCATTTGGTAAATTTAGTCATCGCGATAGTCAATGCCTATGTATTCACAACTACTTAAAGGAAGTATCTAGACTTTAGAGAGTAGTATTCTATGTACGGCATCAATTTACAAATAAATCGGGCAAGAGACAGGTTGTATCCAAGAAAAATATATTTACGATTATAATGAATAACAGAATGAAGAGTATATCTATTTATAACAAAAATGTCAAGGGCGCAATCTAGTGTTGCTTGCCAAAACTTCGCTAAAGATATAGTACAGTGTGGTTCGATCTGCTAGCTTGAGATAACTATGCTAGAAGATTATTATCTGCATTGATATCCGTTCATTAAATGTATTCCTTCTTAATTATAATCTTTAATCAAGGTATTTCAACATTATTATTCAACGTACGTTACATTATACCTTCAGAGGGTCTACATGATATCGTATCTTGCTCTAATGATAACAATACCTATAACAATGGTGATAATAATAATAATAATAACAATAATGATTCATGTAGTACCGATTGTACGAGAACGAGTCAAGACTCAATATCTTTCAATAATTATACGACAGTGCTTCCGCTTTTGAACATACAATGTTTCTTGCAAATTATCTCTGTCAGCACATCGCTGACACTACCTTTAAATGGATTCAGTATTTTTCCGCTATCATTACGCCCACAAATGTCCACAACTCCTAGATGTGTGATTCATCAACCCCGCATTCACTCGTACATCATACCGTATGTAGACAGATAATGGTTACAGGAAAAAAGACCCATCTGCAAGTGGCGTATTTGGGAGGGGTTACAAGCGGTCTGTCCCTCTAATATTGCTGTGTTCACAAGTGTTATTGTGCTTGCTTCAAATGTCTAGACCCATAAAACACCTCAAGAATATGGCAACCCATTTCTTCTTGCTTACTTGTGATTTTGTTTTCATGATTGATTCATGTTTTGACATGTTTAACATGATCGATGTTTATTGCCCTTCAGATCTTTGCAGATACTTTATGACGACTCAATAATACAAATCCACTTCAATTGCCAAAGTCATCTTTGGGCCTGGAAAGCATAGATCAATCCAAAGAGGCACGTTATTCTTTAAAATTTGATAATCCCTATTATTCTATTGCTTTAGTTGACACAAGATTCTAAATATATCAACGTAGTGAAATGGAAATTACTAAATTACAAGAAATCTTTGATTGTTATGCAAAATTTTATTTCACTTTGTATGTAAACCATGTTAATAAATATGTTTCTTTGTAAAATTGCGATTGCTGTTTATAATATGCACGGCATTGCTGAAGAACAGCCACTGGCTGAAGTATGCCACCGTGCTAAAATAAAATAATCAAACAAACAAACAAACAAATGAAGATGACTTGAGGTGCAATTTCTGCTTGCCAATAGAATTAAGTTTTAGATCGAGAGAATTTTCTTGCACCAAAATTCACGACCAAATTTACGTTTCATTTGCGTGGTATACATTCTTTCACTTGGAATGACTCCTCCAAAAACCACAATGCCCTGGTTTGTGTAAGTTCCGCTTCCCGCATGACGTCATGCCTCAATAAAAAACGGTGCAAAGTTCAATCGAGCTCGATCTACCGAGGTCTGCCAATTATCATACCATATAAGGAAATGTAACAAACGTGTATTTTTTTTGCTTCTATTGTAAGTCAAATCCGATTTGTGGAGGCTCCACATTTCGTTTCGGTTGGCGTTGTTTTAAAGGCACACTGTCCTACTTGAAGCTACTTGCTCCCTCTATATAGAAAACTTCCCCAATCGGTGCCTGTTGGTCCCCCATGATCCTCTTTTTCTTATGTTAAATGAGAGCTGAGTTAATGAGATAGCCACCTGTCACAGTGACCTCGTTGGCTCGCTGGGCAGTCTAATCCCTTCTGGTTGAAGTAGTAACGCCTCCCTTTAATTCTTTGCATTAGGTCTGTTTTACTGATTGTATGAAAAAATTGTTGAGTCAGTAAAACCTGCCTTAGCGACCAACTGTCTATAAAGACCACATTTTCTATTTCCTTCGAATAATGTCTCTCATCGAAACGTCAAAATAAACAACCTATACATAAAGACCATTAATTATAAAGAACACTTTTCGTCCCCCTAGAGCGGTCTTTATAGACAGGCTTCACCGTGAAACGTTAAATCACGTGAACTACTCTTGACCAACAAATTTGCAAGATATTTTCTATAAGGGGTGAACATTTTCGAGTGGCAAATTGGAGTCGAGAGGGCGTGTGGTGCCCGACACTTAACATCCATTGTTCATTATTAAACAACACTGTCTTATTACCGGGCTCTGCTCAGCATATAATATTAACTACATGGGTCGTCACCATTAGAGTAATGTAGAGTACTATTCATACAACAATTAAAAACGTGTGTCTGGTGAGAGCTCCTTATCGTACATAAGATTTTTTTCTTCATCTTCACCAGTACTTAAAGAGCAAGAAATCTTCCCCATTAGAACTATTAATCTGGCGTTTCTCTTTCCGCGATACGATCAATATCGTCTTCATTTTCCACGGAATTTAACTTGAGTTCCTCATGAGACAGTACATACACGTGGGCGTGCAAAGCAAATATAGTTATAAGCCAATATTGACAAATTCCGACCTCGGTTTCTCTCTCTTTCTTTCTCTTCATTTACAATTACGGACGTGGAACCCTCTCTTCCTCCTTTCTGCACTACATAAACGACAATGGCATACCACGCATGACAAATAGACCGGCCAAATAACATATCCAAATGTTATGCATAATCATTAAATAAAGATTGTTCTTGACAACCTGACGGCAAACTCGAGACTTGCCCAACATAGCAACAAATAGTGTATGCAGACTGGATTCCGAGTATTGTAGTTCATTCTCTTAATAACGGGTTTAATAATAGAATACCTCGTCACTATATGTCCCCAGAAAGGAAACATCGATAAATTTGACTATGTTAGTAAACCGGTCTATACGGACGGGGTTATGTAGTTTGTTGTCTGTCTCGTTAGTTTGACTTGGGTATTAAAATTAATGTCTTGATATCGTTTCATAGTTTAGTTGAATGGTTGTGTATGATGTTTAATTGTACATTAAAAATAAACTTTAGTACTGGTAATGCGATTGAATTGTGAAAGAAAAGGTGTGGAAAGGATCAGAAACAGTTGATCATGTATAGCATGTAAGTATTGGTGTGCACTGCAAGGTTCTGGAGTCATCAAAATCATAATAAATTTGACCGAGTCTTGGTAAAGTAACAAGCACTCACATAGAAAGCTATATATGGGACAACACACACGGTGTCGGGGCTAGTACTACCTTGATTTCCTTGTCTTTCTATGCTCATTACTCAGCCAGTATACATTTTCTTCCAAAATTGTTTGGCACATGTCATTTATTTGTAATCTTGAACATTCAGTGTAAGTTTCGTTTGATTCTGTGAGAATTATTATTATTTTTTTTACCAGTATTGGAGTTTATCTTTAATTTGGGAAAGAATATAAGCAAATCCACTATAAAAAGTATTTTCTTAGTCAGTTTCAAGAAGAATCATATCCATGCAGGCGAATAATATAACTCTATATAACCGTAATTAATGAGGAAATGTACAGAAAAAAATCTCTATCAGTGTCTCTACACTCTTGCTCTATCAGTCCATCACAATTCGGATTGATATTCTGACATAGACACGCTATGCTATATATATACAGCACATCAAAAACATTTAATTTCTCTATGTAAGTTAAGTGCATATACGTATTGGTGGTGAAGTGGTGCTTATTTTACCTGACTGCTAAGAAAGCACAAGTGCTTGTTAGTAGGCGTATGTAGGCATATATTCTATATCAAGATTATTATCTCTAGACCTAATAATTTATGTCATTTATCAGTATCACTTTCTACTTTCTTTCCGCAAAGGACTGAAATAAATGACGCGGCAAGGTTTGTTTGCACATTTTGCGGGTAGGCTTACACTTAAAGGGAAAGTCCACCCCAAAAATAAGTTTGTTTCGATAGAGGCAGAATAATAAGAAAATCAGGTGAGTGAAAGTTTGAGCTAATTCTGAATGAAAATAAGAAAGTTATGAATTATTGAAGTTGTGATCAATCAAATACAAATTGGCAACTCTGTGACTTATTAGACGAGCTCTCCTTCATTTGCTTTGTGCATAATATTCCATAAAATCATGTTTTCTTCGTTATAGATGACGGAATATATATTTGTTCCTTGCAGGGGGAGTATAGAAACATATTTGCAATTACTATATTTAGGGTGCATGTATGGTTGAAATTTTTCTTGAGGGAAAATGAAAATTTTAGATTTTTTTAGTACTGAGCAAATGGAAGTTGAGCTCGCATGATACGTCATAGAGTTGCCAATTTGTGTTTGATTGATCACAACTTAAAAAATCCTAACTTCCTTATTTTTAATCGGAATTTGCTCAAACTTTCACTGACTCGTTTCTCTCATTTTTCTACTCCTATTAAAACTAACTTAATTTCAGGGTGGAATTTCCCTTTAACGATATTATATGGTAATCAATCCAGGAAAAGGTAGCATAATCGTTGCTGCACTAAGAGAATGTAAGTACTCTTCATATTGAGAGCGAATCTATTTCTAGTATGGTCACCGATGGATGTAGAATTAATGACAGCAATTAACGCACACTAGGTTGTGAATTAATTTCCAATGAGTCACTAATGACATCGGTAATTGCTCCTATAACAGAGGGTATATTGAAACAAAACTTAGTACGTGAATTAATAGGAACAGAGAGAAAGAATGTGAGCAATTAATGATTATTTGATCAGGGTTATGACGTATCGTAGGATTACAAACTGTTACACTGCTGCCAATAACGTTAGAATGATCTTTTTTTTTTCTTACATATTTTCACGAAATAATTGTGACAATATGTTTTATTATTGATTTATAAAGTTTTCACATTCTAATTATTTTATTGATCAATCTAATGAGTCATAGACATGGATCTATAGAGTTATGATAAGATGTAAACTGTGTCTTTAAAATAAATCATAACTATCACAATCACATCATAACAAGAGATAAGCAAATTTTATTCCAACTTTATGGGGTAATAGTGTATCTGTAAAGCGCTTAGAGAAATTTGTATTACAGGTACTATGTCCCATTTGCAGGCCAAAAAAAATTAAACAGTTAAATTCCAACTGCATTTGAAAGATAATACTAATTTAGAAGTTCCCTAAAAAAGGTGGGGCTTGAAAATGTCTTCAAGTGGGAAAATAATGACTATTAGTTGTCAAATCGACTTTAGGGCTATAGAGCCCAAAAGTAATAGTCTTGATTTTCAGACAATTGTATCGAATGGTCATACGTTTTATGCTGCGCAAAGATTCAATCAGATTAATCTTGGCCATCACTAGAAGTGGGTTATTGATGAAGACAAATGCTCATGTACGCTTTACAACTCTTTTCATGTATGTTATTACCAAAGAAGAAAAAAGCCAGTCAGTCACTCAATAGTGTCTGACAGTGAAGTCTAGCAAGTAAACGGGTTTTCTTGCATAATTTGAATATGAGGACACTGCTAACGTTTAAATTTCACAGATAGGACATACATGACATATTCATAATTCCTGCAAAGTTCTACAGCATTTGAGGTTGGCTGCAAAAGGGACATAGTACCTTTAAGCGCTATATACAGGCGGAATATTATTGTTATTATTATTATTATTATTATTATTATTATTATTATTATTATTATTATTATTATTATCATTATTATTATTATTGCTATTATTATTATTATGGGCAACAGTGTACAATGATATCAAGATTATAAATTCTTTTTATAATGATATAATTAATAAATACTTATAAAGTGCACTTATCTAATGACTTACTCAAGGCGCTATACAAAACAAAATACAGAAATCTCTCTCTAGAATTTTACCAACATAATATCATTAGTAACTCTTTCATATTTGGTTTGATCCAAGCTTTAGTTGTGCTTTCAATTTAGTATAATTTTGAAAGGAACAATCCTGGTCGATTGCCTGTTCTTAGATGTGATTGGTATCGTATGGGACGGACTAGCTTGGATTCATTCATGGAAATACAAAAGCCTTCTCCATTCCATTCATCCACAGAGTATTTGATATAGAGCATTTTTATCACAGTTACCGAGCGCTTCCAATTTGTTAGTGCATAAAATTTGCTAGATTTGGTAGTATGCACTAATTTGGGATTTTTCCAAGACTCAAGTTTTGATGAATTGTACATTCAGTCGTGCACATGTACTTCATACTAACGTGTATTAACAGTACGCACTACTTCCGTATCACTTCGAATGTAAATATAGTCTATTTGTATTGCATAAGAACGTAGTAAACATACTTGTTTGACCTTTGTAACAGAGACATTCTCAAGAAACATGAGGCAAATATGTGCGCTGAATAGATAAGAATCTTAACGCGACTATAGTTTTAGACTCTTAAAGGTACTACGTCCCATTTGCAGGCCAACAAAATGAAAAGGATTAATTTCAACGGCATTTGAAAAAGAATACTTATTTAGAACTTCCTTCAAAACGAAAGGGTTAGAAAATATCTTTTAGTGGGAAAATAAAGAGCATTAGTTGTCGAATCAACTTTTTTTTAGTGATTGCAATCATTTTAGTAATAGTCTGATTTTCAGACCATTATACGGAATGGTCGAACTTTTTGTGTTGCTCAAAGATTCAATCAGTCTAATTTTGGCCATTACAAGAAGTGGGTTATTGATGTAGATAAACGCCCATGTACCTTTACAGCTCATTTTAAGTATGTTATTACCAAAGAAAAAAAAATGTCAGTCAGTCACTCAATAGTGTCTGACAGTGAAGGCTAGTACGTTAACAGGTTCGCTTGCATAATCTGAATACTAGGACACTGCTAATGTTTAAATTTCACAGATAGGACATACATGACATATTCATAATTCCTGCAAAGTTCTACAGATTTTGATGTTGGCTGCAAAAGGAACATAGTATTTTTAATGTGATTGATAATTGTCCATAGAAAGACGGATTTAAATAAAGTGATGCACTATATGTCTGGATTGTATCCTGCCTTAGAGTATTCAAATCGGAAAGAATAATTTAGTATCCAACAGTGTGAAAGTTGCATGGAAACAGTGTGAAGGCGGAGGTCGCATGGCTCGCCAACTCTGGGAATCTCTGCTACAACAGCGCATCACATTGTGTGGCACAGTGTCAACACACTTTGATAATAGTCACCGCCTTGAAACAGGTTCCAAATCAACTCGGTCACACCAAGGAGTCACACCAAGGAGTCACACCACGGAGTTACAGTATAGTCACCCTGAAATGCGTGAACTGATTTCCCCTACCTGTTTCCACAAGGTGTTGAACTCTGGGATTGCTTTCTGTTACCACTGCGCGCTGCAAAGTGTGAACAGAGTTTGCTTATAGTTTAACACTTTGAACATTTTCAGAGTCTACGCTGGAGTCACAGAGTGATAAATCAACTGCTTACTCCCTGTTAACACAGAGCACTACATTTCGTGGTACAGTGTGAATACAGTTTGTTCATGCCATGTCCAACACTTTGAAATTGTTTTACCGCCATTTGTGGGTTATTCTTTTACACTATCCTCACTGGAACTAAGTCATGGGCAAAACTTAGACCTTATTCTAACTTAAAAAAGTGACTAAAGACCGAGCTTAATCCAGCAGCTGCATTACATTTTTAGAAGGACTTTAAGAACGTTCTTATTCGACCTTATAGTTCTAGAATTAGAGTCCAAGCAAGGATTTACCACCGAGCTCTGTGGTAACTCTTTGGTCACAGTGTGGTAGGCCTATATGTATATACCGTCTTTCATTCTCTGCGCGTGGCTCACGTTTGTGAAACATTGAGCTATACGATTATGTGAACACGACTAAATCCACTGTGATATTTTTAATTCGTTATACCTGCACAGTCTATGGTTCTAAACAATGTGTGAAAAATAATCTTCGAATGTGTCACACTTTGTTGCATTGTGTAAATAAAGTCAAAGGCTCAAAGCAGTATGCTCATTGTCAAGCACTAGCAAATTAGCCACTCCTTTGTCACGCTTAGCTGTTTTGATTTATTTTCTGATTCCAAAGTAAATCACAATTTGTTTCACAGTTGTGCAGTGTGAGCATTATATTTACACTTGAAATCGTCTATGAGGCTCATGTATTGTTTCTGCCCGGTATAAGGGTCCATGAGTATACCTTCATTTTGTTCAAATATTTGTCACGCAAACACACGTTTCCCTTTCTAGTTGATAATAAATCATTTCGAGGGACACATATATTATAATTTTCTTCAGAACTGACATAAACTGAATGAGAGAGCTAACAAATTATTGTTCACCTTTACAAAAACTCAACTCTTTAAACTCATATCTTTACAGATGGGTTGCTAATGGCAACGAAGCTCCTTCGACTTCGAGGCACTGGTCACGTGATAGACAACTACGTCATGGTAACAGAACAGTTTTTTTGTAGTGTTTTCATATTAAAATTATTTAGCAAGAGATGCAGTTCCATCCGGTAAAACCCAAGCTTCGCGCGATATCGACATATTCTACAAATTAAAGACCGAGAAAGAAATTACCTTTGTGGTGGGTGGGGTTGGGGTACTCTATTCTTAAAAGGCTTACTTGGTAATGCGGAGTGATGCCTTACCAAAGGAAGCAAGCGAATTGACTTGGTTTCGAGCCTAGGACCTCCCGGTTACGAGACCACTGTTCTACCACTGAGCCATCATGACTCTATACGATTATACACGGAACTTTGATAAAAGGAGACAACTAAAAGCTATACCTAGAGTATGGCAAAGGTTAGGAAACTAATGAGAAACTCATAAAATCAAAGGTGCGGAATTTATGGTCGATTCATTATGATAGTAATGATCGCCTTTAAGTAACGTGGGGATCACAATACATGTACGTGTAGACTTCGTTCAGAAAAGTATGATTTATGTTTTCAAAAATGTAGGAACACTGTCGAAAACCCGTTCTGATCATTTGATTGAGGAGTAAAGAATATTTTTCTCAATTTAACAATGTGTCAACGATATAACAGAAACTTGCTGAAAGGCGAAACACACGCTGAGAACTACGAACACAAATGAATAGACTACTGCAATTCCATTCAAACTCAATGTGACCTCGTATATTCATTTGCTTATTGTTCACCTATTCATACAAATATTTCAAAGTAATTTGGAAAATATATCATTCAGCACTTGAGTGACTCTGTAGGAGTATCTGTTATGCAGGTCTGTCGATTTTTTCATCAGACCAGAACGTGCCCAATAGTATTTCAGGCACTAATTACAACCTTTTCGAAGAAATTCATCACTTCATCGTACCCAAATAAGGAATCCGTACATGATTGTAAAATATCGATAAAAAACAACTTCACCAAACAAGGAAGGAAGTGGATTCTTAGAATAATTGCCTGAACCTTTCCGTTAAATCTGTGTTTCCCATATAAGTTGTTGTAAATGAGATTACAGTAGGTCCATGGTCCTATACTAGTAACATATTATTGCCTTAGGGATGGGGAAACTATACTCGTAATATATCATAGTAATAATAATAATGATAATAGTGGGTTCTTGTATAGCGCTCATGTCTGTCAGACTTAACACACCTGGCGCTTTACAACTATTACCCCGGCTTTAGCATGGCTGCCAGTTTGGCGCTCTAGCATTTCAAGGAATTACCTGCCAGGTATACTATGATAACTATACACAAACACTTCTGTTCTCAAAATACATGACTTTTTATGTTTCACGAAACTGTCTCAATTACAAGGGCAAGGTGAGCGACAGACATCACACATCCCACGGATACTCGTGTTAAATTGAATACATATTCTTATGACGGTTTCATGAAACGCTGTCTTGTTGGTAACTTATATTCAACTCACCGTGGCAGTAAAAAGATATTCCCTATTCGATTTCCTGGTCAGAATATAACTATGGAAAGTGAATGTTAAGATCAGAATAATCCTTGTGTTTCTACTTTCTAACTAAGCAATGAACACCATTGCCAAGATAGTTTTTTTTATTTATTTTTATAGTTCGTACCTTTCCTCTCTGGAGTAAAGCCAATCATTTTAATTCGTTATGGAATCTTCAAATTAATAACACACGTTTACGGTACTAGATGCACAAATGCATATAATTATCATGAGTTAAATCTAATTTGTATGGTGCAATTATGTTCCGGTTTATAGGTGAAATGGCGTATAAAGAAGAGGCAGGTGGATTGGAGGGGGGGGGGGGGGTGGGGAGGGGTCAGTTACTTCCTCAAATTGGTTGCTCGAACGATTGATTGTGCTGGCCTAGCCTCTGTAGCTAATGTGTGCTTTTAATAAAGACCCTTTCCTCCCCCACTCCGTTGAGCGTCCATTTATGGCCATAAAGACAAGTCATCATTTGTATCTCTTTCGGTCACATATGTCCGCCAGGCTTATTCAATTGGCATTGATTACATAATCATCTTAGTTGCTACCATGACAACGACACGAGCACCGCTAATGTGAGCGTAAAAAAGGTCACAAGAATCGAATCACTTATGTAGCTGATATAATCATGATCTGTTGTTAGCCTCATATATTACGATGTGGGGAGAAACTCGAATAGTAAATTAATAATAATGAAATAAAAAACGTCGAATTCAAGCGAAAATGTTCCCTCTTGAATCAACATAGCTAAAGGGCATTAGGGTCTATGCCTCCCCATAATATAAAAACCTCTGGTGCTTCCAGGGAACGATTTTAGACATATAAAACGTGTAATAATGTCATGCTTAGTGAACTCTATAATGTAAGTTGTCACCTTTCAAAATATCAAACAGCGATCCCCTCGAACAGAATAACTACGACATTTATCCCCCATCCACCGTATGAGCAGATCCAATGTACATGTATTCGCTAACATAAGTATAAGTATAGTCGAATACTGCTATCTCTTTCTCTCTCTCTCTCTCTCTCTCTCTCTCTCACTCTATTCTAACGTTACTCTATTCACTTATATATCTACTTATCTCTCTTTCTCTCCCTCCCTCTCTCTTGACTTATATATCTACTTATCTCTCTTTCTCCCTCTCCCTCTATCTTGACTTATATATCTACTTATCTCTCTCTCTCTCTCTCTCACTCTTTCTTGACATATATCTCTACTTATATCTCTCTTTCTTGACTTATATATCTACTTATATAATATATATATCTCCATCTAGATGTCTATCTCTCTATCTCTATATCTATTTACCATGTATATCTATGTAACTGTCTATCTCTAGGGGTATCTTTCTTCCCATATCAATCTGACTAAAAAAAAAGTTATTTAATTATTTTTCAACGCAATCATTAATGCGATATATTTATATCTATCTATCTATCTATCTATCTCATTATATATCTATCCGTTCATAATCTCTTCTCTCTCTCTCTCTCTCTCTCTCTCTCTCTCTCTCTCTCTCTCCACTTATTCTGCTTTTAATACGATGTCACCCCAAGTTGAATATATCCGAGGGAATTCGACAAAAACAAAATAACACGGAAACGTGTGGGTGGGTGCAGGTCTGAAGCGGATATAGTGGCAAGACAAACACAAAATGGCAAGACAACCAAAACAAAAGGAGAAAAGGGGGAGTAAAAAACCACAATGATCTTTTACGTAAAGGCCTTAAAACGCTTACCAAATAAGGTATTAAGTACACCCTTCCACCTAAACCGATCATTAACAGACATTATCATAATGTCGGTGAAATTATGCGGTTTCATGCTTTTTAAGATTGAAGGTATAGACCAGTTTTGGAAACGCCCCCCTCTCAAAAAATGAAATGGAAGCTCTTATTACCAATCATGTGAAAGAATATGTTTTAACTGATATGTGATGATAACAAAATTTGCCGGGAAACCACCTACTAATTGATATATTTGGTAAATTATCATATCGATCCGGCCTGGGTACATATTGCGAATGCACTTCAACATTGAACATTTGAGCATATATTTCTGCTTGTTTGCGAATTTAGGTTGAAGTATTGCCATCTAAACCTCTGAAGGCTATATCTAAACAATATTGAAAGGACATTTTGCACCCAAAACCCTTTTTACCACTACCGGTCTATATCTTTAAGAGGAAAGAGCGTCCTATTTTGTACGTGATAATTCACTGCTTCATAGCATTTTGACCCCTTTAACGGCAACGCCCCCGCCCCAACCCCAACACAAATTTATTAAAATTGTCTGGATTAAGGTCAAGGAAAAGAAAAGCATTTTTCGTCCTATCGTGTTAACTTCACAGGCACATAAGAAAGACTCTATTTTGATGACTCGAATAACAATCACATTTTGGAGATCTTTAAGAATCGTACAAATGGCAACTTTCGAACCACATTCGGCCGGATCGTTTTTGCGAGCCCTCTTTATCGCTTACAATGAAAAAATATATCTAATCTACGTTTAATTCCGCCTGATTTCCTCATTTCGACGATTTCTAAAACAAGAGCATCATTATAGAACGTACACATAAAGCTGATCATAATTAAATACAATAAGCTGTCCCTATCGCCCTTTTTTGTGAAACTTGAAGCCAACCTGCATACCTTAAACACACACACTAAAATCCACTTCCCACCTCCCACGCACTCACGGATCCCGACCAGTTAAGGAAGCCATAATAAAATTGCCACAAACAAAATATGCTAATCACGAATATCCTTATTATTCAATGAGGAGCTCTTTTTGAATATGAAAGATCTTACTTGCATGATTTTCAAGAAACTACATTAATATTTCTGGAAAAGAAAAAAAAGTTCCCTTTTTCCCTACTTCCCTTTTCCCTTTAATTGTCAGACAATACAATTTGACTACTGTTAAAAGCCATGCAACATCCAAAATGGGCGTTGGCCACAGAACAAAAGTAATCGCACTCACAATATAGCAACAAAACTGTTCCGACGTTCAAAACCACAAACAAAATCACCACACACACTCATAAAATATCATTCCTCACATGATATCGACCAGACACATGATAATACCATCATATTATAAGATTTTGAAAAAATGGTTGTCTACTTACGTGAATTAGACCCCGGGAACAGTAGTACAATAGAGGCAGAGGAAGGAGAAGGAGAGCGTGCGTTATGTTAGGGTTAGTTAGGGTTAGCACTGGCGAACGTGCGAACAGGTAGTTGTGGCATGTATTAGAGGTTCGCAGAGTCGGAACTGCGCTGAGGCTCTCTCGCGTGCGTTGTGGGGTGAACATTAGCTAATCTGATCTCCTAGTCTCGAATGTAGAAGTTTTTTGTTCATCGAATAACAAAGTAGGCGTACACGTACTTAGTGTTACAATTTTCGATAAAACTGATCAATTTCAATTCAGAAGAGACACGTAAGGAATTGAAAGTCGTATATCGTAACGTTGAGTTAGAGCATAATAATTATTAAATATTAATTTTCATGGCATTTCTTTTATCATGTTTTTGAATAAATTTGGGATTTGAATAGTAATATATATTTGTTTAGCAATCGATACCTTTACAATATTTATTGAGTGTCAGAGTAGTTTACTTCTAATATACCAATATTTTGCCCAAATAGAAGAAAACATCTTCCAATACTAACAAGATTATTTTAAGGGGGGGGGGGTATATATAGGAATTGGGAGGGGGGCTGTTTCCATTATATATGATATAAAACCATCTTTAACTTGTGATCTTCTAAGTAAGTTCTATTTAAAAAGCATGGGAGTATCCACAACGGTTACCCCCTGATCATACACTTAAACGTGTACACGCTGTAAAGTTGAAGGATGTACATAAGTTGGATTAAAATCTATGATACGTTAATCCCTGTAGCACACAATGCGTCAATCGCCTGACGTAATATTCCGTCAGCAACCTGTGCATCAACGCTGCGTCACCGTGAGAGCGATGTCGTATCGTGTTTGTAAAATGTCATTGCGTTGAATGACTGGTGTATGAGCTAACTGCGAGACTTGATTAGTGAAAGTAATAACGCAGTCGAAATGACGCTTCAAGGGTAATATAATAGTCTTAAAATGGATAATTTGAAATAACAAGTTTTAAATGTTCAGGGATTGACTCAAGATTGCGTATAGGCCTATTACATATGTATTTTTAAAATTTATTTTAAGGGGGGTGGCAATGTTGAAGGGCAATCCCAAGATATAATTAAGACAGCTAGGTCTTCTTAAGCACCTATTTCGTTTTCATTATGAAGAGGTGGGGCTAGGTAGGAAATTAGAGAGCAGGAAGAGGGCCATCATAATCAATCAAATTATATTTCTAAATCAATTTGGACTGGATGTGTGGCATGTGGCCTGTGGGGCACAGTTGTACTATTGAACTCACAATCGACCGGTGTACTACTAATGTAAGCTCAAATATATGGATGTTCATTTCCTGGGAATCTAGTGACGAGGTCCATTAACATTTTATCAGTGAATTAACTTACAATACTTCAGAATCCAGTCTGCATATATTATTTCTTGCTACGTCGGGCGAGGCTCAGGCAAGCCAAAAGTACGCATTTAATTTGAATATGTTATAGCGAACCGGTCTATGGTGAATGAATTACACTTCGAGTCTGAACATTGAGACTAAAATCTCAGTTAAAGGGTTTGCACCGTACTTACAACTTGACTTCGCACACCCCCGATCTGGCTTTTATTCTTGCTCACGCGTGCATGTGAAACGGTTGTCAGACTGAAAGGAATAAACTTCAGTGCAAAGCAGTCTCATTCACATTATGTTTTTGCAGTGATTTTTTTTACCCACTGACTCTGTTTAAGGTCAATCGTGTGGAAATATTGGTGTCAGGGTCAGGGTGTTTTGCTCTACGCAGAAATTTCTGTATGCGTTTCGTTTTTGCTGTATACATGGGTGTCGATCCTTACGTAATACCTATTCATCAGGGGGGATGAATGAATAGATCATCCCCCCCTGATGAATAGGTATCAGTTACAGATCGGCACCCATGGCTGTATACAAGATTTATCTGTACAAATTACGTTTTGCCTTTTTGTGCAATAAATGCCTATTCTTTATTAAAGTTGGATTGAAATAATAATGATAATAATAACGGTGGCTTCTTATATATAGCGCACATGTCCGTCACGTAGAGACGCTCCTGGCGCTGCCCCGATTATAACTCTGTCTTTAGCAAGACGGCCATCACTCTAGCATTTTCAAGGAATTAATTCCTGTCAGGTATCCATTTACATCACCTGGGTTGAGTGTGGCAAATGTAGATCAATGTCTTAATTGCCAAAGGACATTAGTGCCGCGGCGGGACTCGAACCGCGGACCTTGTGATCGACAGTCCGGTGACTACCATACATGATATCAATCTAGAAAGTGTTGCATCTGCTTTCATTTTAATGGTCTTCATGAACTTAATGAGATAATCAGGCGTAGGAAGTGGGACATGCATGTACGGAGCAGGGGTTGGACGGGGGCGTTGACTTTAAAAGGGGTCAAACAGGTGGAGGCAAAGATCGTACAAATCTCAGGGGGAAGGTCCCCCAACGGCCCAGCTCTCAGCCCTCATCCTCCTCATCCCTCTCTTTATGAAAGATTTTTTTTTTTTGGGGGGGGGGGGATTACAAGTTTATGTCAGGCGCTTTGCAAATGTGCGTCACAATAATGCATTTGAAAATACATGTATATTCTTTCTATATGATCACTTTTATTTCTCAAAATATTACACTTATTATGAATGATATCAATATGACACGGGGTGATGAACTCTTCATCCATGTATCCATGGAGATATAAGAAGAGATCTCCATGATGTATCCTACTATAGGCCTTCTGTTATCAATTTTACAAATACAGGTTACATGTTACAGTTACATTGTATATACGTAGTATAGTTTTAGTTTGTTATATTCTTTAGTATTTGTACGATTTGTTGTTATTATACTCATCATGTTCATACTCCTCTATTTTCCCTATCTATTATATGTAACATATGTTTTATGGACCACTGCCTTGTGCAGCTGAGTCTGAAATAAAGTTCTGAATTGAATTGAATTGAAATTGAATATCCATACAGACATACAGAGAAGCAAAATCAAAGCTCACGAATTATTTGTCATCTCTATCAGAACTTTGTATCCAAGTATATTATTATTCCCCGATTAGTTTAGATGCATGACACGTCTATGCTTGAGCGCTAGTTACTTTGGCAGCTCGGCTATAACCAGGGTATATGTGTAAAGCGCCATGAGCGTCAGAGCCTGGAGGATACCGGCGCTATATAAATATCCATATTATTATTATACAGTCGTAGTCGTGTGGTCCGAACAGACTGGGATACTGAGGATGTTTGATCGAGCCCCGGCACAGCAAAATTTGCCGGAATTTATCAAGGCAAGCCTCTTGATTGATTATGACGTAGGCCCACATTATGATTTGTATATACTGTGATGTTTTTGTAGTGATCAAAATGAGATACTACTGAATTAAGATACTTCTTAAAATTACATGCGCTGCACTCGTAAAAGGAACCACACACATTTGGCATTCAACTTGTCAGCTATTTCTCTTCATAATTCTAGTAACTATACTGTATGTGAAGACTAATTTCAGGGGACATTTCGCCTCTGATATTCTTCAAAACAGATATAGACGGAATTCGACACTTCGAGGTATTTTTGAATCTTTGCTAACCTCCTTATTAGAACGGACCTAGCTGTAAGGACTACTTCCTCTCATGCTCTCACAATGAGAATTCAGTTCCTGTAAAACGAATTACTCCCGGGTAACAAGGATAGCTTCCTGCTTCTGATCTAGATTATTATACAAAGGCAGATCCAGGGTTCTTCGAGAGAAGAATTGGGGGGGGGGGGGGTGTAAACAAAAAAAAACACTTAAGTTCCCATTCATTTGGAATAGCGTAACATAGATAGAAAAAAAGTCTTGTAAGAAAGGGGGTTGTTTAATCAACTAAAAATACAACTCCGAATCCGGTATAGGCGATTTTATTTTTTTATGGATTTTTTTTATGGAATTATAGTTGTCACCTCCTCGCCAAGATTCAGAGCAAATTATCTTCAACGTAATCGGATCATTTCAACAAAACAGTTTTACCCAGAGACTCTTCACCAGGAAGGATATTTGTCTTCATTCAGAAACTTGCCCGAACTGTTGCATCCGCTTGTGGATATCTTGTTTACCAGAGGACCGATCCGCATCAAATCCAATTTAGTCCTTAAAACAACTATACAGATTAATATGGGAATTAGCACAACTTTTTATTTGTAAAAATGTCAGTTTATTCATAAACATAATATCAGTGACTACCGTGTTGGATGAAACATTAAAAATAAAAAGCAGCACATATTATATTACCGTATCTCATACATCATCACATCCCCCTAAAATTATCTTTTTTCCCAAACATATACCAAAATTGTTGTTTACAAATCAAAGAGGAATTCAAAGAATATTTACAAACTTATCCCCGAAGTAAAAGCACGCGAGATCACATACTTTAAGACTTATATACAGACAGTAATTATGGTTAATTATAAGTGTACATATCAACGAGAGACTTATCTAGCGAAACTTTGCAAGAAAAAGAGAAAGAAACAGACAAACACAATTATGTACACCCACGAACGAACGAACGAAAGTCGTAAATGATGATGCTGCCAATATGACCCAAAGTAAACAGAACTGTACTAGGTATACATGTATAACTGTACATGCGCATACAATCACCTGTTTGATTTAACATTTATCATTGGCATTAACTTTTCATTTAAACAAATTATATGGTATTGCTAAAATATTATACATGAATTTGAAATTGAAATTAATTAGTAAGCTGTCTTTTATACTTCTTAACTTAAATAACCAAACATCTTACCATACAGGTATATATTCAATTTCCAAAGTATTACTCCAAAATTTTTCCGCTCTAGATTTTTGATTTTTGTTTTAATTAACTCATGATATATTCTCTTAACTGTCAACTGTCTAACTGAAATCATATCCTCAATCAATTTTATATCATTATATACAAACGCTGTGGATCTAAATTTCATATACTCTCTATGTTCTACATTCATATCTGCAAGTACTAACATATTCCCGAGTGATTGAATCGCTCTTCTAATACGTGCATATTGACTATACCATCTTCCATCCTTAAATAATATTTTCGCACTTAACTCATTAACTGGTAGAAAACCTTTACCATCCATTAAATCCCCAACAAACAAAATGTCAGAATTTATCCAATTCCTATAAAAAAGCATTTTCCTGTTATACGTTACATTTGTATTCAGCCAAATTATTTATCTACGATAGCTGCCAAAAGTACAAGATCGATGCAAGAAAAAGGTCATAATTAAATTATAGTAGAAGTGAGGAATCTTGTTCTCCAGAAAACTTGCGTTTTTTGTACTATATTTACAATTCATTATAACCTTTATACCACCAATTTGCTCAAACCAATAGTCAAACATACATTTGCAACCTGCATTTAATTCATCGCCTAGATATTTACAAAACCAATTTATATTAAACGATGCAACCTTTGTTTCAACATCTAACATATCTAAACCACCTTCTTGAATACTATTCAATGCATTTGACCTTTTAACCTCTGCAGGTCTACTTTTCCATAGGAAATCAAAACAAACTTATCGAGCTCCTATCTCTTTAGGACAAGACAAAACGTGTGATGTATAAATTAAAACAAGATAAATTGTATTAGACAAAAGTGAAAAACAAATATTGCTTGTAGCAATTATATACCCCTTTCCTCTGCTACTTCATTCCATAAGGTAAACTTACTTCACATATTACGTCTGAAGTACATGTATTGTATTGGCGTTTTTTTCTATTTCCACCCAGGTGAAGTAAATGGGGACCTGGTATATGTAGGAATTTATTCCTTAAAACGCAGCTCGCGTGACAGCTGCACTGCTAAAGCCAGGGTAATTATGATGCCTTATTGTAGAGCGCTTAGAGACTTCTGATAAAATAAGTGTTAGGCGCTATATAAGCAAATATAATAATAATTATTATTATATGGTTATTAAAGTGGATAAGTCGTCGGACTGTGAACCACAGGGTACAAGGTTCGAATCCCTGCCACAGCACTAAGGTCCTTTGACAAGACATTAATCTACGTTAAAAACCCACACGCGACCAGGTGAGGTAAATGAAGGCGCGTACGCAGGATTTTTTCAAGGGGGGGGGGGGGGGGGGGGGGGCGGGGGGTTTAACATTTATAAATCGGTCCGAAAATTTCGCAACGACTCAGCCAGCCGCTGAATAAGCGGGGGGGGGGGGGAGGGGGGAGGGGGAGGGGGGGGGGGGTAAGAGGTCAATTTTTTTTTTTTTGGGGGGGGTCCCAAAAAAATCGCAACGACTCAGCCGACCGCTGAATAAGCGGGGGGGGGGGGGGGTTTGGTTTTTTAGGGGGGTTTACATACATAAAATTACCAAAGGGGGGGGGGTTAACCCCCCAACCCCCCCCCCCCCCCTGCGTACGCGCCTGGGTAAATGGGTACATGACAGGAATGAATTCTTTTAAATGCAGGGCGCCATCATGGCAGCTATAGTAAAGCCGAGGTAATAATTACGGAGTGTCAGGTGTCTCAGACATGAGCGCTAAATACAAGAACGAGCTCTTTTAAAATTTAGATTTAAAGCATGATATTGGAAAGGCAAATGTCTGGGGAAGGATAGAGGTTGGTATCGAAAGACAAATGAGGAAGCCTTCACAGAATAATTTACAAATCACATTCACACTTTTTACTTATTACTATAGGGACGACGATAACCCCCTAGGACATCTAATTTCCGATTAAAACTACCCCAGTAAAAGTAATATCAGTTCATTTAATTAGCCTTACCCCAAGAACAATTATCCACGACATCAAGACCCCCAAAACCCCAACTACCCTACGACAACTACCATTGGACAAAATTAATATCTCCGGATAACTATCTCAGATATCCGCAGATAATTTGGGTTATGTTTAGAGGAGGTATTTTTCTGGGTGAAAGTGTGTGAGAGGTATTTGAGACTAAGACCCCATCAATGATGGTCAATCGGCAGATGTTGATTTTAAAAAGACCTAAAATCCTGTTATATGCAGATCCCAAACATATTATCTTCTTATTTCTTGTTCATTTCTTTGTTTATATTTTGAAACAGTTACAAACCTAAGGACCTTTGTTTAGCTTGCTTCTGAAAGAAGAAAAAACACTTTCAGCTTAGTCATTGGTAAAATAACCATGGTAACGACACCACCCCATTACAAGTGACACCCCTGCGTAAAATGATTCTAATCTTGTTTATTATCATCGGTTTGTGTGCGGCGCTGTGTTAGAACAGACTGCTGGTTGACTGGTTGAACTTTAGCTACGTTTTCAGGGGGCGGGGCGTCATCTCTTACATGTACTTCCACCGCTGGCACCCGCCTAGAAGAGGTATAGAGATGTTATTGTGTCAACCTTTACAATGCACACAAATGTTTACACAAATCTTATAAATCGGGTGTAGAAATGGAATGAAGTGTACTTTAATGATGTAGAATAAAGTGTACATCAATGACGTGAAATATAAAGAATAAAGATATCCTTTCATGCATTTTGAGAGTGTTTTTGTGCCAGATGTATTTGATTAACCGTAGGCCCATGAATTATAAGTCCCAAATGAAAAATCCTTTTCCACTTTCAATCCTTATGTCTGTCATAATTTTATGGATTTTTTCTGTTTTCTTCATTCCTATTTGTTTTTTGTTTTACTGTATATTAGTAGCTGATGCTTTCATCTAAATGAATATTCAGATAAAAAAGAAGAACATCACCATGGATTAGGATAATACTTATCGACATTGTTCAGCGCAAAAAACAGTCCATCAATCTTCAACTTTGGGTTGACTTAACTATTGAAAGCTTCACCCCGATTGGAATACCAAATGCTGAAGAAGTGTGTATATAATTTTAACATATTCAGAAGTGATTGAGAGTTAGCTGAAGGCATATCATTCAGACGAATGCTGAATTGCACATCTTGCTAAAACAGCAGCTAAATTTACCTGCGTGTACAGCAGCACCATATTATCCATATAATGTACATGAAGACTTGCAAAGAAACTATTCCAATCCCGATTCCAATCAGCCATTCCGGTTCTATATGAAAAGAGAAACAGAGGTAGAGGGAGAGAGGGAGAGAAAGAGAGAAAGAGAGAAAGAAAAGAACATGGGGAGGGATGAGGTAGGGTAGAGAAGAGTGGATGAAAATGAACTTTTAAAAATGATGTAAAAGGCAATATAAAACCTTTTTATAGCTTCAATTGTGTTTGAATATTAACCCCAAAATATTATTTCTCTCTTATAGTTTGTTCACATTTTGTTTCTTACTTTTAATGTTTTGATATTATTTCTGGCTTATTATACTATTTTACTCTTCTAATTCCTGTTTTTCTTCAAGACTACAGTGTAATAATATGTTTTCCCTATATGACATGTGCTTTCGAGGTCGATATTTTCTCTCTTGCTCTCATTTTTGCATACGATTTGATAAAATATTAACAAATATACATTTATCATACAGAGAGAGTGAAATAAAAAGCAAATAATACACTGCATGCCAAGACTTAACGCCTCTAAGTGGTCAATAGAACGGGCGTGAAACATAGGTTATAGTATTGAGATATCGACTGCTTCGAGAGGACTGCCTGTTTTTATACGCTCAAGGGAAATTTGCCTCCGCGCTGCTATCACATCCGAAAGACGTGACTCAGTTTCGAACCGGGGTCGCCTGAGCCAGTTTGTAGGCGAGGACAGAGAGCTGACCAAGTGAACGTGCCGCTAGACCAACTCACATCCCCGAAAGACGGCTCAAAACTGTGTTATTATGCCCTCGATCGAAAGAAACATGTTTCTCTTCAAAGCATTGTCATTTGTAATACTCATATCTAAATCTCATTTATATGTTTACTCATTCGATACGCATGTAGTATCCTGTCTATGTATACACTCATAATTACGTAATGGTTTAAGTTATATTGCTGCATCACAATTCGTAACGTAGTGTTAGAAACTTATTATACAGCACGTACGTGGATCATTGTCATTTGATTGGAGGATTGTTGGTCACATGATATTCAATAGATGTTATATTGCACGGTCGTGCATTTTTGGTTATATGCAGATTGCGTATACCTCTCTGTCGAGCGCGTATCCCTTTGTTACTGACGCGAAGGCAATCTGAATGTAATCGAGAAGGCTTGACTCCACTGACTTTAATTTATCTTTAATATAAGGAGTAAAGCATAATGTTGATTAACGTTCTATTAGATCTTTTTCGATGTTGTATAAAACAAATAATGAATGTTTTCATTCGTTTAATAGTACGAATATTTTCATTCGTTGAAAGATTAACGATAATTCTAGAATGTTAATCTTTCAACTCATGAAAATATTCGCACTATTGAACTCATAACCATTCATACTATTGAAATATCAGCTGTAGATCCCTACGACTATTTTGTCCCTTCTTTCCTGTATTGCCTAGTATCCGTGTGCTCAAGTTCTAGGTTTTGTCTTGTTATATACCATGAATGAGGAAACGTTTAAACTCATTCATTATGTTGTAATTGACTTGTACTTTACTATCATCATAGTTAGACAAAATAATTTGTATATTATTTCAGTTTGTTAGTAATAGAATGTACAAGAAGTAAATAATGTTGTGTGAATGAAAACAACAAGATTTATGTGGAAAATAAATGAACTTGAACTTGAACTTCGTCTCAGAACACAGCTCAGTTTTAAGATTACCTCGGGAAAGTAACATGCCTCTCAAAGCAGTCGATATTTGTTTAATCATATATCTTGCCCTTGAATTCGTCAACTCATTTCAATTATTTCAGCAATGCCTCCCAAAGCAGTCGGTATTTGTATACTATATTTTCATATTTCTATAATCAGGTTAATATACCATCTTGAAAAAGCGTAGGCTTACCCCGGAAAACAATCCGGCCACAGTCGATTACACTACCACTCCACAGTCCATTTGCAGAGCATTTGATTTCCACTTTCTTGGTACTGTTTCCTTCGCAAGATAGCGTCACTATCTCGTCAGCCTGGTAGACAAATTTGAAGGGCTTGGCTAGTATATTTGGTGGGAGACCCGGCGGTCCGCAGTTGGTGCGACACGAATTTGACTGCGGCTCTGTGTTTGGAAACAGAATGAAAATTGAAAAGAGTTCCGATACTGAGAGAGAGAGAATACGAAAAAAAAAAAAAGACCAATGGCGCTCACACTTCGACCCAGAATCTATTCGTTTTATTTTCTGTGGTCATGCATAAAGGAATGATTCTTGAGGATCATAATCGAGATCATCATACATCAAGTATATCGGAATAGACACAAGGATAAATTGGTGGATGTTCAATGAGTGATGGATTAAATGTATCTGGCACTCGGAGGCATAATAAAGATAATAATAATAATAATAAATTACATTTATATAGCGCTTAATACAAAGTTTCTAAGCGCTTAACAAAAATAAAATTAAAGTAATGTTAACCTACAAATTACAACAATATTATACATGATACAATAATTATAATAACAAATTCCTAATAACAATCATAAAATAATAATAGTTAATATTTACATAACGCTTTATAGTTTAACAAACAAAATATGATTACATTACATTACATATTGAACAGATAAGTCTTAAGTTTACTCTTAAATGTTTCTAACGTTGGGGACTCGCGTATTTCATGGGGAAGATTGTTCCAAAGTTGGGGGGCACAGACAGAAAAGGCACGATTTCCATAGCGGGTGTGGGTGCGAGGGCCTGGGGCCAGATGAAGATGTGCTGTGTATGATGATCGGAGACCTATAGATGAAGTACGGGTTTTAGGAGTGGTGAGTGCCGAGAGATATGAGGGAGCAAGTTTGTGAAAGGCCTTGTATGTCAGCATGAGAATCTTGAATTTGATACGTTGTTGGAGGGTGAGCCAGTGTAGAAAACGAATGATCGGTGTGATGTGTTCATGTTTTCTTGTACGTGTGATGAGGCGTGCTGCTGTGTTCTAAATATGTTGAAGAGGGGCTAAATGAGAGCTAGGGAGATTGATTAATAGTCCATTAGGGTAATCAAGGCGGGAAGTTACAAAGGCATTAAGAAGACGATGAGTAGAACTTTGATCCAGAAATTTTCGCAGTTTTTCAACTTTGTGGATCCCGAAAGCTGCGATACGACACACGTTGCGTATATGCTGGTCATAGGCGCCGGAAGTGGGGGGGGGGGGGGGGGCAGGGGATGGCAGTTGCCCCCCAGTCAAAAAAGTGGGGGGGGGGGGGCAAAACGTATTTTTGCCCCCCCAAAACGCCCCCCCTCCAAAAAAAAAAGCAGTAAAGGGGTAAACATGGTTTGTATTTTTAACCCAAAAGAACATAACAAAAATAAAAACCTGAAAAAAAATCACATATACAATTCCATTCAAAGAAAAGGAAAGTTCACAGGAATTAAATTTCATGAACATTGCGCATATGCCACCTATACGGTATTTATCAATGGAGGTCTTTATAATAGCGATACGCGCATATCGTCGACATATTGTGCGAGAATGGGAAAGCGTGTCTGCTTTTTTGTTATAGGGGTGAGAAGACATGAGCCCCTGAACGTTGGCGTACTGATGGGGGGGGGGGGGGTGTATTTCTTATTCGATACCAGTGATTTACAAATGTTGCTGTGAAGACATTTTCCGGTATTTTTTCTCCATTTTTTTAAAAGTCATACCTTTTTATGCGTTTGTTGGAAAATAAGATATTCCCAAATTACAGTCGGGCGAAAAATACGCTTGTTAATAAGCCTTTATGTCATGGTCTGCAAAGTGGGTGGGCTCTAGCCTGAGCCCCCCTCACTTTTTGAAAAAGTATATTAAAGATAAAAAGAAAGAAAGACGGAGAGAAAAATTTAAGTGACCTCCCAATGTCACAAATAAGGTATAAAAAATGCCAAAAATCCCAGAGCTTACGGGGGCTCTGCCCCCGTACCCCACCAAGGGCCCTAAGGCCGTTCCCTGGATGCTCATCTGACCGTAATTAAATACCTAAAACCCCTGAGCTTCCGGGGGCTCTGCCCCCTGGACCCCACCAAGGGCCCTAAGGCGGGCCCTGGATGCTCATCTGACCGTAGTTAAATATTAAAACCTCTAAGCTTCTGGGGGCTCTCCCCCCCCCCTGGAACACGTCAATAGCCTTTAAGAGGGCCCCCGGATGCTCATCTAACCGTAATTAAATACCTAAAGCCCCTGAGCTTCCGGGGGCTCTACCAGGGGCCCTAAGACGGGCCCCTGGATGCTCATCTGACCGTTATTAAATACCTAAAACCCCTAATCTTCGGGGGGCTCTGCCCCCTGGACCCCACCAAGGGCCCTAAGGCGGCCCCTGGACGCTCATCTGACCGTAGTTAAATATAAAAACCTCTGAGCTTCTGGGGACTCCCCCCCCCTGGAACACGCCAATAGCCTTAAAGATGGCCCCTGGATGCTCATCTAACCGTAATTAAATACCTAAAACACCTGAGCTTCCGGGAGCTCAGCCCCTTGACCCCCTTGCCGAGGCTCATGCCCTCGATCCCACGCCAACTTACACTCTACCTGATCGTTAATACTCCACTTTGAAAAACGTTCCGCGGGACCTGTAACGTGTAATACTGGTGGTGATGCATATTTTTCGTCTGCCCCCCCCTTCAGAACGTTTATTTCTCATGGCGTCACTTCCCCTGGAAGGTGAGCCCCCTGGAATGTTTGCCCCCCCCCCCAATCCCAAACTGCTTCCGGCGCGCCTGATGCTGGCTCACATTCAGCACGTTGTCCACCGTGACTCCCAGATCCTTGGCAGATTGGGAAAGAGTGATTGTTGTGCCATCCATGTCAAGATCAGGTAGCACACTGGAATTGCGAAACATGGAAGTTATATGCATAACTTCTCTTTTTGTGCCGTTGAACACAATATTATTGCCGCAGGACCAGTTTTTCACGTCACTGACGCATCTGCTGATCTTGGAAATGCAACTGGAAGCATCACCTTGCTTGAGCACTATGTACAGTTGCGTATCGTCGGCATACATCATATGCATGACGCCATCATGAGCATAAATAAATCACAATTTGAGCACTGTGGTATAAAGGTGAATGCTCTAGACTACAATACGAGTTCTGGGTTCGGTCCATGCTAGGTGTTATACCATTCAACAACAACGTTTGTTTTGCTCACAAAAATTGTCCGTCTCGATCCAGGTGTATAGATAGGCCTACTTGCAAGGCTGGATTATGATTACAATCAAACAAAGTCAATTGTTACGTGAACTATTATCATATCAGTTTCAAACACTTTAACGTCCAGGAGGCCAGGAGCCCGAAATATTCACGAGATTCTATCTATAAGATTTGATCTCTCAAATTTACTCTCTAAAATTATCTCTCTACAATTTACGTCATTGCCAAAATGTTTGTCAGTCTGACTGAAGCCATTGAGTTTATCCATATGCAGAGCCCCTGAAACCTACAGTCGGATCGGGATGTTAAGTAAGTTACGGTCAGGCCGACAACATTTTTTGTCAATGATTTGGATGGTCTGAGTAACTTTGAGGTGTCAAATCTTATTGATGTAATTGGGTAGATACTCCGGTACAGACTCCCAGAATATCGTATATTCAGTATACCTGCTTTCTCTGAAGAGCAGTCAACTTCTACCTCATGGCGTGACAGGCACTTGTCACCAGCCGACATGTGCTTCATGCTGCAGCCCAAGATGTTCTTATCACCGGAGCTGCAGCCCACCTCCCGAAATAGGTATAACCGCTTGGATCGATCCGACGGGAACTGAGGAGTAGAGTGGAAAGAGTCCCGAGCGGGACCGAACCCCAGCTGAGCGCAGATGACGTTAGCGTTCTCCTGGTTCCACCCATCCGCGCAGATGGATCCCCAACGCCCATCACGGTTGACTAGAACACGGCCTTCTGTGGGCTTGGCTCCTCCGACCAAGAGCAATTTTTCATCTGAGAGAGAAAATGAAAGGTGATCGTACTAACATTTCTATTTCTCAGACGCTAACATGCGAGGGTTTTAGGTGAGACTAGGTTTACGAGGTGACACGAATAGTACCACATTTGAAACTTTCGCACGTTACTGCGGGCGCCATCATCATCATCATCATCATTGCTGGGCCAACATGCAGTACGGCACTTATCTTACCTCCATATGCACGGTTAGGAGTCTGGCAGATGGGAGCCTCGGGGATGCACTCCTCTCCTCCATCAAGGCATTCTAGTCGACCACCATCTCCGCATCTCAGCCTCGTTATATTAGAGCGATCGGTGCAGACTATCTCCAACGTTTCGTCGTACCTGTACGTCAACTTCCAAGGACGCAAGAACGTATTACGTGTGTCGATGAAGGGCGCAGGACAGGTAATCGAGTCTGGAGCATAAAATGATTTTTAAAATAATTTAAGTCATTTAAATGCAATTCATTTTCATTTACTTCTTCCAGTTATTATTGTTGGGGTCAAATAGCACAAAATACTAAAGATATACAAAAATGTACACATGACATAAAAAAAAACCCAATTTCCGGTCCACACCAACTGTCCGAGTGCTTCATCTGACAAAATAATGAATGTTCAATGTCTAAAATAAGGAAGGACAAAGACTCAGGCATGAATTCTGATGAAGGTATCAGAGCATACCAGAGATTCAATTGCTATTGGTGACTTACCATCGATTCGAGGGGGACAAGTCGGAGGTTCCACTCCTTCCCATTCCCAGTGGCCATTGACGCACTTCATGACCCCTGAGACACTGGGGTCACCTGGGCATCTCACCTTCACACGGGTGTCCACTGGATAACTCAGTTTGAACGGGTGCATTACCATGTGGTCGTCTTTCTGGAAGGAGATGGGCCCACACGACGGAACTGCAAACAACTCCAAAGACGTAATTGTGATGGTGGTTATTTTACTTGACTGCTAAGAAAGCAGACGGCCGTCGGCTTTAGGTCCTCTCCGAGGGCCCTGGTAATGAGGATTAATGCCTTACCAAAGAGCACTAGCGCAACGACTTGGTTTCGCACACGGGTCATCGGATTACGAGACCACTACTTATCGTGCTTACAACCAGCCATATTATCAGCAGTGTCTGTTGCACAGGAGGCGTCAATTGTGTGACGTTGGACTGCGTCAAGGACTGGCGTGATATTTTACGCGCCGTATGAGATTGACATCGTACAAGGAGTCAATGCAAGCTGAAAGGTGTAAGCATAGCATCGAGTTCCTGGCCTTGGACAAATTGCCTTCACAGGATCGATTAGCGCAGAAAAGGACGCCTCGTGTGTAACAGGTATCATCCAGAGGATGTAAATTTGACGCATCGCGTTAGAACTTCATAGCAGAGCCACAGTCTTGACGTTAAGATGGGGGTGGGTGAGAAACTGATTGTTAAAATCAAAACTAAAAAGCCCGGGGTTTAAAGGGTATAATAAAATGCACACATTTAAACCCCGCGCCCCACACCCTCCCTCACACGCACTCACATAACATTATCATAATTACTATATAATTGGGGAAGTGAAGGTCTTTTGAGAATGTTTGTACTTCTTGCGTTTCCATTTTTCATCCTACAATTTTTGACATACAAAATCATGATTCTTTAACTCGCCAATTTTTTTCCCCTTCAGTGACTGGAATTTTCTTAAATAGAAATCTGTCAAGAGATGCAAAATGCCTCCTTGCCCCTCCTCCAAATACCCTAATGCCCCATAACCTACCTTTGCCTGAGCAAGTGATTCCAGCCTCTTCATCGTTGCTACATAAATTGCCTTCTTTAAAAAAGCAACTTCGCAAGTCCGCTGCATCCTTGTTACATTCAAAATATCCTTGAAGTGGAACCAGCGAACTCTTTAGGAACTCCTTTTCCCCAAGGTCTTTTACGAAAGCACCAAAGCCAATCGCACGGCACACGACGTGGTAGAACTCTTCTCGTCGTGGTGTGTTGCAATGCGTGTGCCATTCACCCGAACTCTTGAGGTAGATCTCGATGCGGCCTTCCCAGGGCTGGGTGCCTCCTTTAAGCCTTACGTCATCTAAATAGAAAAGATGACCAAATATATCATGGGTTCAGGTGGATGACTGAAGCATGCAGGGTTTTTCTTTGCTAACATGCTCCTGCCCTACCCAGAGAAAATATTCCATCATATACTACGTGCTTTATGCATCATGAGTGGACATGTGTTTCACACGTCCTCTCTGTAAATTAGATGTATTCCTTTCTTCATCAACTAAGACGGGATAACTTTACAGAAATTTAAAGTGCTGAGATGCTAATAAGGGCACTGGGAATCACAATCGGTTTGATTGTTTGTTTTACCTGGCTGCTAAGAAAGTAAGCAACCGGGGAGACCGACGGCTTTGAGCCCTCTCCGAGGGACTTGGTAATGAAGATCAATGCCTTACAAAAAAAAAGCGCTAGCGCATCGACTTGGTTTAGATTCCGAGACCTCCCAGTTACGAGACCACTGCTCTACCACTGAGCCATCGCACCTCCAATAACTAAACTATACCATACGATACGCCGAGTTGCCAATTTGTGTCTTTGGACGACTTCAAAGCTTTTGAAATAATTATTACGTCTTTAAACCTATATAATTGTATCAAACTTTCACTTGCTCGTAGCATATTCTCCTTTTATCAAAACCAGTATTATATCCGTTTGGACTTTCCCTTTGAGTTTTTCGAAACCAAGAATTGACCCGAGATGATAAGATTAAAAGTATGGTCTGCCATTGTGCGGTTGACTGGTATCGTATGGTAAAATGCTTTTTTAAATGCACCCAAAAGCTGTAACTATTTTTGCTTCAACAATTCAAATGATGCGTAACATAATTGTTTTGTAATCATTCAAGACGAAATACTACAGTATCATCGATCCTCTAAAGTATCGTCAGATCACATATAAATATTGGAGATGCCAACGTTCAACAATCTAGGGTGTTAGAGGTATCGTAGTCGAGGGGATACGTCATCGGACTGTGGATCACAAGGTCCGCGGTTCGAGTCCCGCCGCGCCACGAATGTCCTTTGGCAAGACATTGATCTATATTTGCCACACTGAACCCAGGTGACGTTAATAGGTAACTAGCAGGAATTAATTCCTTAAAATGCTATAGAGCGCCGTCATGGTAGCCATGCTAAAGCTAGGGTAATAAACGGGAGCGACAGGAGTGTCAAGTCTCACAGATTTATTTATTTATTCACGAATATTTTGGACAGAGTAGCCTGATCAGCAATCAAGACATTAAAAACATGTAAATATACAAATGAAATTTAAAAAGCAAATTAGAACATTAACATTTCATAAATAGTGACAAGATACAACAAATACTTAAAATACGTTACACGCTGGTCTTCCTCAGGGCTCTGTTTGCATATGATTAAAACTGACCTATAATAGGTAAAAAATAAATGGAACCATTAGTATACATATTAGAATAAAAAACAACAACAACAGGAGGATAATCAGGGACGATTTGAGAGTAATTAAAACATAGTAGAAAAAAATTCAACATGAATTATCAAGTTTGGTTATGGGCGCTATATAAGAACAAGAACACGATAAAAAGAGTTGGTAAAAAATGTGTGTCAAGTTAAACTTTAGCCAAAATCGGGCATGTTTTTTTTGCTTTGTTTTTTACTCCAAATTCCGTTGAGATAAATATCAAACTCTTTGTAGAGTGAAATATAATGATAAAATGTAGCCTACAACTACAAATGTTGTCAATTCATAATCTCTGACAAAAGAAATACCAGTCTTTTGTATCGAATAAATACTGTATGGGAGTGGTGTACAATGTACCTACGATCGAGGGGGGGGGGGGGGACTTGGGCATGAGCCTCCCATTATGAAAAGACAGATACAGAAAGAGAGAGAGTGAGAGAAAGGGGAGGGGGTAAAGAACAGAAATGGAGTTGAAGTGACGTGGAAAAAAGATGATAAGATCCTTTTAATACCCTTCCATTGATCCAGGGGACCTTTAATTAACATTTCATATATACCTAGAAAGATCGATGCCCTCTCCCGCCTATGATACCCCCCCCCCCCCATATGGCGGGTCTGTGCGTCGCCACTGCTGTATTGTCACCATTTAACGAAAAAACTGTATAATTATGCGGTTTTTTGCTGTAATGGACTTTGAACTCCATAACAGTTTCATTTTTAAACATGTACTTGTATACGGAGGCTGGTGCATAGCTTGTTCCTGTTGATTTACGAATGAAATATCACGCTTCCTAGTAATTATGTGGCTCTTCCCCAAATATGTCGAAATAAGCTGTATATCCAATTATGTTTAACGAATTTATTTCGCATTTGAGAAAAAAACACTGTGATTTATTTAGTGTAATTAACTGCTAGTTAATCTCTATTTTGGATATGTTTTTTTTTCTTTGCGTTTTAATCTTACAGGAAATATAGGCCTAATGAAGTTCTAACTCATTTTGCACAAAATGCATCTATTGCAGCCCATTCACTCATCGATGGGTGCTATAATATTTGTATTTTTCACAATGGTATTTAGTATAATTTGTAAATGATGATACATTTCCCATGTTGTTGTTGTGAAAGGGCAGTAAGGAGCAATCACCGTGCTCTACTCTGTACGCACTGTAACAAGTGGGTTCATATTTCATGTACAAACATATTTAAACATGTTTATGATTCTGAAATGCATTTTATAGATTGGCAATGTCGACGATGCCTAATGAAGCAGCTACCATTTTATGGGCAAGAAGATTTATCATTTAATCCAATTTTAAATGTAAATGATTGTATATTAGTTGAAGGGATGTCACATGCCAGTCAACAATTTTGTTATTTTCCTTCTAAAAAGGGTTTGAAATTAAGCCACCTTAATATAAGAAGTTTAAAAAATAAAAAAGAAAGTATGGAAATAATTTTACAAAGGTACCCTTATGATATTTTGTCACTATGAGAGACTTGGCTTGATAATTTTTTCTTCTTTACAGTCACTTAGTATTCCATTTTTTGTTTTTGAAAGAAAAGATAGTAAAATGGCGGAGTGGCATGTTACATTTAATAGAGAAGGTTCAACTTAAAAAAGACGATTTGTTTTAAAAAGTGAACATATTGACTGTATGTGGATTGAAATAATACAACCGAATCATTCTTTCAATTTTATGTTGCACTTAACAGAAACCTGATTGTGGTATGGATTTTTATTCAGATCTTTGAAAAAATGTCTAGACAATGTTTTTTTCTCTAAAAAAATATGGGGGTTTTAACTGCAATATGCTAGCTCGAAATACAAATGAATACCTTACTCTGGCTAGGAAACGGAGATATAATTAGAGACAGTTTGATAAGATAAATATTGCTCGAAAAGTAAAAGACTTAACATTTTTTTAAGAAGCCCAATGATTAGAATATTAGGATAGGTATACAAATTATCAAAATAGAGCGAATAACTTAAATAACAAGGTAAAGGAAAAGCATTATAACGATATTCTAATGAATCGAATAATGATATGAAGAAAACCTGGAGGACATTGAATTAATTACTACAAGACGGTAACAAATGTGAAAATTATGGTGTTGTAATTGATGGTATATGAAAATGACAAAGAAATCATTAATAATAACTAATCAGGAAGTTATGAATTTTCTTACTCAATACTAGTGCATCCACACAAATACATATCACTTTCACTATAACTTGGATGCTGGTGTGAGGAAATATGATTTTTAGGAGGAAAATTGGAAATTTATATTATCAATATAAAAAACACAATTAGGAGATAGTGAGGCAATGACGTCACAGAATCATGAGTGAGTTGCCAATTTGCCTTGTGATTTTCAAAGTTTTTCATGTCATTAACAATTCATAACTTTCTTATTAATTATCCGATTTTGCTCAAACTTTTTTTTGATTGGTTTGTCTAATTTGTCTGCTTCTATTGAAAGTAAGTTATTTTTGGAGTGGACTTGTCTTTTAAACTCGCCAAGATTATACCAATCTATAAAATGAATGGAAAGAATTATCTAAATGATTACAGACCTATATCGGTTTTGCCTATTTTATCAAAAATATTTGAAAAAGCTGTTCATACACAATTATATTCGCATTTTACCAAATTTTCATTAATAGACTGGTTTCAGAAAATTTCTTTCAACATCCACTAGCCTGTTTGACAAACATGAATATTTTTGGGAAATATAAACTCAGGATTTTGCACTTAAAGTATATTTTTAAACCTACGCAAGGAAATTGATCTTATTCCTCATAAATTGATTATTACAAAACTAACTTACGAGGTCTCTTCAGTGGAATTAAAATGCTTTTTAAATATTTGCTTAATAATAGACAACAATGTGTATCAATAAATGGTTTATATTTATAAAAGTGATTTATTAACAGTTAAATGCGGAGTACCTCAAGGTTCAATTTTGGGCCTTTATTATTCTTTATTTACATTAATAATAGGATTTTATTGAAATCAAAACATCAAAAACCAACAGCAAACAGTCCAAAGACTGACAACTGTCTTGGGTACAAAAATAAAATTTAAATCAAATATACATAATAAAATAGCAGTAATGAATAAATACATAAGTTACATAAGTTAAAATATCAAATAACTAAACTATTATCAGTAAATATTGCAAAAAGGACATATAAACGAATAAGTATACATCATTACAATTACATCAAAAAGGGGCTCTCGAGCTTGCAATAACTAAATCAGGTACAGACCGAGAGTCCAATAAAAAGAAGATTAAAATGCATAAGGTTTAAAAAGATCAATAGTAAAAAGAGGGGAATATGTCAGCTAAAGAATAATTTTTAAAATTTAAAGTATTGAGAAAGTACAAGTAACATACAATAAAGAAATTCCCAAGAGAGTATAGAAAAAGAAAAGAGTAAGATAGAGGGAGAGAGGGAAGAAAAGAAAAGGAGAAAGAGAGAGAGAGAGAGAGAGAGAGAGAAGGAAGGGGATAGGAAGGAAGTTAGGGAAATATCAATAAGATCTGTTGACTCTGTAAAATCAGAACAAGTATCTAAACATTGTAGACATTATTGCAGGAATTATGAAATACATGTACATAAAGGAAAAAGAAACATGTGTAATCTACCAAAGAAGAATGGAAAAAGAAGGAGGAGGATAAGAGAAGAATTTGAGAAAGAGAGGGGAAAACACAAGAAAGGAAATTAGAAATTGATAGATTTACACAAGTTTCATCATGTTGATTACCTTCACTGCCTGTGGTATAAAAGAATTTTGGTATCTGGAAGTACGGCATGTTGGTTGGCAAAGGGTGTCACTGTTTCTTAACTGGCGAAAATTTGGTAAGGAGTCCCTACGTGGAGGGAGCATGGAGGAATGTCTGGATTGCAAGAATGATTTAACAAAATTTATGAACAATTGTTGTCGTCTATCTGCAAGGGATGGAATCTGTAATATTTGAAGGGCGTGAAGGTAATCAACATAATTATATCCCAAAATGATACGGCAAGATCTTTTTGGACTCGTTCGATCTTGTTCGACTGATTGGCAGTAATAGATGATGACCACACTGGAGAGGCATATTCAACTAACGGTCTAATGTACATACTATAAATAGCAACCAAATCCTCTAGTGGAGCTTTGTGTTTTTTAAGAACACAAAGGATGTAAAAACGTCGGGATGCTTGTTTGACAGCATTCTCGACTTGTCTATCCCATTTCTTATCAGACTGTAAGTGCACTCCCAATAACTTAACAAACTCAGTAGGCTGAAGGACAGAGTTACTGATGCTAACTTCGGGCATAACAATCTGGTTCCGAAGGAAAGAGATATGCAATACCTTACATTTTTTCTTTGTACAAAACTGAAATGTCTGATAAGATAATGTTAAAATTTCATTGTATCCTGATGATACCGTATTAATCTGTAAAAGCAGAAATGTTAACTTAGAATCTTAGAATTAAAATGCATTATCAGTTTAATATATTTTGTAAATGGTTGAGTATCATGATATTAAAACTCATTTTGAATGAAAACAAGACTAAAGGGTAATGGTGTTTGTTCCAAAGAAAAATAACGAAAACTTGAAATTTGAAAATAAACGCATATAAATTGAATTTGTTGAAGAATTAAAATATTTAGGAGATATTTTGGATACCAATGTACAGGGCACTAAATGGTATAAGCGCTTATACCATTTAGTGCCCTGTAGGTTGGTATAACGCTTATACCATTTAGTGCCCTGTAGATTGGTATAACGCTTGTACCATTTAGTGCCCTGTAGAATGGTAATATCTTTTTTATTCATTATTATTTTGATAAGGAATGAATATGACATTTGTAAATATGTTACCTGTCAATTATCTTTTTTATTCATTATTATTTTGATAAGGAATGAATGTGACATTTGTAAATATGTTACCTGTCAATTGGTGATTTAAACAATAAAATAAAAATAAAATGCATCCCTGTATGAATACAATTTTCTGGTTTGTTTTAATTGCTTTGTGTTTTAAGATGAGGTACAAGGAAAGAGAGTGAATGCATGGTCATGTAGAGAGGTTGAGATGAATCTTATTTTGTTCTTGCAAAAGATAGGAAATAGAAAGGAACATTTAGCTTTATTTCTACCAATTAAAGTTGAGTTCTGGTCATGCGATTGCATTGTGAAAGAAACGGTGTGGAATCGACCAGAAAAGGTTGATCATCTAGCATATAAGAATTTGTGTGTATTGCAAGGTTCTAGAATCATCAAAATGATAAGAAATTTGTCCAAGTCTTGGTAAAGTTACAAACACTGTACACAGAATGATGTATATGGGACTACCAGACACGTGGCGTAAATATCCTACCCCCCCCCCGAGTTTTACGATTTTACTGACATATTTAGAATATAAAGGCATTTGAAGAGCCATGCTTTTCAGGGAACATGTCTTATCTGATGATCTTCCACACTTGCATAATAAGAATTATTACGCTCACAAATTATTTTACACCTCTTCCCAGAAGTCAACCTTCTCTTTAATAACAGAGATTTGTGACTTGATGGTTAATAAAATATCAAATAAACAAGGATTTTATAGCATTTTCTGTATCTTTTTACAGTCCAGAAATGAAGAAATAGTCCAGAATGGAATAATTTGTTGTTTAACAGCACATATATGAAAATACAAACAAGCAACGTCTCACAAATTAACACGAAAACATTGACACAATCACTACAAAATAAATCAGAGCAGCTGTTCGTATACACGATAATAATTATAAGACGTAATATTAAAGTAGGAGCATATGGAAACGTTTGCTTGTATTTGTCTCATAAAAGAATCTGACCACGAACTGACTCCCACACGGTGTTGAGTGCTCAGGGGTCACAGGCCAATGGCTTCATCGGGCAGGTAGTTCCATTATGTGAATGGGTAAATTAACTATTACAAAATGAGGGAACACATTACGTTGTACAATAGGGACACCGGACACACATTGTTTTTATTGTGCAGAACATACTCTAACTCTAACAATTGGAGTACAAAGAATAATAACAGGTGAATTAAATGCATAAACACCACAACACACCTGGGGAGGAAGCATTCATAAATTTGAATACATATAGTTGATAAACGACTCCGATGAAACTAGAAAACCAAAATGAAATTTGCGTTCTGGCAATTGGACTACAAAGAATGATAGCAGGTGAATGAAATGCTTCAACAGCAACACAAACACCTGGGAAGCTAGGAAGCATCCATAAATTTGAATAATTTAGTTGATAAACCACTCCACATGTGGACGTTTGTTGGAGCAGAAAGCAGTGGATTCTTAACACGAACCCATTTAACAGAATGTCGGAACGTAAATTAAATTTGGCGCGGTTGGAAAATGCATCTTAATTTCTACCCTGCGAATTTAAAGAGAAGATTCATTGATTTAAAAAAACTAACTTTAATGTCATTATTGCAAAGGTGACACTTTGATTGGCCAAGGTTATCAAAAGCCAATGCTTAGACAACATTCAAAGTAATGATTATTAACAATTACAAAACGCTTAGATACAGCCCCGACATAGCACCTGAAAAGCTCTCCGGTCGCTGCTGAGATATGACGTCACATGTTGAACATGATGTGCACAAGCAGACGATGTCCCATGACATCTCACACAATTTCACTGCCTGTTTTTTCTTCTTTTCTTCAGTTATTTCTCTTTAGTAGGAGACCAGCCTGTAGGTCCCGTGACCAATCTCGGGGAACAAAGGTTTGAAAGTGTTTTTGTGTTCCCTGATGAATACCGAACAATTTTGACTTGGGCTGCCCCCTTGAAAATCCCAGGCATTTTCGTGAGGGGTCAACAAAGGTCATACAGGGTTGAAATTCAAATATACTCCAATCGTGTCGATATGCATATCGAATTACTCGTCTGGTCATGAGGATTCAAAAAATGTATAGTTTGCTATACCTCCGACCTTAAATGAGGGCGCTATGGTCAAAAACGTTGAAAGGTCAACACACTTTTGACTGGTGGTCAAATTCACCAACACAGTGAACCTTATCAAATTTCACATCAAATTACTCGTCTGGTCATGAAGATTCCAAAAATGTATAGTTTGTTATACCTCCGACCTTAAATGAGGGCGCTATGGTCAAAAAGGTCAATGCACTTTAGACTGGTGGTCAAATTCACCAACACTTAACATTGTCTGATTCTAATGATTTTAGTGTCATATAATATGTTTTCTGACACGGCAAATTCAACTATACCACTTTCAAAAGTAAAAGTACTTACCTTGACCATGTACATTCAAAATGGCTGCTGTTTCGGTGACAAACATATATAACTTCTTATCCATGGGTTTGAGGGAAATTTCAAAGTTATGGCAACCACTTTTGGTTTTAAAAGTTGCTTAGTTGAATTTGTTATGTCAGAAAACATATTATTAGACACTAAAATCATTAGAATCGGACGTTGTTAACTGTGTTGGTGAATTTGACCACCAGTCTAAAGTGCATTGACCTTTTTGACCATAGCGCCCTCATTTAAGGTCAGAGGTATAACAAACTATACATTTTTGTAATCCTTATGACCAGGCGAGTAATTTGATATGAAATGTGATAAGGTTAACCGTGTTGGTGAATTTGACCACCAGTCAAAAGTGTGTTGACCTTTCAACGTTTTTGACCATGGCGCCCTCATTTAATGTCGGAGGTATAGCAAACTATACATTTTTTCAATCCTCATAACCAGACGAGTAGTTTGATATACATATCGACACGATTGGAAAATATTTGAATTTCTACCCTGTATGACCTTTGTTGACCCCTCACGAAAATGCCTGGGATTTTCAAGGGGGCAGCCCAAGTCAAAATTGTTCGGTATTCATCAGGGAACACAAAAACACTTTCAAGTGTGGTTTCTTTGATTGTTCATTACCCCCTATCCTGTGTATTTACAAACAAAAGAATTTAGTTTTCAGAATGGGGGTCATATCCCTTTTTGAATGATGTAAAATTCCATCACATTTATATACACTAAACTCATTATAATTTGAAAAAAAAAGCATTGCAATTATGTTCATTCTTTATGGGGTGTCGTCTGCTTGGGCAGGGTTGGTTCATATTGTGACGGCATTAAAACATCGTTATTTTTCCGGCGAATCTCTCGCATATCCCAGATGCTATAGAGGTTGTTTTATTTGTATTTTTATAAATCACCCGATATGTAGTTGAACTAAAACTTGCACGATGGTCATCTGTTAGCTTACCAGTTTCTAGTAATACGCTATTTGCCATATTTGTGATTTTCTATGAATCCGCACTTTAATGGTACGATCCAGTAAATTAAAACAGTAAAATGGGTCTTATTTTAAAATTACTCATTAAATAAAACCCAAAACTTCAGTGATATCAGAAAAAAATATGTTTTATCGTATTAATAATTAAAAAAAAGATGTATAAACATTGTGAAAGTGTCGCATTTTACGATAAAAGACACCGATTTAGCAAAGATGACGTCATTAGTGCGCTTGCATCAGGGAATTCAAGGTCAAAAGGTCAATTCAGACCCTGATAAGTTATTGGTCGAGCCTTTTTGTTTCCTTTATTCCGACAAAATTATACAATCAATCAAAACAAGTTTGATACCAGAAGAAAGCTAACGATTAGTATTTTCATTAACCGCTTGCCCCAAAGTCTCTTGATCACAGTGAAACGAGTGAGAGCTTGCGAGAGCGGCCAAAGTGTGATTGAAACTCGCTATTTGCTCTTCTCCAACGCAAAAAGAGACGACATTGTGCTGGATAAATGTATTTTTTCCGACAAAAGTACAGAAAATTTGCATATGGTCTTTTTATATTATACTTTATGAAATGTTACCCGAGTGATTTCCGGGTGCCCCAATGCTGGAAAGAAACGCACATTTTAGAAAACTTCACTCTTTCATGGAAAAATGCTTATTTGTTCTATGCACGCAAGTCAGATTGAGCGGATGATACAACGTTTCCATATGAGGGGAAAGGGATGTTGTGATTGCACAAGAAACTCACTGAAAAACAGGAACTGAGGACGAATGGTACAGGTAAGAAAGGAAATGACAGTGAAAAAGGTCAGTTCCAATCCGAACCTAACCTTCGGTTATTAAAGATAAAGGCCGGTAGTAGTAAAATTGCGGTTCAAGAATTTTGGGTGCAAAAAATCCATTCATATTGTTTAAATATTTCCTTCAGAGGTTTAGATGGCAAAATTTCAACCTAAATTCGCAAAAAAGCAGAAATATATGCCCAAATGTTTAATGTTGAAGTGCATTCGCGATATCTATCCAGGCCGGATCGATTCGATAATTTACCAAATATATCAATTAGTAGGCGGTTTCCCGGCAAAATTTGTATCATGACGTACTAGTCAAAACATATTCTTTCACTTGATTGGTAATAAGAGCTTCCATTTCATTTTTTGAGAGGGGGCCGGAGCATTTAACGACAAAGAAAGAAATCTGAGGGCCTAGCAATACGAAACCTACAGCTTATGGTTTTGTTTTGGTTGAGTTTATTGTTAGTGGGGTATGTTCTATTCGGAGCAGACCGATCTAAAATCACTTACTGTCCATTGGTGCCAGTCTCGACGGATCTAACAAGCTGCTCTCCTCTGGTCCTGCCCAGCATTTCGGGGCACAAATCACCAACCAACCCGCAGCTAACAACAATGCCAACCGACGCGACTGAATGTGTACTCTCATTGACTGGGACGACTCCATTTTTATCATGAAAATGCGACAAATTACAATTCACAATCGGAAATTGTTTTCGTATACAGACAAAATTGTTCTCATTCCTTTCACCAAAGAGCATAAAGCAATTCATGCGTCTTTCCTCAGTGCAAAGTCCATTGTCGATCATGAATAGCTTCTCGAAAAAAAATCATGAAGTTTACGCGTGCAGCTAACAGTAACTCCCACCAGATTTGTTTATAAGGGTATTAATGTTCCATTCTTTGTCGTTATGACGTATATCATTAATACGGATATATAGTAACATCAATGGAAGTGTTTCGAGATATAGTCTGGGATCCCCCGAAAATAAGAAATAGTGGCGTCTGTGGCTTGGTTTCAGTTTTGAGATACCAAACTTCCCTGACCACCATAAGTTACCATGATTATAAAAAGGCACTGATGGAGGATGCGGGTGGGGGCGAAGCTAAAACAATTTGAAGAAAGGGGGAGGGTAGTCGAACAAAGATAATGACACATTTATCTACCGACAAGCAACATTTTTTGCGGAAGAAAAGGAAATTGGTTTATGATGATCACTTTAATTGATATTTGTTTATTAGGGAGAGCAAAACCAACAACAAATCAAAAAAGAATCAGACTAAATGGGGAAGATGAAGAAGAAGAAGAAGAAGAAGAAGAAGGAAAAGAAGACGAAGAAGAAGATGAAGAAGAAGAGAACGAAAAAAGAAGAAGGAGCAGAAAGAAGAAGAAGGTTCGAGCGGGACTATGGTGTCTTTTGGCAAGACATCAACTACATTTGCACCAAAGAGCACAAGCGCTCTTGGTTTCGAACCCGAGACCTCCCGGTTACGAGACCACTGCTCTACCAAGGCGGTGAGCATAGGCACCGGAAGTGGGGGGGGGGGGGGAGGGGGGCAAAACGCATTTTTGCCCCCCCCCCCCCCCAAAAAAAAAAAAAAACGCCCCCCCCCCTCCAAAAAAAAAAAAGCAGTAAAGGAGTAACGATGATATGTATTTTAACACAAAAGAACATAACAATGATAAAAACCTGAATAAAATCACATATAAAATTCAATTAAAAGAAAAGGAAAGTTGACAGAAATCAAATTTCCTAAACATTGCGCATGCCACCTATATTGAGGTGTTTATAATAGCGATTCGCGCATATCGTGGAAATATAGAGAGAGAATGGGAAAGCGTGTCTGTTTTTTGTTATAGGGTTGAGAAGACATGAGCCCCTGAACGCTGGCGTACTGATGGGGGGGGGGGGGTATTTTCTATTCGATACCAGTGATTTACAAATGTTGCTGAAATGACATGATTTTCCGGTATTTTTTCTCGATTTTTTTGTAAGTCATACCTTTTTATGCGTTTGTTGGAAAATTAGAAATTCCCAAATTTACAGTCGGGCGAAAATATGCTTATTTAGAAGCCTTTATGTCAGGGTGTGCAGAACGGCTGGGCTCGGGGGCTCGAGCCCCCCCGCACTTTTTGAAAAAGTATGTTCAGAGAAAAAGATAGAAAGAGAGAGAGAGAGAGAGAACAAAAAAGGTGACCTGCCAATGTCACAAATGAGGTATCAAAATATGCTCATCTGACCGTAATAAATGCCTAAAACCCCATTGCTTACGGGGGCTCCGCCCCCGGACCCCACCAAGGGCCTTAAGGCGATCCCCTGGATGCTAATCTGACCGTAATTAAATACCTTAAAACATCTTAGCTTCCGGGGGCTCAGCCCCTTGACCCCCTGCCGGGGCTCAGGCCCTGGACCCCACGCCTATTTACGCTCTACCTGAACGTTAATACTTCCGCGGGGCCTGCATGTAACGTGTAAGAGTTGTGGTGATGCAGATTTTTCTTCTGCTCCCCCCTTCCAAAAGTTTTTGATCATTACGTCACTGCCCCTGGAAGGTGAGCCCCCTGGAATGTTTGTCCCTGGCGGTGAGCCATCCGCCTCCTTGAATGCTGTGATCTTCGAAATAAGTAGACTGTAATAGCAACCAGCTAGAACTGGGGTATTATCAAAGCGCCTGAAGCACCTTGCGTGGTGGATTATGTGTGCCATAAAATAATCCGATGTTATCATCATTATTACATCCATAAAGAGTTTCTGTCTAATATATAATTTGCCCACATCACTAAAAAGTGGTTTTAAAATGTCGATCCGATATTTAATCTGGCAACGAATTATTATTGCTGCCGGGACCTTATTCCGCTTACGGCATAAGGTTAGGGTTCCAACGAGGCTAGAGAGTAGATTTAGGATCAGGGATAGGGTCGGTTCGTATAGGAATTACCGCCGACTTTTTGTCGCAAGAGCAGGTGTCGTAAAACCCTAAAATTACGCCTAATGCGGTGGTCACACCCGCTGTACTTGCAAGTGCGTTCTGTCAACGTGCAAAAACATGGGCAAAATTTCGGTATCCTTACGTGGTGAGTACTAAGTACCGCCTCCGTACGGATTTTGGAGCACGCAGACACACCGTAGCACTTTTAGTGCACAAGGAACTTTCGCTGCGTTCGGGCTACGGTAGGGCTACCGATTCAGCCCCAGTGCTTGTGACGTGCGTGCCCGGTACTGCCAACAGCGCACAACGCACTGACTCCGTGCGTCTTTTAAATTTGTTTCCCACGGTCACTTCCTCTACGGGAGGCGCACTTAGCACGTGCGATAAGTGCGTGTTCCGTGCTTACTCGCCACTTCCCAAGTTCAACTGTTCAATGAGCACGCAGAAGTCACGTGGACCGTACCGAGTAAGCACATATGCTCCGCAATTACAACGCACGTTGTGCGCACTGATGTATGCAGTAATAGTCTCTGCGGTGGAATGGGCGGCATCTTGAGGCAGCAGCAGCTGGGACTTCTGGAGAAAATCGGAATGTTGCCCTAAATATAACCCGACATCGGGCGGAAAAACTCACATCGCACGTCCACGCACTTACAACGTGCGAGTGAGTAAGGACACTGTACGTGAGCAGCACGTGTAAGTACGGCCTCCGTACGATAATGTGGCAACCGCACGGAGACCGTACGTTGTAAGCACGTTGTAAGCACGTACAACGCACGTACAACGCACTTACCGCGTGCGCAACGTACGGTGCAAGCAACCGCTCACGGCCAGGCGTGGCGTGCGGGCCACGTACTTACACCGTGCGTGTGACGTGCGTTGCCTGTATTCCCTTCTTGCCACTCCCTCCCTACGTTTTCAGAAAAACGTGGCCACCGTCCCTGCTGGAAAGAACACACTCATTCACACTCCTTCACAGTGTGAATCACAGTGTGAAATCACAGTTCACACTGTGAAACACAGTTTGATTCACACTGTGAATGAGTGTGAATGAGTGTTTCTTTCCAGCAGGGTTGGCCTCCCCAAAAACCGTACGGACTAAAAACACGCACGGTGGGTTGTGACCAACGCTTAAGTGGTGCGTTGGTCGAACCTCACCCTTTATTCTGCCCCCTAGGTTATGGACTCCATGTTTATTACGTTGGTCTATGATAACTCCACATTTTAAAACCTGATGTAATAAGTACTACTTATTTCCTAAGTCTAGTCTAGGCTATTCGGATGGTCTACTGAATGTTAGTGGGCCAGGTTGGACGCCTAGAAGGGGAGATGGGACACATATGGAAACGTTTGCTTGTATTTTGTCTCATAAAAGAAGTTGATCACAAACTGACTCCCACACGGTGTTGAGTGCTCAGGGGTCACGGGCCCCTGGCTTCACCGGGCAGGTAGTTCCATTATGCGAATGGGTAAATTAGCTACTACAAAATGAGGGGACACATTACATTGTACAATAGGGACACACATTGTTTTTATTGTGCAGAACATACTCTTTATTAACTTACTTATTGCATGAAACTATAAAACCAAAATGCATTTTGTATTCTAACAATTGGAGTACAAAGAATAATAACAGGTGAATGAAATGCATATACACCACAAACACCTGGGGAGGAAGCATTCATAAATTTGAATACATATAGTTGATAAACGACTCCGATGAAACTATGCAACCAAAATGAAATTTGCGTTCTGGCAATTGGAGTCCAAAGAATGATAGCAGGTGAATAACATGCTCCAACCTGGGAAGCTAGGAAGCATCCATAAATTTGAATACTTTAGTTGAACAAAGACTCCGCATGTGGACGTTCGTTGGAGCAGAAAGCAGTGGATTCTTAACAACACGAACCCATTCAACAGAATTTCGAAACGTAAATTAAATTTGGCGCGGTTGGAAAATGCATCTTTCTACCCTGCGACTTTAATGGTACGATCCAGTAATTTAAACAGTAAAATGGCTCTATTTTAAAATTACTTATTAAATACAATCCAAAACTTCAGTGATATCAGAAAAAATATGTTATATCTTACTAATAGTTAAAAAAGATGTATAAACATTGTGAAAGTGTCGCATTTTACAATATAAGACGCCGATTTAGCGAAGATGACGTCATTAGTGCGCTTGCATCAGGGAATTCAAGGTCAAAAGGTCAATTCAGACACTGATAAGTTATTGGTCGAGCCTTTTTGTTTCCTTTATTCCGACAAAATTATACAATCAATCAAAACAAGTTTAATACCAAAAGAAAGCTAACGATTAGTATTTTCATTAACCGCTTGCCCCAAAGTCGCTTGACCACAGTGAAACGAGTGAGAGCTTGCGAGAGCGGCCAAAGTGCGATTGAAACTCGTTATTTGCGCTTCTCCAACGCAAAAAGACACGACATTGTGCCGGGTAAATGTATTTTTTCCGACGAAAGTACAGAAAATTTGCATATGGTCTTTTTATATTATACTTTATGAAATGTTACCCGAGTGACTTCCGGGCGCCCCAATGCTGGAAAGAAACGCACATTTTAGAAAACTTCACTTTTTCATGGAAAAATGCTTATTTGTTCTATGCACGCAAGTCAGATTGAGCGGATGATACAACGTTTCCATATGAGGATTCCCCCTTATATTTCGTCGTTGGAAAAATGTTGCTTCAAAATGTTAGCATTATTTTTATATAGTAATATCAGGTACTACCCCCTCACGATAGAAAGCAACTGAAATTGCACTTTTACGAGCTACTTTGAAGAATGATCAGAGGTAGCGCTCTGGGGGGGGGGGGGGGGGGGGAGGTGTGCTTGTGCACAGTCCCTCCCCACTTTTCCAAGTATCCCCGAAGTGCCCCTATTTACTTCTAATAAGTGCCCCTTTTCACCTCTGATTAGTGCATCTATTCTAATCTGATCAATGCCACTTTACTTTCACAATTGCCCCTTTTCATTTTTAATACAAAGCCCTTTTCATTCTGATAATTGCCGCTTTTCCTTTCGTAATAAGTGCCGTTCCTCCATTTCTTTAAATAAATATATATACCCCCTTTTCTACTCTGAAAAGTTCCCGTTTCCATATCTGACAGTGCCCTTTTACTTTTAGAAGTGCCCCTTTTCCTTTGTATTAAGTGCATTTTCCCTTCTAAGAAGTGCCACTTTCGTCTCTGATGAGGGCCTTCCTTTAAGGTACTATGTCCCATTTGCAGGCCAAAAAATGAAAAAGTTAAATTCCAACTGCATTTGAAAGATAATACTAATTTAGAACTTCCCTAAAAAAGGTGGGGCTTGAAAATGTCTTCAAGTGGGAAAATAACAACTATTAGTTGTCAAATCGACTTTAGGGCTATAGAGCCCAAAAGTAATAGTCTTGATTTTCAGACAATTGTACCGAATGGTCATACGTTTTATGCTGCGCAAAGATTCAATCATTTTAATCTTGGCCATCACAAGAAGTGGGTTATTGATGTAGACAAATGCTCATGTACCCTTTACAACTCTTTTCATGTATGTTATTACCAAAGAAGAAAAAAAGCCAGTCACTCACTCAATAGTGTCTGACAGTGAAGTCTAGCAAGTAAACTGGTTTCCTTGCATAATTTGAATATGAGGACACTGCTAACGTTTAAATTTCACAGATAGGACATACATGACATATTCATAATTCCTGCAAAGTTCTACAGAATTTGATGTTGGCTGCAAAAGGGACATAGTACCTTTAATATGAAAATTTTCCCTTTTCATCTCTGATAAGTACCCTTATACCGGTACCCTTTTACTTTTACAGGTGCCCCTTTCCTTTTTAGTAAAATAGCCCTCTCCCTTCTGATAAGTGTCAATGTTTTTCCTTTCTAATAAATGACCCATCCCCTTTTTTTCAAATGTGCCCCCTTTTCCCCTCTGATATGTCCCTATTCCAACTAATTATAAGTTCCCCTTGATACTTTTGATCTAATTGCCCTTTGATAATTGCTCATTTTTACCTATATTTTCCACTGTGGCTTACAAATTGTGCAATTTTGCGATTTTGCGGTCATCTAGTGCCAAATCTAGTTTCAAAGAATCGGAGCAGTTTTGTTTAATAACGGGAAATTTTTTTCTACCACTCAGATGAAAGCCAGTGGAGCCGGGAAGGGCTTACGGCAGGGGACACAACAATGCTCAAAGTTTGAGAAGAACTTACTGTGCCCTTTTTATAAAATTAATATAATCGTGCTCGATTTCACAGCTATCAAACGTCCTGTCTCTAGTCCAAGGTAATTAATTGCTCTTTGTCGAAGAATAATTTGTATAATGGTTTTGGCAATGTATGAGTTTTCAAACTCAAGGTAACTACAGAGAGAGAGATACATAATTAATTTGTTTGTCTGTTTGTTTGTTTTATTTAACCACGGTTAAAACAGTTGCAATCAGCCATAAGTCCGTTAAAAACATTCACACAATATAAATATATAATCAAAACAAAAATAATTCGTAATACAAATCAAAATAACAAGAATACAAAATGTGTAAATAACTCTTAATAACAGTCGCACTTAGTATTTTAAACATCAGAAATTATGAGGGGAAAAAAAATACAATTGAGTCAAATTACAAGCTCCTTATCATAAAAATAATCATCAGAGGTAGATAGAGTGAAAGAGTGACACATAACAGGATGTTTTGTTTCCACTTGCATTTTCATCTATTGATTGCTACTTTTGTATCTCTTCTTCTATGTGCAATATCAAATAATAACATAGAACCAGAGAATCGATGTGAAATAGCCTAATTACTTCTTGATATTTGTCTTTATCTATGTTATTATTACAACTTTATTATCACTATATTATTGAATTCAAGGTTTCCTCACTTTGTACTTTCTGAGGTAAGATTCATTTAAAAATGTGAAATATCGTGTTTGACCTCATGAGTAAACTTTAAAGTCAATTTAACCAGAAATCCAAACCTTTGATTAATTCATTTGTATGAAGCGGAAAATTTGAAACAGATTGTAGAAAACAATAATAAGAAAGTTATGAATGATGCACCCATCAAATCACTACATTCTGGGGATCGCAAATTTGACAAGTTGGTCAGTTGATTGTGACGTCTAGGCACGGACAACGCTCCCGTTTGTCATGTTCAACAATATAACCAATTCCTGTATTTCTCCTAAGCGCCTTCTCCTGGGATAAAATCAAAATTACATTATGGCTAGATTATTAGTATAAGTCAGAGGCGGCCCCCCTCTTTTTCAGATACCCCAAAAGTGCCCCTTTTTACATAGGAAAAGTGCCCCTTTTCCTTATGATAAGTGCCCCCATTAAAAAGAGAGAGCTCCTTCCCCTTCTCATAACTACCCCTTTCCCTTTCTAATAAGTGCCCTTTTTCCTTATGATAAGTGCCCCCATTAAAAAGAAAGAGCTCCTTCCCCTTCTCAAAACTGCCCCTTTTAAAAATCTGAACGGTGCCCCTTTTCATTCAACAAATGCACAATTTCCTTTATTATAAGTGCCCCTTTTACATTTCCATAAGTGCCCCTTTTCATATCTGGTCAGTGCCCCTTTTCAACTCTGATAATTCCCCTTTTAATAATGATACGTGCCCCTTTTCCTTTCTAATAAGGGACCTATACCCTTTTCACCTCTTATAAATGCCCCTATCAAAATATGATGGGTGCCCCTTTTCGGTCAACAAATGCCTATTTCCAATTTCGTAAACGCCTCTTTTTCATCACTGGTGAGTGGCTCTTTTCAGGTGAAAAATGCCTCATTTTCACCTCTTATCCTTTGTACTTTGACACGTGCTCCTTTTCTTTTCTAATAAGTGTCTTATCCCTTTCGATAATTGTTCCTTTTTCACGTAATCATTAAACGTGCCCCTTATTTAAAGCGACTAAGAGCAATTTCCCCCAAGTTCGCTCGCTGCGCTCGCTCGCATTTAAAGATGATATAATTATGTTACTTATCAAAGGTCTTTTCAGTCTTCCGTTATGGGAATGTGAATATAACCTCATCACGATTGGCTTTTTCCCTCTTCATAAGATGTAATTTTTCGCACTGCAACCTTACAGATCTTTAAATTTTTTCTCGCTCGCTTCGCTCGCTTCGCTCGCTCGTAAATGCATATTCAGACATCACACCCAACTGTAAAGTATGATGCTTAAGCGATATCTTGTATGATGTATGAAGAGAAACAAATATTGAAATCATCCCTGATAATGTAATCACAATGTAGAGGTATATACCAATGTCTAAAAAAATTGTATATTTTCGCTTTGAGATTTCCCACTGTAGGTGCCCTTTTTTCCCAGAAAGTGCCCTTTTTGTTGGTGCCCCCCCCCCCACTTTGGAAGTCGCTCGGCCGCCCCTGGTATAAGTCCTTTAAAAAGGACCATCATATGTCATACTTCTTGAAGAATTGACATTTTAGTTATTTTGTGGGAGGGGCTTACTTGGCACATCAACCCCTCTCGCGCCATACCTGTAATGGTACATTCATTAGTAATTATTCCCGGCTAGCACGAGCTGATTATTTGTGACGCTCAAATTACAAAGGTCGGTATTAATCCTTTATCTTGATGTAGGAAGCAGCAAGGGGCCGTTTCTCGAAACCGTTATAAGTCTAACTTCTTAGATCGACATCCTATTGAAGGGTGTGTTATAGAGTTAACACACCCATGGAATGTCTACGAACTTAGATTGATGACGGTTTCGAGAAACTGGCCCCAGAGGTTTTGATTGTTCTATAATACGATAATTCTTATCTAGAATCTTCCCAACCCCCATTAGATAAGTGAACAATGTTGGTTTACTAATTAGGCCAACGCTAGTTATCACCAACTCATGATAAAACCTCGCTGTACGCATATACGCGTGTTCATTCATCCTCAGGTCATAATTATGCAACAAACAGTGATTTATAAAACACATTTAGGGGAATGAAAATGGGTTGTTGTTTTAGTTTTAGTTTTAGGCGTGTATCACTTTCAATTGTGAATATTTTGGGGTACAATATATTTCGTTTTTGCTCGACACTGACTTAAAAAGTGGCATTCATTCATAAATGATCCAAGGTGTTGCTCACACCCCCCCCCTTACGAAACGCTATTTAGTACGAAAAGTGATTTAACTAATTTTGTGATAAAAATGCTCTCAAATATAAGTCTATAACGCGAACATTTTGTTAAAATCTCAGTCGAAAGCTTGGCAACTTTGCAAAATGATAATTACACTTTACTAGAGCGTCGATCATGAAGAGCTTTATACTGAAGAAAGTAAAATCTTTTATAAGGGGGGGGGGGGCTGTAGGCCGCTCCTTAGTACACTCCTCTTCCCCGTGAGGTCGCTAAGCTTCTTCGAATGTCGCGTCTCCCGGTCATGGCAAGAAATCGCTCCTTCCCGTTTGATAGATTTGTGTTAAAAGTCTTTATTCATCTAATTTTAATCATCCCCCCACCCCAGGTCGAAAATCCCATAGAGACCAATAGAGACCATCAGAAAAATTCTATTGGTCTCTAATGGTTTCTGTTGGAGTCTATTGGTTTCTGTTGGACCCATAAAACTGAATCCAATAGAGACCATTCAAACCATCAGAAACCAATAGAAACCAATAGAAATAGAAACCAATAAGACCAATAGAAACCAATATGACCAATATAAACCAATAAGACAAACATAAACCAATAGAACCGAAAGGACCAATAGGACCAATAGGACCGATAGGACCAATAGAAAACCAATGAGACCAATAGAACCCAATGGGACCAATAGAAACCAATAGGTCCAATAGAAACCAATAGAAACCAACAGCTAAATCTATCTTATGCATATTCATGATTACTTTATACGTGTTCACAGAAAATTACATTGATCATAATTTGTTAAGCAACTTATGACAATGTACATCAATTTTGTGATTTTTATTTTCTTTCGGCAACTAATGACCAATAGATTATTTGTTTAATCATGTTACAATTTCATTCACGTTTTAGCAATAGATATATTGATTATAATGATTACTAACCAAGAAACAATTCATGTATGTTTATTATATAGAATAGTACAAGACCTTTTAACTAAAGGATATTCTTAAACTCACTTCAAATGATCTTTGTGACGAAGTTAATGCAATTGAGATTAGAATATACTTTTTTTGGTGGACAGTTGCTAAAATCGATTTACCAATAGGAGCCATTGGACTATTGGTTTTAAAGGGAATTCAGGATATGGGACCATTAGAAACCCATAGAAACATCTCTAATGGACCAACAGGAACCCATAGACAATAACTAATGGACCAACAGAAACCCATCATAGAAGAAAATATCTAATGGACCAACAGAAACCCATAGAAGACATGGGTGGATGCTGGTCCAATAGAAGCTTTCTGTTGGTCCATCAGCATTTCTTTCTGTGGGTTTGTGTTGGTCCAATAGATATTTTCTAATGGTTTCTGTGGGTCCATCATTTCACTTTCCCTATTGAAACCATTAGACACCAATAGCTCTAATGGTTTCTGATGGTCCAATAGGATCGGATCCTAATGGAATTTCGACCTGCCCCCCCCCCCTATTTTGAGGGTATTAAAATATGCCTCCCTGGCCCTGCATCACTCGTTCCGATATGATGTAACGTACAAAATCAGCTGTTCACGTGCCTACTAGTAGTACCTACGCGCACTTTACAGATCAACGCAAGTCGGTCTGATTTGTCGGAGAAGCTGTCCCACTATTCATCGATTTCTATGGACGAATATAAGGTAATTATTGTTTTAAGTTTTAAAAAACATTGTTGACTAGGACACTGAAGCAAAATTAATGAGAATTTCTGCGGAACTTTTTATTTTTTAATGAAAAAATACAATGATTGATGTGTTGTGGTGGTTGAAATAGTCCCGTACGTGTATTTTTGTGTGAGTGAGATTGCTAATTTTTCGAATGTTTGATTAATCTGTTCTTATCAGAAGTTTGTATTGGAGGTCAAGGGCTTGACGTGCACGTGAGCTTTTTGTGTTTTGTCATTTCCTTTTTGCGTTGATTAGTCATCCCTTTGATAATGTTAACTTAGTTTCTGTCCATAATCTGTTAGAGTTACACTAAATAAACAGATAAATAAGTTATTTATTATTTAACTTTTAAGCCAAAGTAAACTCTTTTCCTATAGTAATAGTATAGGTCTAGAATCTAGGCCTACAATTTTATTACTGCATTTAACCCCGAAAATGTGGAAATTTGTGACTAGAGAGTGATGGACCTTTGCTTACCTTCCACATATATCAGATGATAATGAGCTAACCTGCCATTTTCATTACTAAAACACAGACCTTGCATGTTTCTGCCGGAAACGCAAATACATGTGATCATGGTGATGTAGATCTAGACCTATGCTAAAATGCATGATTTTGTGTTACCAATTTGATGCTGACTTTACAACAATGGTAATGAGTCTATTATACATAGCCATAGCCATAGGATTTGCTATATGATCTGATTCATGACCTCTTCCTTCCTTTATACTCTGCCACAAACTTTGGAGTTAACAAGATGAAAATTAAGTAAGGAATCATTTTCTCCTTTGAGTTTGATAGCTATGATCTACCCTTATACAATCACTGCTAATGCACACTAAACCTATTGTAACCAATTCTATACATGGGTACAAGCTTGCCATAATCAGGGGCAGATCTAGGTGGGGGGGGGGGGGGGGTGCTTCGGTGGTTTAACCCCCCCCCCCCCCCCTTGGCACAAAGCTAGATCCGTCCCTGATAATAATCAACTCCTTTGATAGTGGGCATCAAGCCTGTACATGTATAAGAGCCCTGAGCTGACAAACCTAGCTTAAATCCCAATAGCAACCTTGACCCTAACCTAACTCAATACCTTTGTGAAATAGAGCCCAGGTCAAATATCTGAGCACCCAGAGTTCCACTCAACAACTTTCTGGTAACAGACTTTATAATTTAAAAAAATATGTATATTTCTATTTTACATTATTTCATTACAGGAGATAGCACTGCTCTATGCAGATGAAACAAGAAGAAAGGTCAATGAACTTTGCTCAGGATTAGAGGCATGGCAGATCATTGCCTACTCTGTTGGGGTCACATTGCTATTGAACTGGCTCTACAACTTCCTGTGTCATCCCAGGCTTAGTAAGTATGATTAGTCATGTGATTGGTCATGTGATTAATCATGTGACTTATGAGATATCTCAGGATTAAATCCATATGGAAAGCATGTTTAAAGATTTTAGATTTCTATATGGTTTTACAAATTGTTGAATTGCCAATGAGTTTGACCAGGAAGCTGTAATGAATGGAGATACCGTCTCGAAAGAATTTTCCGAGGGAAAATTATTCAAGATTAACCTGGCTTAACAAAAAGAAATGTAACCCTCTCCAGCCATCATTTCCATCAACAGCTGTCCATATCAATGCACAGTCCCTCTCTGGCATTCCAAATAGTACGAAATGTTACGCAACGCCATCTGCTTCCCTAAGTTCTCTATTCACTCGTTTGCAAAAATATGCAAGCATCGGGCTTTGAAGCCATGCGTGGCACCGACAAATTAAGTCATGTTCATGGAAGATGTATTTAGCTATAACATATAAAATGCAGAATTCACAACATTATGACCAATGCAACTTTCTATTAGTCATCAAATGCGTTTTCCGTTCTCGGATAGCTCTACTGAAGACATGGCCATTTTAACCAGCGAAATCGACCAAGGAAATCATGAGTTAGAGCAAATGAAAGATTTTCATAATCATGATTTTCTCATCTAATTATTGACATTTTCCGAAAATTTCCGAAATTTGTACATAGCTAGGAAGGTAGTCCAAAGGTTTATCTTCCTAAAGAACTAAATGAAATTGTGTTATATGTTTGCGCATTTATTGATTTAGGGCTAGAAGTTGTCAAGTTAGCACCACTATTCACCCAAAGTACGGGCCGGCAAAGCAAAAGCCGCCGTGCTCGCTGGGCTGGGCTGTGTGTAGAAAGGGAGGACTTAGTGCTACTAGGGAGCTGTAAGGTTTTGGAGGGGGATTAAGGGGATTACGGTAGGGGAAACAAAAGACGCGCGGTGCCACGGATGACTTCAAAGGGGCCTCTTGGACGGGATCTCCATTCATTACAGCTTCCTGGTTTGACATTCTAAGATAATATATCCCTGAAATTTGTCAGGAACAAGCCTTTATTCATCCCTAGAGTTGCTCAGGAATCGATAGAGATAAGAAGTAATAAAACATTAAGCCTGTCATTATCATCATCATCGTTTTGCCCATGCTCTGGGATCGTTTTTTTTTTTTCCTGGACGGCCCTTAAATGGTGTTGCAGGGATTTGCACCATAAAAATCTCAAAACTTGTAAAAGGCCCAAAATTTTGTTAAAATAACCATAATTAAAAACTTTCCTGAAAGTATGGTGGCAAAATATTCAATTTTTCTCCCTTCAACTTTGAATTGCGACTGACAGTGTTGTGTTCTCCCATTTGGAGTGTACAAACTTAGGGCTTCAACTTTTACTCATAGCTCTAGAGAAACACCATAGAGTTGTTTGATCTGAAATTTGTACATACTGTCATAAACTTATCTTGCTGTTAGTCTGTTACCGACAAATCCTTTATACACCGATTCGGGCGACTTCTGGTGGAAGTGCGCCCTCATAAGGTGACGCCATAACTGGGGGGCGTCTGACTGCAGCTAGCTAGCTTACATTGCAACGGGTATGCTATACCTATACCGAACCTCGCCCAGGCCGGCCAGGGTCGCTGCTCCGCTAGCTAGTAACCGCTCTCGAGCTCTCTGTACTGTCAGCTGGATCGGAGAAGCCCCCCAGTTATAGCGCCGCCACCGGCGGGCAGGTACATAAAACCCCCAAACCGAATCGGTGTATAGGGGCTTTGAGTGATAGTGAATTTCACAGTAACTTTGACAAATAAATGATTTTTCTAATTCAGTTTTCCTCAGTTTGCCTGAATGAGTCATGATAGAGTATTTCATACTGGTCACTAAGTGAACCCATTGACTATTGAAGTCTCTCATTCCCATATGTTTAATACACAAGCCAACCCATTCCAATAGGCAATGATTTAAAACTTTTTTTCCATTCAGGTATGATCCAAATGGACAAAAAAAAATCATTCTGTTCAATAATAATCTTGAAAGAACTTCTGATGGTATCTGTGGGATATGCATTAAAAGAATAAGAAATTCTTCTTTAATGGATAAAGAAATTACCGGTACCACAGATCAAAATGAAAAGGCCAAATTAAAAAATAAATTTATTTAATAATTATGTAATTTAATTTTGGAAGACAAAATACAGTTTACAAATCACTTACATTAAAACCTTCATCTTTTCCCCCCTCTTTTTTCCCCTACAGCCATAAAGCAGCGCATCGTGCAAAACTTTTTCAAGTTTGTGAAAAGTCTTCCAATTATAAAAGACAAGGTAAAGTGAATCGTTGATCTTTGTACCTACGTATAGATAATTTCATCATAGTTGCATTAATTACTTTTATTCAAAATACCTTGCAAGTTCTATCACTATTATTCATATTGAAATAGTGAATGTGTCCTTGGATGATTCATCAACCACACTCTATTTCTAAAGATACTGATATTAGTTTGTGGTCAAGCTGAAATTACCTGTGATGTTTCTATAGGAGCAATCTTTTATGGGTTCGATGTTTCATGTAAAAGAAGTTTATGTCATTAAAGTCAAAGATATGACATAGTATGAGTCAATATAAAATAGAACAAAGTTGTAGCAAATATCTTAGAGAACATAAATAAAGAGAGTTGAAAGAGCTCATTTTCAAATTAGAGTTTGTTAAAAAAAAAATTGATTGTAATTTCTTGTATGTACCACATCTTATGAATTACGTCAATGAGAAAACAAATTGTGATGGAAATATGATTCAATTCACAAAACTGTTAAATGTTGACCAGTACATGTACATGCTCTCTCTCTCTCTCTCTCTCTCTCTCTCTCTCTCTCTCTCTCTCTCTCTCTCTCTCTCTCTCTCTATGTATATAGATCAAAGCAGAGATAGACAAGAATGTATCAGACATTGCCAGAGACCTTTTTCCTCTGAAGCCAGGTGATAGCTATATCACAGAGCTACCTGCAAAAGGGCTTACCAGAGAGAATATCTTGAATAAAGTCAATAAAGACTACAAGCCCATGGGTAAGTCTACAGGATCGCTCATATAATGACGTCATCTATTTCTACATTTTGTTAGGTATTTCAGTATTTTTCCTTAGACTCTAGTTTTCTATATTTGTTTTATGTGAAGCCCCCCCCCCCCCTTCCGGGTCATATAGAAGGGGCCACCTTTTCAAACCGCAGCGTAGGCTAGTGTAAAAGTGAGGCCAGTTTTAGGGCCACCTTTTGGGGCTGACCCCAGGGCAGGCCCCAGACCCTCTTTTAGGTGTAACGGGTCAACAAAAAGCAGTCTTTACAGACAAGTGGTCTCTATGTACAGGTTCTTTTAGTGCAGATTTTAATGGGGAACAATCAAGGGAAGCAAAAAGGGGGTCTATTTAAAGAGGTGGTCTTTCTATCCTAGTGGCCTTTCTCTGCAGGTGTTCTCTAAAGCAAGTTTGATTGTATTATTAATCTTGCTTTAGCGACCACCTGTGAACAGATACCACATGTTTTGTCTCCTTTGGAAATGGTTTCTCATTGAAGCATGTACAAAAAGACCCTGTACATATATACCACCTGCCTATAAAGACCACTTTTCTTGTCTCCCTTGGGTGGTCTTTATAGACAGATTTCATTGTATTATCCCTGATTGCTAGCATTTGTAACCTCCTTCTTCTCTGTCTCCGTAGGGGGTATTGATTGGAAAGGGGGCAAGGTGTCTGGCTGTGTGTATGCAGGAACAGATGAGTTAGCAGCACTAGCAGCCACGGTAAGTTCTCTCAGTCAAATTACGAGTGTACGGCAGATTCTCCTGCAACAATGGCTCCTCGGTCTGTTTCTAACACTAACCCAAATCCTTACTTCAGTCTTAGATCCAAAACTACATTTAACCCTAACCCTTACCCTAAACAGCTTTAAAGGCATCGTTTAACACCGTTAAAGATAAACTCCAGTTCTGGTAAAAAAAAAAAAAAATTAATTCTCCCAGAATCAAACAAAACTTACACTGAATGTTCAAGATTACAAATAAATGACATGTGCCAAACAATTTTGGAAGAAAATGTATACTGGCTGAGTAATGAGCATAGAAAGACAAGGAAATCAAGGTAGTACTGGCCCCGACACCATGTGTGTTGTCCCATATATAGAATTCTGTGTACAGTGCTTGTTACTTTACCAAGACTCGGTCAAATTTAGTATGATTTTGATGACTCCAGAACCTTGCAGTGCACACCAATACCTTCATGCTACATGATCAACTGTTTCTGATCCTTTCTACACCTTTTCTTTCACAATGCAATCGCATTACCAGTACTAAAGTTTATCTTTAAATCTGAGATGCACTGCCCTTCATGTTATCAGTGTCTGTGAAATGGTGTAATATTGAAGCCCTACAAAAGTTGCGCTTCAAAATGATCAAGAAGTGCCTCAAAAAAGTAAAAATCTTTGAGTGACTGGTTTCTCCATACTTGTTTTCCCCAATAGACTGTAGTGTAATGAAAACCGTTAGGAAAATGCAAAATTTGATTTAGTTTTCCAATCATAAATATCTTGATTATCAGACAGACGATCGGCTTGTAAAAGTCATGGGGTTCCTGACTGACCTAAAGGTTTATAATTGTCATTGCAGCATGAGATAAATCCGGGATTTTGTTTCAGAATCTGAGGCAATGTTACCCAATCCCTTTAAACCCTAACCCTACACTTTTGTAAAGCCTGAGGTAATTGTAGCCAGAGGAGATGTCAGATCACAAGAATTACATGTACACATTTTGCTCATCACCTTTTGGACCCAGTAAGGAGGCGAGTTGGCTCAGTCGGTAAAGCGTCCGACTGTCGAACCAAAGATCCTGGGTTCGACTCCCACCCAGGCGGATGACTGAAGCCTGCGTTGTGTGTTAACGTGCCCCTTCCCTTGTTCATAGACGCAGGTTATGTCAAGTGGAAAACACTCCATCCCTCGGATAGGACGTTAAATTGAGGCCCCGTGTAGAAAAGAGTCACTACCTTTGCATGTTAAGAACCCACTGCACTATTCGTATAAGAGTAGGGGGAAACCCCGGTGTAGTGGTCCACCTGCACACACACCCAGTATAGTAGGATAATACTCTGTAAAAGAGGTCTGTACTCAAAAGGAAGAAGAAGAAGAAGAAGAACTCTGTTCCTGTGTATTATTTCTGTGTTGATGGTTGTATTGACTGGATCACGTACAAGTAATTTTCACCTTACTGCACATGTGTGTTGACTTACAGTATCACTCTACAGAATATAATTTCAAGCAGAGTACATACATGGTATGGAGCCTCCAAACAAACACAGCAAAGTCTTTGTGGTTGTGAGCGTTACTTTTCTTCATCTGAATTTTAAAGCCTATCTGCACTAGTTTGGCCAGGAGGGATTAGACCTCCCAGCATGGTCACTGACAGGTGGTTATCTCATCATATCAACTCTCAATTAACATAAGAAAAAGAGGACCAAGGGAAACCAACTGTCACCGATTAGGCGTTGTTACTATATAGAGGGCGCAAGTAGCTATAAGTAGACGTGCAGTGGGGCTTTAAGAGGTGAGAAAAGAGTGTGGTTATGGGCATTGATTTTTTTCCTCTAACTTTTATATTATTTCCTTTTGATAGATGTATGAAGACTTTGCCTGGACCAACCCTCTTCATCCTGATGTTTTCCCAGATGTTCGCAAAATGGAGGCCGAGATTGTTGCTATGACGCTTAAGATGTTTAATGCTTCTAAGTCGGGCTGCGGCACAGTAAGTTAGAATCAGGCATTAGTCTTGATTGCCAGTTACACCTCTAACTCAGGATTAAATAATAAACTTTTAGTTTATTATGTATTCGCCATCAACTTTAAAAATCTTCATGAAGCCAATCATATAATTTTGTAGGTAGCTTAGTGAAACGTAGTGGCACAAAAAGACAGGTCTGGAACGCAAAAGGCATTATGTTTACACAGGCAAATGTAGCAGCTCCTTCAGAGGGGTAATACTGTGCCCCCCTCCTCCATCACCACCACCACCATTAAGCCTTGTTCACATATGATGCTGTAAGGTAGCTTAGTGAATTTAGCGAAACAAAAAGAATGAACATTTTTGATCGTGGGGTGGGTCGTGTGTGGCTATGGCACCCTTTCAGTTTGAACTGACGATGGGCTTGGTATTCGTACGCCTACAAATTCTGTTCATGGAAAAAGGAAAAAATAGGTAATGGACAGTCATGAATTTAAGTCGGTCAATAAAGTCGGTCATTATTGGAGTAGAGACAGGGAATAATTTTCCTGGTATCGCATCGCAATTTGCTATGCATTTTTGCATGACTGCTATACAAAATATCTTTTGTGTAGCAGTTTTCTTCCATAGAAATGTACAGAATTTCATTTTAAATATTCATCCATCGGCTGAAATTGCTAATCAAAAAATTTGAGGAAAATTATTCCCTGAGAGATGATCACAAATAAACTGTGAATGCAGTGTGACCTGCAATCCATGCTTAAAATTTCTGAATGTTCTGCTAATTTGGTTCATTGTGTATATTATTTCTGATTGTTATGCTTCACTTAAAAAAAAGTTGTATTTATCAATCAAATATTTGAATGAATAAATAATAATTTTGTCTTTCAGATGACATCCGGTGGGACAGAAAGCATCTTAATGGCCCTAGCTTCCTACAGAGATTTGGCTACAGAGAGAGGCATTGAATACCCTGAAATGTAAGAATAAAAGACACTTTTCCGATGTGTGTAGCTCAATTGTTACCCCTTTCTTAATCATTCATTTTGGTGAAATTGAAACATTTTTGTCATTTTGCTGAAAGATTTTCATATTTTTTAGCCACTTCACTTTTTGCCTGGTGGCGCTACATGTATGTAATATTGTTAATTTACAAAGCAAAAATAAATGTTATTTATCTCAGCCTACATCATGAAGATCTGCAGAAAGATAGGGATAATATAATGGGTGACCAGACATTTGCTCCGTTTATATTTATCCTTATCTCTTTTACATTAGGGTGACAAATGCAATTTAGGCTTAGGTTTGTTCAGATATGGTTCGGTAAACCACCTCTTTGCGTCATCATAAAAGCCACCACAGTTTTGCTGTGTCATATCTGAACGACCCTAAGGTTTCAGTAGGTGCTTGGTCCAGGGTTGAAGTTAGGGTCGAAAATTGACCATGGAGCAATTGTCACCAGAGCATTTGATAAACCAGTATAACATTTCACAATTATAAAGTGAGTACATGTATTTGTTTTTCTTGTTGACAGCATTGCCCCAGTGTCAGCCCATGCTGCGTTTGACAAGGCTGCCCATTACTTCCGCATGAAGCTTGTCCATGTGCCTCTAGATCCAGTCACTCAACAGGCGGATGTCAGGGTAGGTCTTATGATTTGATTTGATATGATTTATTTATTTCTGTTTGATTTTCTTTTTCTTTTGCATTTTTACAAATATATAACAAACAAACCATTGCAAATTTTACACATTTCAAAAGAATATAATGTCAAATAAAGTAAGGCTGGCTGTAACTAATAAAAAAAAAATCAAACAGGAGGGTTGACAAAGTAAGCATGATAGCATGACTATACCCTCAATGAATATGTAACAATACGAATATGGAGGAACAAAATAATGTTGGTAAAAGGAGAAAGAGAGAGAGAGAAAAAAGAACAAAAAAGAATGATTATCCCACGTTTGCTCCAAAGACAATTGCCTAGTATTAGGGTTAGGATTAAGCTTTGGGTTAGGGTGTGTGTGAGGTGTACATGTCATATTGGGTCTAGAGTTGTGCTTAGAGGAATGTGGTCAGTGTGGGAAATTGATGCAGAGCAATAAGCAAGTTTGTAATTAGGATTTGCGCATGGGCAGATAAAGGTCATTCGTACCCAAATTTTAAAACCATTGAGACAAATACTTGGATCGTGCTCATGAAAGTTATGTAATCAGTATTCATTTATGCACCAACAGTACATTTATCTGATACACAGGTGGAAGTATTCTTCTCAAGAGGTAAACAAAAGGTATTCATGAAGCACCTCCATCCCTTTGGCAGTGATTATCCTAAAATGCACATGTGGGACGTATCCATCATGTTAAAGATCTGTGGATATTTTGGGGTCATGCGTTCCAGAGCTATTTACGAACTCGCTTATTGTCATTTTGAGGCTGTGAGTTGTGATGAATACAGTACAAGATAAATTTATTTACATCAAGTTCTCTAAATTTACACATCAATAGATATAAATTTACACATTTATATCTATCAATAGAAGGAATTTTTTTAGTGAGGATTAGTAAGGATTAATTTACTGGAACATGGAGACGCAAAATATATATATATCAGGGTTTGATACTGAGTAAGGTCTCAAACTAGATATGCATGTAACAATTTCTGTATGTTATATCTGTAATATTTGACAGGCAATGAGGAGAAAGATTAACAAGAGGACAGCTGTGCTGGTCGGCTCAGCTCCGATGTTTCCATTTGGAGTCATGGACCCTATTGAAAAGATTGCAGAGGTAAGGTTAATTTTGAATGTTAATATTCAAACTGATAAATTACTGGGGATTTTAATATTGATATCCTTAAACATTTAAGTAGTTCTGATGCTGCCAATTTTTCAAGTATCAATTCTTCCTATGGCCTCACACTCCTTATAAAAAGTCAAAGAGGTAATCAACTGTTCTCATTACTTTTAGCAATGTCATTTACAACTGTGCAATGTTTTCTGTCTTGATAATGGCTTGTATTCCCTAAAGATGGACTGAATGATTAAATAGCTATAATGCCAAAACTTTTAACGGTATCAATATGAAACTTCATAAGCTATATTCATTAAAAGATGCCCTATGTACATGTATGTCCCACGTTTTAGAACTTTACATGAACCCATGGTCAAGGGGGTGGGGGCGAACCCCCTCCCCTTAGCTGAAAGAGCACCAAAATTAACTGAAAAGGACTGTTGGTTATCTTTCTTAGCTTAATATAGTTCTAAGGAGAACTTGTCGCCTGGCTGGCAGAAGGGCGTTTGCTCAAATTTCAGGTCAATAATGAAACTTTAAGCAGAAGAGCGTTAGCACTAAATCGCCTCAAACTTTATAAAACTGACTTATTTCCGAGAAAAAAATTGTGGCCGTGTTCTACTACAACATTTCTATTAGTCTTCAATGTTTTAAACCAATTGTCGGGATGGAAAGCAGTTTAAATATAAAATAAATCTTTAAATGCGAATAAATTGAAAAGTAGTTTTTGGGTCGCTTGCGAGCTAACGCCCTTCTGCCACCCGGCTGACGAACTACATGTATAGCGCCGGTTGGCGAGGATGGGTGGTAGGGGTGGCTCGACGTTTCAAACAGGAGTGACGACTTATAATTGACTACTTTATAAGCAGTGACTACTTATAAGCAGCATCTAATCAGGGAATTATCATGTAATTTTGTTTTCATCAAATTGTGAGAACCTTGCACATGTATAATTTATTTGAGTGTCACAGTTACCTAATCACTTTAAAAATTGGAATCACTATAATTTTTAATCCCACAAATCTCTTCAGCTCGGTGACTACTACAACATTCCAGTGCATGTAGATTCGTGCTTGGGTGGATTCCTTGTCCCTTTCATGGAAAAAGCCGGTTTCCCTCTAGCTCCCTTTGATTTCAGAGTCAAAGGTGTTACAAGTATATCTGCTGATACTCATAAGGTAAGGTGTCCAAGCATGTGTGCCTCCTGTGAATTTGGGTCACTCCTCAATCTATAAATTTGAATTAAAAAACTGTGTTAAATTCAAATTTGATGTACATTCTTGTCCTAAACATGATTAGCAAATTTACAATTAATGCTTAGACTTTTTTTTCTTCATAGGGTATCTACTCAACCACTACATGTTGGTTACCTTCGTCAATTTGAATGTTTTTTAATGTTATATATTAAAGACCAGAATATTGAATATACATTTTAAATCATTGTACTTAAGCTTTAAAGTCGCAAAGTCCCCCAGAAATACCAGAAAGAGGGAGAATGTAGAGATGGGATAGATAGAGAGATTGAGAGAGAGAGAGAGAAAGAGAGAGAACCCTTTGATACACATAATGGTTATTTCTTGTTCAAATTAAATCATAAGTTGATTTAAGATCATCATTAAGAACATCATCAGTGGCAAAGAATATCCCCCCCAAGCTTCTAACAATATAGTCTGACATGTATGTAACTTTATCACTTCAGTTACGTGTTGTCACATCTTTTTCTTTTGGCAACAGTATGGCTATGCCCCTAAAGGCTCATCGGTGATCATGTATAGTGAGAAGAAATTCCGCCATCCTCAGTTTTTTGTGTCTCCTGATTGGACGGGAGGCATCTACGCCACGCCTACTATTGGAGGTATGTAGGGAGAGAAGATGTGAGGGATTAATGGAATGTAAAGATTGAAAAAGAGATGGAGGCAGATAGAGACAGAGAAAGATAGATATGTACCCATATAGGAGTTTCGCATCACAAACCCTTGCCAATCGTAGTGATGATAATGATGATAATAATCATAATCCTATTCAAATTAATATTAGTAATATTAGAAGAAGTAGAAGTAGTAGCAGTACTTCTACCACCACGACCACCGCTACCTCTACCTCTACCACCACCACTACCTCTACCATTACATCTACCGCTACCACTACCTCTACCTCTACCACCACCACTACCTCTACCATTACATCTACCGCTACCACTACCTCTACCATTACATCTACCACCACCACTACCTCTACCATTACATCTACCGCTACCACTACCTCTACCTCTACGACCACCACTACCTCTACCATTACATCTACCGCTACCACTACCTCTACCATTACATCTACCACCACCACTACCTCTACCATTACATCTACCGCTACCACTACCTCTACCTCTACGACCACCACTACCTCTACCATTACATCTACCACCACCACTACCTCTACCATTACAGTACACGCCGAAAATCTCCGCAACACGATTACACGATTTATTTTTAGGATTACACGGTTTACACGATTCACCTGAATCGTGTAACTGTGTAATCGTGTAAATTTACACGATTGAAGAATGTCGCTCTGAATCGTGTAATCGTGTAAATAGTTAAGTGCATTGGTCGGATGATTCGACCAGATGCAACAATCGTGTAACTGTGTAATCGTGTAAATTTACACGATTGAAGAATGTCGCTCTGAATCGTGTAATCGTGTAAATAGTTATTAGGGTTATAAGGGCATTGGTAGAACGATGCGACAAGCTGCAACAATCGTTAAATCGTATACTGCTTACACCAATTGCTTTATACACAACTTACCTTCAGTGTACATCAGTTAATTACTGTACTTTATATTCGTGTATAAACCTCAGCACTTTCCACTAACATGTATCGTATACTAATCCGTGAGACAAGGTAGGAAAACGTCAGAAACAGGAAGACATGATAGATGAAATAGAAAAGGAAAAAAGATAGCTACGAGGAAAAGGGAACATATAAAAGGAGAACGAGGGTTGAAAGGCACGATATAAAGATAAACAGAAAAAATTATGCAAGAGAGAAAAAAGGGAAAACTAAAAAGTTGACCGGAAGAAAAGAAAGAGTGAAATAGAGTGATAAAAAAAAGAAGGGCGAAACATAGTAAAATTAACAGAAATTAGAAGGCTATGAAACGGAGAGGAAAAGAGACAAATTAATAAGGTAAGAGGGGAACATAATGAAGGAAAGAGAGGCGAGAAAGATATGGGGGAATGGAAAGATATTGAAAGAAAGAGAGAGAGTGAGAGAGAGAGAGAGAGAGATAAAAAAAAAGCTTTAGTTGAAAGGAAAGGGGCACCGATCAGATTTTAATAGGGGCATTTATCGGAGTTGATGGGGGCATTTATCAAAAGTGAAGAGGGGCACTTCTCGTACTTCAAGAGGAATACTTACTAGAGATTAAAAGGACACTAATGAGAATGGAAAATGGACATTTATTGCAAAGGAAAATAGGAACTCGTCGAAAGAAAAGGGGCATGTGTCAAAAGAAAAGGAGCACTTATCAGAGTTGAAAAGGGGAAGGGGCACTTTTACAAATTAATAGGGACACTTGTCAAAGTAAAATAGGTACTTTTCCTACATTCAAAGGGGCACTTTGGGGGAACTTGAAAAAGTGGGGGGACACTGTGCCGCTAGCTAAACGTAACTCAAAGACAGTTGGCCATTTACTTTTCTATTCACTCTCGGCTTGCAACTGTTCCCTACACTCTGTAGCCAGTGGCTTACATACTTACGTACATGTAATACCTATTGTTCAGGGGGATCCTATGTTCAAGGGGAACCCCCTGAACAATAGGTATTATGTAAGGATCTCTGCCTGTAGCTAGGGCAACAGCCTTTGTCCCCGGCGAGGGTCAATGGCAGGGCACATTCAGAGTAAGCTTCTTTTGTATGTGACAGGAAGTGTGCCCTTAAGCCTTGACCGTAGCTCTTTATACATATAGCTGAATAATGCAATGTTGTAACAGGTAATTTACGAAAATGAGGAACGCTAAAAAGCAATAAGTGATCAAAGTCTAAGGCCCGAATTCACAAAGGAGGTTTGTCGACAATCCTTGGTTTTCGTGCGTCATATGACGCGTTTTGACGCGTTTTTACAAACCAGGTTTGTAAAATGGATAATGATTGAATAAAAAAAGTATAACGATATTCATAGTAACGAATGAGCTGGTGAACATAATTCTAATTGGTACAGCCTTGTAATGTAAGAGTATCACAACATACTTAATTATGTTAGCCCTCCTTTACATTTTGTTATCATTTTTACTTATTTACAACTTAGAAATAACAAAATTCTCCCCTTCCTTCGTCGTTCATCGCTTTTTTCTTTTTTCTCACCGAGGATTAAATCCGAGAGTGCTTTTCGGGAAGTGGACTGATTTTTTTAAACTTTAAAACAGTCTATAATAAAACTAGAGACAAGACACTGCAATTAAAAATATATACAAGAGAAAGAAAGCGTAATCTTCGCTATCCCCTCGTATCGTCCACGTTGTCCTCGTTCAACCAAGAAGTAAGTTCTTGCTTTTACTGAACTAGACGTCCTTAACCTGCTCACTATCACCACTGAAAATAAATTGTAACACAATTCCAGCGAGCAATCGAATCGTGTAAATTTTGAATCGTGTAATCGTGTTGCGGAGATTTTCGGCGGGCAGATTACACGATTACACGATTCGACCTGAATTGAGGAATCGTGTAATTTTACACGATTACACGTTTACACGATTCAAATTTCGCTTCATTGGCAAAAAACGAATCGTGTAAAAATAAATGGTTACACGATTCCCGCGAGCAGTCGAATCGTGTAAATTTTGAATCGTGTAAATCGTGTTGCGGAGATTTTCGGCGTGTATTGTACATCTACCGCTACCACTACCTCTACCTCTACGACCACCACTACCTCTACCATTACATCTACCGCTACCGCTACCACTACCTGTACCTCTACCACCACTACCACTATCATTACATCTACCACTACATCTACTATAACTACTACCACTACCACTACCTGTACCACTACCACTACAAATAGCTCTACTACTACTTCCACTACCACTACCACTACCACTTCCACTACCACTACCACTTCCACTACCACTACCACTTCCACTACCACTACCACTACCACTTCCACTACCACTACCACTTCCACTACCACTACCACATCCACTACCACTACCACTTCCACTACCACTACCACTACCACTACCCCTACTACTACTACTACTACTACTACTACTACTACTACTACTACTACCACTACTACTGCTACTACTACTACTGCTACTGCTACTGCTGCTACTACTACTACTACTACTACTACTACTACTACTACTACTACTACTACTACTACTGCTACTAGGGGTAGAGAGAGAGAGAAAGAAGAAAAAAAAGAAGAAAGAGACAGAGACAGGGAGAGGACAAAATATTGAAAAAATTATGAAGGGTGAAAAGATTCCAATCATTCATTTTCCTCACCGTCTTGCACCATGTATACTTATTGCATTATTTTGCCTCATATAATTCTGAACGTGGAGTAGTTATTTTAACCTATTGACTACAGGAACCAGGTGTCCCTATGTTAAAAGCCAATGGGAATGAGAAAAGGCAGTAGTCAAAGGGTTAAGACCAAATTACATGTACTTTATATGTCTCTCTGCAGGGAGTCGAGCTGGAGCCATTATTGCTGCCTGTTGGGCTACGATGATGTATTTTGGTGAAGATGGATATGTTGAGAACACCAGGAAGATTGTCTCTACTACGAGGAAGGTTGCTGAAGAGTGAGTTGAAAGTGGTTCATTCTACAGTATTGCTTGAAATAAAGTAGACACATTAACACCAAGTCAAACCTTAGTCTATGGCAAGTTATGAACTGTTCCAAAACAGTCCGTGAATTGATAAATAAAGTGATTACTTTAGACAGCCAATCTGGCTCGTTATATTCGTGCCTTGTTCCTTTTAGTTTCCGTTTATATTGATCGATTTCGGCTTTCTGTTTCATTCTTGCATTTTACTCTGATGAGTGCAAGTCAAAAAGCTTTAGTTATTGCTCTTTTCAACGCTATTCTCTGATAAGTCTATGGTATAATACATGCAGAAACGCTTGACAGTATGAGAGGGTCTACTTGATTTCAAGCTATACTGTACACGTATGTCTATTTACTTAACTGTTCCAAAACAGTTGGTGAAGTGATAAATAAAGTGATTGACTGAGAATAGCTATATATTGTGCATTATTGCAATCATGTATTGTTAACTATATTAATGTTATCATGAATTTTGTATCCGTAGTAAGTGTCCATTAGTATGCATTAGTAAAATGTAATGTGGATTTAGAGGTGTGATGTGGTCCAGTGCATAAAACTCCAGACTGTGAACCACAAGGTATCAAGTTCAAATCCCTGTAGGATCACTAATATCCTTTTGCCAGACATTAATCTACAGTTGCCGCAATCCATTCAGGTGATGTATCAGGGAACATATACCTATCAGAAAAAAATTCCTTCAAATGCTTGAGCGCTTTAAAGGGCATTCGTGCCAAGATTGGGTAATAATAATGAAACACCAGGAATAACCATGAACAATATATACACTGTAAGACTCTACTCTTAGAGTGCACTGCACATTGGATCTCTGTTATCACAAAAACGAATTAGATGAAATCACTTAAAGTAGGTGGATCGGCAGTTTCCATGTGCAGAAGGTCATAATTCACTGACTCCCGACTTGATGGAAGTACAAGTCTGCACACAGCAAACTTGTATTCCACTCGTGTGGTGCAAATGTCAGATAAGGGCCTTACCATATGGGTAAAAGACAGAGTATTACATAAAGTCTGTTGGTCATAAAACTGAAGGCTAATCCTGGTGATTGAGAATTGGGTAAACACCTGAACCGGTGTCAAATCCCCCATGAGACTCAACTTTTATGTGTCCTTAAGAGATGATCAGTTCTACAAATCAAAACTATTCAAATTTCTGTCACTCTCTCCCATGTGCAGAGTTGGTAAGATCCCCGGCCTCTTTGTGTATGGCAATCCTGAGGTGAGCGTGGTAGGCGTGGGGTCAAAGGTCTTCAACATCTACCGTCTGTCAGGAGCCCTCACCGAGCGAGGGTGGAACCTCAACTCCCTTCAGTTCCCTTCAAGGTAGGCTAGCCGATGATCAGTACTCCTCCTCCCTTAAAGTGGAAAGAAAGGTGGAAGAAAATACAGTAAAAGTAAAAGTAAAATCTAGATGAGTAACCGTTTATAGCCTATTTGTACTAGTTTGGCCAGGAGCAATTATACCTCCCTGCATGGTCACTGACATGTGGTTATCTCATCAAATCAGCTCTCAATTAACATAAGAAAAAAGGGGACCATGGGGGACCAATGGTCACTGATTAGGCATTGTTTGCAATATAGAGGGAGCAAGTAGCTATAAGTAGTGCAGTGGGGCTTTCGTATATCTCCATTTAGACTACTACAAAGAAGTACATTTACCTCAGAGAAAAGTTAGATATTTGGATTGCTACTTCTCTATTCATGATAATATCTTTGATTGTAGCATTGTATCTACCATCGCAAGAATAGAATTGTTACTCAGAGTTATGATGAATGTCGGTTTCCTCGTCTAAATGTTGATCAATTTTGCTGAAAACTATCATCAATTATTTTTTCTTACATTTTAAGCCAAAGTGATAAGCATTTAATTTCTGTAAAAATGCTAGAAAGTACCTTTACTTAAAGATAAAGGTGTGTTCTGGTAAAAAAAAAAAAAAATGAATTCTCACAGAATCAAACAAAACTTACTCTGAATGTTCAAGATTACAAATAAATGTCATTTGCCAAACAATTTTGGTAGAAAATGTATACTGGCTGAGTAATGAGCATAGAAAGATTAGGAAATCAAGGTTAGTAGCCCCGACACCATTTGTGTAGTCCCATATACATCTTTCTGTGTACAGTGCTTGTTACTTTACCAAGACTCGGCCACTTTTATTATGATTTTGATGACTCCAGAACTTTGCAGTACACACAAATACTTACATACTACATGATCAACTTTTTCTGATCCATTCCACACCTTTTCTTTCACAATGCAATCGGATGACCAGAACTCACCTTTATCTTTAAACGATTTGCACTCTATATTTTAGCTTCCACCTGTGTGTGACCCTGCGTCAGACATTTCCTGGAGTAGCCGAACAGTTCATCCAGGATGTCAAAGAGTGTACAGAAGAAATCATGAAGACGCCCAACGAAAAGGCGTCAGGAAGTGTGAGTATACTCTCCATTTGTAACCTCCTTATGTGTAGGTGTCTGTCATGGTATAGTGGTTTATTCACTTGACTCTCAATCCAAGGGTTGAGGGTTTGAATCCCAACATAGCACCTAACATCCTTTGGCAAGACATTAATCCACATTTGCCACACTCTTTCTAGGTTTATATGGGCATATGGCAATGCTAGGGTAATAATAATTACAGGGCTAGCAGTATTAATACTGTTATGGCTACCCTTGGTAAATAAGACCCAATTATTATTCTTTATCATAACTAATACAGTTGAGAAAAATATCAATGAATCTATGATCTGCCTTGTTTTATTTTGTGCAAATGTCTTCTGAGCAGAGCTCCCAGATATACTAGAAATCAAGGAAAACCTGAGAAATTAGTTTTTGACCAGTGAGGGAAAAGTCATGGAATGTGAAAAATATCAGTGAATTTCTCTGACCCTAAGAGCCATTAGTCAGTCTGTTGTATTTTTTCCCCTTCCAAACAACATGAAAAGCTGGCTTTTTAGTGTGTAATGGTCCTAATATTTTGAAACTCCATCAGGGAACAATTGTTTACGATATGAGCACAACCATGCTCCTCTTCTCTTCCTATTTTGGAGTAAAGAGACAGTCTGCTTATTAACCCCATTGGCTATGGTTGTACCTGTATTAAAGTGTATGGTATTAAAAGAATTCATTACCCAATGGGTATTAAAATTGCACCTTTTGGCAGTGCCATGCTAGGGGAATGCCTTTTGATTCCAAAACTAATTCTATTCCTGCTGTTTTTCCCCACACAGGCTGCTTTGTATGGGACTGCCCAAGCCATTCCAGATCGCTCCCTGGTAACAGACATGGCCAGAGGATACCTAGATGCCTACTACTCAACTGATCCCATTGAATAAGCACCATAGTGTTAAATTTTGATTACCAATCGTATTGAATAAGCACTATAGTGTTAAATTTTGATTACCAATCATATTGACTAAGCACCATAGCGTTGAATTTGGAGTACCAATCCCATTGAATTAGCTCCATAATGTTGGATTTTGATTACCGATTACATTGACCATAGTGTTAAATCTGGAGTGTCATGTTAGCATTTGGTGTTTATTCTAAATCTTCACTATAAATTTGTTTAAACATGTCACTGTTACTACTGAGGCAAGCATGATGTGTGCTCATCAGCTAGTTAAAGGTTAGATGATATTTGATAAAGCACAATAGTGTTACATTTTGAACATGATGTTTGCATTTGGTTCTTTAAAATTTAAAGCAAATAGAAATTTGATGCTGCTTGTAAGTATCGGCTTGCGTGGTGATGTAGATATAAAGTAGGCTTGCGGTAGCACCATGTGAGAGAGAGAGAGAGAGGATTGAGGAGTCCTGAAAAGGACTCTCTGTAATCTTTCTTGAGGGTGTGTAGTCCTGAAAAGGACTGTTGGTGTAGTCTTGGAAATTTGTTGTGACAACATTTCACTGTTACTTTGGGTGAGATATGTACTCGTGATAATAATATTTACTTTTTCTTTTTCTTTTGAATTCAGTATGAACATGAGTATTGTTGGATGTATATGAAAAATTATGAATCGATAGAAACATAGAAAGAAAATAAACAAAAAGAGAAAGAACTAAATCTGTATCTTGTTCTGTAAGAATAATTTCTTTTCAATTTCACAAAGTAATATGTGATTACTATAACCATGATACGCATCAAATATAAATAATGAAATAATTACAGGCCTTGTTTTTCAAATACTATGCAAACTTGTCATGATCCTTGTTCGTGATTCAATTGTGTTACCACTGCTGTTGGGTAATTTTGGCATAGATAGCAATCTTGATATTTTCTGGAGAAATAGTAGCATAAAAAGAGTTAGCGTATTTGTGTATTAATTTTGTTACAACTTTTTTTGTTGGCAGGGTGTCATTTTGTAACTATATGTAGGGAATGTTTAATGAGCATTCACTTTTAAGTGTACTAAAGTACTTTACATTCCATTTTGATAGTCTTGTATTTCTATTTTGATTGTTTGAATAAACATCCTATATATTTGACATGTGCCATTATTAACTGTCAAAAATTTAGTTAAATAAAAATATTGGTATTTTCAATGATTATTATATGTATAATGTATCACCATTTGTGCTTCTAAATGTTCTTAATAATCTAAAAGATCTTACTGTAGTTTAAAAAATAAGAGGATCTTTCTATGTAATAAACAAAAAATGATTCTGCCTTAAAATGAATACTCTTTTGATTATATTTGTTGCAATTAATATTGAAAATATGTGTATAAATTGGTAAATTGTTCTAAATATTATATATATGTTTACAACATGTATTTTGAAAGCTTTATTGGTTATCTTCTACATCTTGTAACACTTGAAGTGCATTGGGTGCTTTGTAATGCTTCAATTCTATTTCATCTAAAACTTTTGACAAAGAAGTCTTGTCTCATTTTAAAGGGACTGGATTGGCAGTTTCCATGTGCAGAAGGCCATGATTCGCTGACACCAGACTTGGTGGAAATACCATTAATGGGAGTATAAATCTGCACACAGCAAACCTGTTGGCCAGTCAAGAATTACCCCCTAATCGCTCTGAGAGCTTCGGGCAAGGGTGAAAAGCGAAGCATTACATATGGTCTAATGGTCATAAAACTAAAGGCTATTAAACCCTGGTGATTGACAACACCTGTTATTGGGTAAACACCCAAACAGCTGACTTCTATGTGACTTTAAGTTCCATTTGCTTCATTAATTGTGAAGATAGGTATGGAACACTGTTTGCATTTAGATGAAAGGTGACAATAAGGACTCATAATTTGAAACCTGTTGTACAAGAGCTAAACTTGTTGCTTGCTTGTTGACCTCATGACATAGCTGAGATTTCTATATTGTACTCTAGCATTTCATTCCTCCTTTTTTTTATTACTTTTGTATGAAAGGAGTCATACTTGATCTATGAATTTGTGCCTTCTTGATTAACTAATAGTTCATTACGACTTCAAACAGTTCTCAACAAACTATACATGATTAATTGTTTTTGAAACTCAAGACATGAAATATAAATATTGTGATGATAAATAGTTGTGTATTTAATCTTTTGAGATCCATGAAATTATCACTTAACAGTTTCAAAGTCTAAGAGAGCAGTGATAAGTAAGATAAGCTGAGTACAGGTAAGTATGTTTCTTATGTGAATTATTATTATAATTATTTATAGTATGACTTGATTATAATATTTTCCAACATAGAGTCTTAAAGATTTATGAAATATTGCTTGTAAACTTCTTCAAATTGCTGTTTTAAATCAATAGTCTGGATACACATGTCCAGACACATAACGTCCGGGTACATGCATTTGGTTTGATAGTCTTATATGTATAGTACTTGCCATAAGGTACTTACCAAATTTCAAATGTTTTCAAATTTGTTTTACAACATCACCAGACTCTGATGAATAAAATATGTAGTCAAACATTAATTGACAATATATATTGTTAATGCAATTCCATTCAATTCAATTGAACTTTATTCCATAAATGCAAATGATATGAACCATACATATGAATGTTTACAATTATTTACAGTGAAGTACATGGATAAAATAAGTAGAACGACAGAAACAAGTTAATGTAGGCATATTTAAAGAACAAAAGCAAAAGCAGAAGGGGTAGTCAATAAAAAATGATTTGCCGTGGACTACTCTAATTCAAATGAATATCGTCTCATTACTTCCACGGATGTTTTCATTTTCAATGACTGAAATTAAATCATGTTCTCTACCAATAAGTCAATTGTTTCTATGATTTGTTTGTGTCTATTAGTTTTATGCCCCTCCCCAACTTTTGCTATGTTACAACACAATGTCATGAGCTCTCATGATAAAAGTGATATTCTGGGTTTGTATAAAGCTAATTAATTCATCGACGATGACTCTATTAAAGCGCTTTATAGATTATTAACCCCCTCATCGGGTTCTTAATGCTTGTCAGCCTACAATTAATGTATGCACCTTCTCCACTCCCTGGGGAGTATTCCAACAAGGCGCTTTTTTATAGACACTTACAATGTCAAGTAAACTACAATTAACTTTGTATCTTACTGGCCTGGGTATCCATTTATTAAACACCTGGGTTTTAAACTACCGGTACATGTATATAGCCTTTCTCCTTATATGGAATGGGTTTTCAGTTCTGGCATTAAAAAGTTAGTTGTACGTACCGGAGCATGGAGTATGTAAACTAATCCCAGATGGACGGGCTGCAAGTATAGGATTATAGTCTACCTATTACAAAGTTGGTATAACATTATTTCATAAAAATTGAAAGGGGGAAAGGTTTGATTTGTACCCCCCCCCCCAATCCTCTTCTAAAACCACTATATACATATATATTTATATATATATATATATATATATATAAACTCCAGTCATATACCTTATACTTACAGGTGTCTGCATGGGGATCATCTGGCTGGCCTTGTCTGATTGACATATATTATCATAATTAATAGACCCTTTTACAGACTAATATTTAAAGAAGAAAAAAAGGTAAACAAATTTATCACATATATATGCATGCATGCATGCACATAATCTCTCTTATAGTGCACTGAATTTGAAGGAGATAATACTTTTAGCAATATTCATAAATCTTTTAAGACTTATGTTTTAAAATATAAAGTACAAATATTCATGATGGTTATAGTGCTATTTGATGAATATATATATATGTCATGAATGTATCCGGCCGGTCAGGCCGGACCGGAACCCCCCCCCCCCCCCTCAATTGCTTGTCATAGGTTTTGAAGTCTATCCGATCAAGCTAGCATAATAGGTCTATTGCATTAGCGCATATATGCTAGCGCTCTTTTTGCTACAGTTGGGTCTGCTAATAATAGCTACATGTCAACAATTGCAACTTGGAGCAGTAATATAGACCTAAAGATAACTACGCAGATTTTAAGATAACGTTTAAGAAGGTAACTTTAGTCCAAAGTCCCAAATAACCCAATGGCCAAGTTAACGTTACCTGAATGTATTTAACTGTGAAGCAGCTAATAACAAAGGTAAAACTGACCCAGAAAACTTTGAACTGAGCTGACCACCAGCTGATCGACAGCTTAGGAGCAGCTAGCTCCACACGTACTCCCCCCGAACTCTGGCCTGCAGTCCGTTTGATATATCACCTTGCCTCGCACAAGCTGCCCGCCGAGCTGTACAGTTAAAGATGGATATTCATATTGATTCCGTGTTTCATTCTTTTTTAGAATACTTGGTAAGTGTTCATTATGTTATAGACACTCAAGCTATGTGTGGCTTATTTCAAGAGGCCAAAAGCAATATATACTGGTATATCACCAGGCCATGATCACTGACACTGAGAAATGTTCACAACAATAAATCCTAAAACTAAAGCTCCCCAAGAGAAAGAGCTCCTCTCGAACAGAAGTGTTTTTTTTACATTGGGATAGATAGAGATACATTGTAGAGAGGATCTAGGAGAGGGATAGAGAGAGATCGAAATTGAGATTCAGGTCATTGAAATATATTATGAGGAAAGAGGAATTCAAGAATGAGGAGTTTATCTGGATTGTTGGGACATTTACAATATTCCTCCTTAATAGTCTAATTAGGCTCTTTAAAGATACTATGTCCCTTTTGCAGCCAACACAAACTCTGTAGAACTTTGCAGGAATTATGAAAATGTCATGTATGTCCTATCGTTAGCAGTGTCCTAATATTCAACTTATGCAAGGAATCCCGTGTACTTGCTAGACTTCACTTGTGTGACTAACTGGCCTTTTTCTTGATCTTTGGTTATAACAAATTAACATACATAAAATGAGCTGTAATTAAGGAGGAGATGAGCATTTGTCTACATCAATAACCCACTTCTTGTAATGGCCAAAATTAAACTGATTGAATCTTTGCGCAGCATAAAATGTCAACCATTCGGTACAATTAAAGGTCTAAAAATCAGACTTTTACTTAGTGGCTCTATAGCTCTTAAGTCGATTCGACAACTAATAGTCATTATTTTCCCACTTAAAGACATTTTTAAGCCCCCCTTTTTTAGGGAAGTTCTAAATTAGTTTTATCTTTCAAATGCCGTTGGAACTTATTATAACCTTTTCATTTTTTTGGCCTGCAAATGGGACATAGTACCTTTAATAGTCCGACTCTTAATTATATCATGTTCCTTTTTGTCCTGCAAATGTAGTCTTTAGGAGGTCTTGTATTGGCTGAAGCCCTGGACCATCTGGACGACACGCTTTCAGAATGGCCTCCTGTTCTCTTGGTTGCTCTTACTGCGTTCTTCGTCACTGTTGCCATGGAGATGTACAGATGGTATTCAGACTCAGATTTGAGTGAGTATACTATCGGTGATACTCCTGGCTGTAGTTCCTCAAAGATAAATTTTCATGTCGAGTTAGGGTCAGGGTTGGAATTGAGTTTTAAAGGCCATCTGTACTAGTTCAGCAGGGAATAGACCACCCGGCAAGGTCACTGACAGCTGGTGGCTATCTCATTAACTCAGCTCTCAATTAACATAAGAAAAAGAGGATCATATGGGGGACCAACAGGCACCGATTGGGAAAGTTTTCTATATAGAGGGAGCAAGTATCTACAAGTAGTACAGTGGGGCTTTAAGTTAAATGTAGGTTTAGGGTAAGGGGTTAGGTAACATATAGGGCTATATAGTGATTGGTCCAGATTTAAGTAATTTGATTATTGTAGGAAATTGACAATTGTCAATTGAGCAACAATCACTGGAACATATGTTGTTTAAGTTTTCTTAGAGATTGAGATATATGCATGATTTTGGTCCTTCCTTGAAGATTATGTTGGAATAAAAAGAAAACACCTAATGTTGTCAATACAAAGATTAGAGTACAGATTAGGGGTGGGGAGGGATTGATTGAAAGCAAGGAAGATATATATCAAAGCCTGTTTTTGAACACAAGCTGAATGAGATCTATATATAGGAAGCTGGTCATATGGGATGAATAATAATGTTGATAATCAACTTTATCATCATTGTCACCATCATAATAATCATAACCATAATCAGCGACCATGATTTGAATTCTAATATTTGATTGTAGCCTTGATGCAGAGAGGGAAGAGAAAGTTCTTCAAGATGCTCAGGAGTGCACCAATTATTGGTAGCAAGGTCAGTAATATTTTACTCTTTTAGGACAAGGATTTTTAAAGGGCTAAATTGATCAAATGGTCTTGACATATTTTTGTACTTTATTCTATTAAAATGTAATGTGTCTGAAAAGAACAAGGGTTAGATCTTTGTTGACAAATAGAAAAAATAGCAAACTTTGATCGAAAGACAATGATTTGTTTTTTTGAAAATCCAGGTGTCATATGAAATACGGTCAATATGCAACAGATATGGACAAAGTGCATGTTTGCAGAAATTTTGCGTCCTTTCTACCCACACATCTGGTATATTTTAAGGGCTATAGTATGCCTATGAGTTAAATAATTATTAGTACCTGAGTTCTAGCTTTAGGTCTAGTTTAAAATGAATTCAGTAGCATTCAGTAGCAGTTCTATAGGGGTTTTGGTGGTGCTCAAGCCCCCCCCCCCCTTCAAATTTTTGCGAGGCACATGTAGAAAACCAATTCAAGAACTTCTTCAGAATACCTGTTAAGTTATTAGTTATTTTACTGATATAGGCATGCATGCTAAAAGCTTTCAAATAGAGTGTAATTATCCTATTTTATTATTTTGTGTAAAATACAGATTAAGAAGGAGCTGAAGAGTACCAAGACCAACATTGCCCAGTCGTCCTTCAAACTGCCTAAGGGTGAGAATTATAGGACCACGCTACCCAAGACTGGTTTGAGCCACCAAGAACTGATGTCGGTAGTCAAGAAGAACTACAAAAATCTAGGTGAGATAGAAAAAGGGGTGTGGTTATAGGACTTGGATTGTAGCATTGTTTGCAATGAGATGAGATAGATCAAAACCTTCAGGCTTTGAATTAAAGCAGTCTCAACACAAGTGCAGGTAGATCGTATGATGAACTAATGCGCATTCTCTCTCTCTCTCTCTTTCTTTCTTTCTCTCTCTCTCTCTCTCTCTCTTTTTCTCTCTCTCTCTCTCTCTCTTTTTCTCTCTTTTTCTCTCTCTTTCTCTCTCTCTCTCTCCCTCCTCCCTCTCTCCCTCTCTCTCTCTCTCTCTCTCTCTCTCTCTCTCTCGTTGTTAGATGGTGCCCATAGGCACTGATGTGGCCTTCACTAATGCTCACCATCTTCCTTTATCTCTAGCTTTATTTGAAGCTCTTGCCAAACTTCCACCTAACCAGACCCTTATTCCATCTGTCCAAGCTGTCGTTGGACGACCACTACCTCAATGTCCCTCCGGGGCACCCTGAATAATTTACTTCTCAATTCTGTTTTTCCTACTCATGATATGCCCAAAATATTTCAGCTTCCTTTCTCTTATGAGATCTTCCAAGCACCCGATTGTTTGATCTTTTGTCTTGCCAGAATATCCTTAGAAGACGTCTATAGCACCATGGCATATCTCAAATGCATCAGTGCGTTTTCTGTCATTTTTGGTTGGCGCCCATGATCCACAGCGGTAAGTGGCAACGCTGAAGACTGTCGCTCCAAGGAGTCGTAGCTTCAGCTCTGTAGATACTCTTCTACTCTGTAAATGTATCATGTTCTTGATGGTATTCCTTGCAATTGTTTATCTGTCATAATCATATTGATGAGAAAAAAAAGATTTCTACATGTCTAATACAATTGTTCTTCTTTCTGTTTTGTTATTCAGAGGAGATAGATTGGCAGAAAGGCAAGGTATCAGGGACGGTATACACTGGAGAAAACCATGGGATCATGGGACAGGTAAGTGCTTCAAGGTTCCATTCAACTCTGGGGTGTGTGAAGGGGAAGGTTGGGGGGGGGGGACGTAGGGTGCTGTTATGCAGAATCAATTGCAGTTATTACGAACAGCAGACAAACAACGGAAAACAGACACTGAGAGACACAGTGTCTCAATTTGTAAATATTGTTTGTTTGGAGCCAGAAGGGTGTTTGATATGTGTTAAAGTATGACTTAATAATCAGATGATATGATAAACAGCTCTGTTTGTCTCCAAGCACTTGCTAAATTGATAAGAAAGGACAATGACAATAACGAAGGAGACATATAATATGAATTTCCCTATTGTCATACATGTACATTTACACTGAGACACTGACTTAAGTTTAATCTAATGCATCAGAGATTAACAAAATGATATAAATACATGTAGCCTGTACAGAATCTCTCTCTCTCAGGTGTTCTGCAAAAGGCAGGTCCAGAGCCATCTATGCACATAGTTTGGCCAACTTGGTTTCACTGGGTCACAACATGGCGCAATATTCTTTTGTTTTGTGCTTGCCCAACAAAGCAGTAGTCGCCATATTGTGTCCCACTCGAACCAGATTGGCCAAACTCTGTGAATAGATGGCTCTGGGCAGGTCCACACACCAGAGCCCTCTTTAGTTCTTTCTCAATCCCTCTGTATCATGTCTGTCATTAGCCTTCTCCTTCATTAGTGCTGGGCTTGGATTTGAACCCTGTAACTTGTGATCTGCAGTCGGCTGACTTATCCACTAGGCCACAACACCTCTACAAATGCCCATGTCACCCCATATCTCTCTTAATATTCTTTCTCTCTCAGGTCTTTGAGCTGTTTTGTAACTCCAATCTGCTTCAGCCCGGTGTGTTCCCTGGAGTCAGGAAGATGGAGGCTGAGATCGTGGCCATGTGCTGTGATATCTTCAAAGGGGGACCAGAGTCCTGTGGAACGGTAAGTCCTATTCCTTATTTGATATAATAATATTTTTATGTTTTTGTTGCGCTCATATCCAACCTGCATGCTGCTTAAGGTGCTCCAATTCGAGTGATTACAGCATTCAAGGAAATCCTTCCTACTGGTTCCATTCAACACCTTGGTGGAGACTGGAGAGTGGCAAACAGGGGGAGGGGGGGGGGGGGGGCGGAGGGGAGGGTAGAAATTGTTAGTTTTATAATGTTCTCAACAATTTGATGAGTATAATTATATTTTTATTAAAGCTCTGTTCATTTCATGTTCTTTATTTATAGATATTTAAATTTGTTCTATATATTTTGTTCAATGATAGTGTGTTAATTTCACTTTTTAGTGTTAACAATGCACACAGACTCACTGAAAAGTTATGACTGATTGTGAATTTGTTACCACGATTATATAAATACAATACAAAAGAAGAACCAGAGTCCTGTGGAACCATACGACCCATTTCTTTGTTCTTTATATCTTCTACAATCAAAATTTAACTTAATAAGCTCTGAAGAAGAAATCTAAATGAATGCTATCAACAATTATCTTTCATTCAAAACACTCTGTGAACTAAATGTTATCTGTTTTTTTGTTGAAAGAAAAAGCAAGTGTTTGATAGCTGGTGATAATAAAGAACGTAATTTTTGCCCACTTTGTATTGTTTTGATGAAACTAGACCACATCTGGAGGAACGGAGAGCCTCTTGCTAGCCTGTCTGGCCTACAGAGAGCTTGCAAGAGCTAGAGGTGTTCAGAGACCAGAAATGTAAGAAATTGTGTTCCATACCAAATAATTATCCCAGCTACTTTGGGTGTATTATGACACATACTCACTAGACATAGCCAGACTTCAGTGTTGAGTTTGGGGGCACATTTGAGGTGAAGGGGGAAAGGGTAGGGAGGGGGGGGGGGGTGACATAACAGCTCACAAAGTCACTCCAAACACCGGGAGTAGGGAAAGGGTTGGGTTTGGGACTTGAACCTTATGACCTTTCTTTCAGCAGGTGAACAGGGAGGGGAGGGGATGCATGAACCCTTGTGCCCCCTGGCTGTGCACATACTCCAGCGGCAATTGCCCTATGTACCTTATCTCACACTAACCAAATTATTACCTTCATTGCACCCTGGACAAAACATAACACCTTACCGTAACCCTAATCCAACATCTTTGACAAAATAATTCATGGAGAAATTGTTGCTAGAGCACATATCAGAGAGCACCTGTACTTCATGTACATGTATTTGTTTCTCAACCAAACATTGAAATCTCCTTCCTAACTGTAGCCTACCGCAAACTTATACAAAAAAAGTCATCTCTATCCAATTTCAAGAGTCTATTTGGGATGTCACAGATCTATCTTGTAACATTTCTCTGTTAGATTCTTTTAAGGGAACAACTTATGGTAGAAGCTTCTGTTTCAGTGTTTGAAAAGTAACATCTTTATTTTCTTGGTCCACATATACATTTTATACACACTAATATTCAATATCAAGGGGTCCATAGCACAATATGATAGCAAGAGTCTAGTTTAGCCTTTGAAGATGGAAGATATCATACATATATATATATATATATGCACTTCAGTGATTTATTTTACCTGTTAGATGTATACAATAGGAAAGAGAAATAATTGACTGGGTTTTGCATTAGATTTAGAATAAAGTTTTTGAAACTTAACCATATAACATAAACAAATCTTCAACTTTCTAATTTCTATCTGCTAGTCTTCTTCCAATCTGTGGTCACGCTGCTTTTGAGAAGGCAGCTCATCTCTTTGAAATGAGGATTGTTAGAACTCCTCTGAACAAGACTACTTATAAAGCTGATGTACAGGTACAGTGTAAGAGACTGGATGGCACACTTTATTTATGCATGGTGTGGTGTTTATAGCTGTGATGTGTTGACAGGCATTTTAAAGCCACACTACACTACTTATAGCTACTTGCGCCCTCTATATAGCAAACAATGCCCAATCGGTGCCTGTTGGTCCACCATGATCCTCTATTTCTTATGTTAATTGAGAGCTGATTTGATGAGATAACAACCTGTCAGTGACCTTGCCGGTAGGTCTAATCCCACTGGCCAAACTAGTACAGACAGGCTTTAAATGGTCATAGAATAAATTTGGAAAAAAGTTGGACCAGCTAAATGGTCATTATCTACACTATGATAATGGACTCTAGCTGACTGCCTGCCAGAAATAACGAGAAGTTGCATGTAGGTGTGTGTCCAGCCATTCGATACAAAATACAGACTTCAAAAAGCTAACTAGAATAATAGCCGCATAAACCTTTTCTGTTTGTATAGAATAGGGTTAGCTTCTAGCATGCTGCATGTATATAGTTTGGTTTTATCCACTAGCTACCACTGAGCCATCACGCCTCCATCAAAAATTCTTTATATCAGGAATCATGCTTCCTGTATTTTGCCTTTATAGTTTTATTGCAAGTTTCAGTTATGTCATGTTTAATTTGGTTTTTGTCTTAGGCCATGAAGAAGATGATAAACAAGAACACTTGCATGTTGGTAGTCTCAGCTCCATGCTTTCCTCATGGTATTATTGATCCAATCTCAGAAGTTGCCAAGGTGAGCCTTCCTTTATCTCAACTTAAACCAAAACAACATTTGATATCTCTCTTTCGATGTACTACATCTAACTTTATACTTTATTATTTTTGTTGTTTTGTTTAATTGCATGTAAATAAAGGAACTGATTATTGATAATTGTTTTTAATTATGTTTTTCACAAAGATGCTAGCAATTTCATGTATGTTAAACATATCACAATGTTAATGGAAATGATGAAACAGTAGCTAAAAGAAGAAATACAAATATTAAATTAATTTGTCATTATTGATCTGATATTTTTATCTCCAAGTCACTATAGGTCTTCAGTGCATTTAGTCAAATGAGTCAGTGTGGTACTTGAAAAGATTTGTAATTATGCTCTGACATTGACATTCTGAATAGAAATACTATAAATAAATATTTAGTATTACATCAATTAGTTGGGCATTATGTTTTTTATAGTATGATAACTGATTAGATTGTAACTTTTATTTTTTCAACCCCAGCTTGGCTTGTTTTTATAGTTTAACAATTCGATTTGTAACTGTTTTATTTTTAAACTCAGCTTGGCTTGTTTTTTAAAGTATGATAACTCATTCAATTTTTAACTGTTTTTATTTTTCGACCCCAGCTTGGCTTGAAGTACAATATCCCTGTTCACATTGACATGTGCATGGGTGGGTTCTTGTACCCCTTCCTGAGATTAGGGGGTCATGACATACCCCCTTCAGACTTCAGCGTGGCAGGGATCACCAGTATATCAGCTGATTTACACAAGGTAAGAATTTATAAGGGAGATTGAGGCGTCGTAGTTTAGTGGATTTGTTACCAGACTGTGGATCACATGGTTCGTGAGTCCCGTCGCAGTACTAATGTCCTTTGGCAAAACAGTAAAATGTAAAATGTAAAATGGGTACCATTAGGAAGGAATTACTTGAATGCTGTGAGCACCAAAATCAGTAGCCTAGTAGAGCCAAGAGAGTGATATTAGAGTGCTTTGAGCACCTTGCTCATCATTATTATTGTTAAAAGAGAAATGTTGTGAGGAGGGTTGACCAGTAATCTAGGAGAGCGAAAAGGATATTTAAGGGAGGGAGAGAGAGAGAGAGAGAGAGAGAGAAGGTGGGGGAGAGGGAGGGATGGAGGGAGGGAAGGAAGGAAGAGAGGGAAGGAGGAAGGGAGGTAGGGAGGAAGGGAGGTAGGGAGGAAGGGAGGTAGGGAGAGAGGGAGGGAAGGAGGGAGGGAGGAAGGGAGGAAGGGAGAGAGAGAGAGAGAAGCAGAACAAAAGATACAGAGGAGAGCTAGGGACAAATGTAGGAAAAGGAAGAATGAGAGAAAGAGGTGGTGAAGCAAAGTGGGATGGAACAAAGAAAGGAGGGAGGGTGATGAGGGGAAGGAGTGAGGATTCCGTGTATCGGCTAATTTACTCAAGGGAAGACTTTTGATAGGAGCTACTTGTAAGAGAGAAATCTATATAGCTAAAATCAATCGACTACTGAATTCTTGTATTCTCACGATACAGGAGCCATCTGGATCCCCTAGGTAATGAGTTAAATAAGTTGCCTTTGAATTTATCTTGCCATGTACTCTTTAACATCAGCCCTCCTATTCTTGTCATTGTTGAATGTTATCTTCCCTGTAGTTCACCTGAGATATGCAAATTAGATTCCATTTATTGACAAGCTGAGCTAAGGGCAAGGTTTTGTTTACATAGAGAGAGATATCACCTAGAGCTATCTCATTGGGGTATCTACATGTCACGTATACTGACACCAGTACCAAATCTTTCTTGATTCAGTTTTATGGTACTGTACTTGTACCTCTACAGTGTATCCCCAGAAGAAATTAAATAACAAAGAATCGTAAAAATTCTTCCCATACTTTCCAAAATATTTGAAATTATCTTCAGGAATTTTTCATCCTACTTGATAGAATCTCTTATGTGAATTTACGAAAGAAATCCTGCGGAGCAATTGCCGCCAAAGCAAATGTCGGATCATCCTACAAAAACAGTCCAGTTCTTTTTAACATTTTAGGGTAAAATAACAGTGTTTTCTTGATGTTTTCTATTAGTCTTTTTCTATACATTCTTCACACAGTATGGCAAGGCTCCAAAAGGAAGCTCAGTTGTGCTGTACAGTGATCAGAAGTATCGTCAGGGGCAGTTCTTTGTCTCCACAGACTGGGTGGGAGGGGTCTACGCATCCCCAACTTTAGCTGGTAGGTGAACACTCTTGTCTGTTTTATCGATTTTTATATAAAAATGAATAGGATCGTGACTTAGTGCATTAGAAAAATATGAAATATTTGTGTACTAAGATTACCTTGTTAATGATAAATGTATATCAAGTGAAATAATTTGCTCATGATAACATACTGAGTAACATATGAGAAAAGGGGGAGGAAGAGGAGAAAAGGAAGGAGGAGAAGAAAGAGGAGAAGAAAAAAAGAGAAGATGAAGAAGAAATAGAATTAGAAGAAGAAGAAGAAGAAAATGAAGAAGAAAAAGAAGGAAAAAGAGGAGAAGGAGGAGACGACAATGTCGAAGAAGAAGAAGAAGAGGAAGAGGAAGAGGAAGAGGAAGACAAAGAGAAAGGGTAGGGGGAGGGGAGGGGGGGGGAGGAGGAGGAGGAGGAGGAGGAGGAGGAGGAGGAGGAGGAGGAGACTTGAGTGGAAGCAGGATGAGCAATAGAGGTAAGTAAATCTGTTGCCCTGTGTATTTTAAAGCAAATAGTGTTGGTATTGATATAATTGAATGTTATTACTACAGGGACTCGATCTGGTGCTGTGATTGCTACTGCTTGGGCCACTCTTATGCTACAAGGCTTGGATGGATACATACAGCATGCTGACAGAGTTATCAAAACCAGAGAATCAATCGAGAAAAGGTATGCTAAAAAAGGATTTACATGCATGGTTAAAAATGGTTCTTAGATAGGCAGTGGATATAAAGATTTTAAATAGGATATAGGATAGAAGACAATGTCTTATTTTTTTGAAGGAAAAGGAAAATCTGCACGTAAAACAAAACTGAATTTGAGTAGACAAATTATTGATCATGGGAATGGGTCAATATTTAATCATTGGTGCAAATTGGCAATTTGTGATTTCTCATTACAGATTGAGGGAGATTGAAGGCATCACTGTGATTGGCCAGCCCAAGGTGAGTGCGGTGACGATCGCGTCCAATGTCTTTGACGTCTTCCGTTTGGGGACGTGCCTGACGGAGAAAGGATGGCAGATGTACACGGTTCAAAATCCCTCAGGGTAAATGACGATGATGATGATGACGATGATGATGGTGATGATTATGATGATGATGGTGATGATGATGATGACGATGATGTCAATGATGATGAAGGTGATGATGATGATGATGATGGTGATGGTGACGATGATAACGGTGGTGATGAAGATGACGAAGATGATGATGAAAATGATAAAAATGATATGATGATGATGAAGGTGGTGGTGGTGGTGATGGTGATGATGATAGTAATTGTTAGTGATTTCGGATAATATTGAAATAGGATGGCAGGTGTTAACACTGCCAATTCCCTTGGGGTATGGGAGTGATGTTGATGATGGTGGTGATCATTATGATGATTATGATGGTGATGAGGAGAAGGAGGAGGAGGATGAGGATGATATTGTTGTTTGTGATCATGATTTTGGATAATACTGAAATAGGATGGCAGGTGTTTACACTGCCAATTACCTCAGTGTATGGGAGTGATGTTGATGATGGCGGTGATCATTATGATGGTGATGTTAGTGTGTATGACGATGTTATGTAGTTCATTTCAGATTTTTTTATTATCCATAGATATTAAATGAAAAGTCTGTTAAATAGTAGTAGTAGTGGTAAGGATAAATGTGATGATGGTTGGGGTGGTGATGATGTTAATGATGGTGATTATTATTATTGTATTTCTCATATCATTTTGTCAACCACTGCAACAGTATTTGTTTGTTTTTTTCCTTTTTCCTTTTTAAAATTTCTTTTTTCCAATAAACAAGCGACAAAACATACATGCACTGTATATCCATATATAGTATGCAAATCCTTGTTTTTTGTTTGTTTGAATCAACTGGCAAAATATATTTCTCTACTTTCCTTATTTATATTTGCATTCTCTTTGTCCAATACACAAGACACAAATTATTTAAACATATATGTATATCCTTGATATTGTTTGTTTGAATTCTAGTCTCATCAAAAAAGTTTTATTCATTTCAAATATGTCTTTTATTTCTCTTCCTCTGCTAGTCTTTGTGTGACTGTGACTGATCTATTCAACAAGGAGACGGCCAATCAGTTAATAGCCGACGTGGAGGAGGGCACTGCACAGATCATGAAAGACCCGAATGCTAAAGCAGAAGGCATGGTAAGAATTGGGAGGTCAAAAGGGGGGTCAACTATTTCAAGATAAAATGGGGGGAGTGTCTGTTTACATTACTTGATAACAGATCATGAAATAATGATAACATTATAATAAATGATACTTGTATAGCACATATCACTTTTCAGTACCTATGACCTAGCATCCCTAACACCAATGTGAATGGTATAGTGAGCACAGGGAGGTCAAAATGCATATAGCTCATGAAAGACCCTCAATGCAATTAAAGGCGAAAGCATTAATGGTAGCTAGGCTTTGTTAAATGTTATTCACCCCAAGGTCAATGTACATCCATTGTATCACAGTGTACATGTACCTGGCACGAAGGTGCGTATGGATGAAACCATGTTGATCTGAAGAATTTTCCTTACTTTGTTCAATGGGGATTCAGTAAAATATGATATTCATTATTAGAACCTTATAAAAAACTCTATGCAGTCAAAATACATTTACAAGCAAAACATGTCAAATAGAGCACTCAAGAGTTGAGAAGGAAAAAAATCAACAAATGTAACTCCATAGTCTCATCCTTACTAAGGCAACAACAAAGAAAAGAAACAAAATACAAAATTTGTTTTTCTAATTTTTAATCTCATGACTAACAGTAATATTAACAAACAGGTTAATCTGTGTCAATGCATATGAATATACCACTCAAAAACAAATTTCACATCATATTTCAAGAAGGAAATATTTCTTATATTGCCTAACAACCCAATATATGTTCTATCGTGTATCATTTGCAACCTTACAGTTTCTTGTGTTAAAAAATGTATTTACATGTATGTCCTGTCACCTACAAAAGCACAGTCAAACCTGCTTTAAGCAACCACCTGTATAGAAAGACCACTTTTCTTGTCTCCTGTTAAGTGGTATTTTGAAACTATTATTTTTTTTTTGTCCAACTCTTTCATGATTTACAGGCTGCAATCTATGGGATGGCTTCCACGCTACCGGACAGGTCTCTCGTTTCTGATTTTATTTGTGGATACCTAGATGCCTTCTACAGCACAGAGAGCCACCAGTAGTGAACCAGACAACAAACGGATGTCTGAACTTCCTCAACATGTGAAATGTCTTTTACCACTGGCATTTTTGTTTCTACAACCAACGTATACTACTGTTATACATATCAGAATCTTTGCAGTAAAAGAATTGAATTGCAATCATGAATTATAGCAATAACTGAAAGTTTCTGTGTTTACAGTATATGCATGCTATATATGAATGAAATGACATTTTTGTTTCTACAACCGATGTATAATACTGAGATATATATCAGAATCTTTGCATGATCCAGAGTTATGACAGTTTAATGCAGCAAAATAATTGAATTGCAACCATGAATTATAGTTTCTGTGTTTACAGTACATGCAAGTCATATGTGAATGACAATGTTGAAAAGTTTTATTTGCCTTACAAGTATTATTTGATTTCTTGACTGCCAGAGTTGTATGTCTAGTCAACTAATCTTTGATGGTTATGGTTGAATAAAATATCTTGAATATCTTGAATAACTGAGGGATCTTAATAGTGTGTCAAATTTGAGGACAATCTGAATAATCCCTTCACAGAAATTTCTATAGCAAATTTGCTCTTGGCAATCAAATTCAACAATTTCAGAAGCTTTTAGCAGTTATTGCAACTTGTTATTGATAACAAGTTTTATGAAACAGGGCCCGAATGACCTAAAGCCAGAAAGGTGTTCAATTTACGTAAAATAATGAGTTTTGTCTTCCTGGCTCCTATTGGTATGCATTTTTTTACATTCCACTGGCATTATACATGTATGCAACTGTTTTGAGATTCAATCCTAACATTCATACTAAAATTTGAATCTTTTTATATTATATGAGTCAGAGTGTCTTATTTTTTATGATGTGTGACTTCAAAGTACTATGCATGTACTTTTTATATTGATATATACGTATTTCATGTGAGATTTATGAAATTATAGTACATGTGAATAATAAAATGTTTCTAATTTGTATAGAAACAAACATTGATTCAAATCATCATAATATATTTCAGTATTGTATGCAAAAAATACCAATATAATTTTTATTTTTTGTAATATTTTGTATTAAAAAACAAAATTACAAATATATATATTTTTGTTAATGACATATACATGCAATGGTAGTATTAAAACATGATTCTCTAGCCTTCGTAGGATTAAACAAAGAAAATCAAAATTCTTATGGGTGAGCTGCAAGATATGATGTTAATTAACTTTTCTTGTTCAAGTTAAAACTTAAACAGATAAATGCAGTATCTTAATGTCCCACAAAAACATTCTCATGACAGTATGAGATATATATTATGCAAATAATGTATAATCTGTGTAGTACAGTAAAACAACATTTCATGTGTACTAAAAATCTATCAATTTTTATTGCTAATACTTAAAATTCTGAATATTCTTCTTAATTCCTACGGATATAAGCTTCTAGAAAAAAGTGATTGTTGTGGGTGGCCTTAATAGATGGGTTTCACTGTATTTTTCTACATAGTAAATATAAAAACAATTTGATTGATGTGTCACACACAATACAGTATGTGTTGCAAAATATCTCTGGATTCTACAAAGTGTATCTGAATGCGAGAAGCAATATATGAATCTGTAACCATGTAACATAACTTTCATGATTTTATTTCATGATTTTCTATACCATACTTATAATGAGGAAGGAAACACTCCACACTTTCCATTCATACAGTATGTACATGTAATTACCTCCCAATATGTGCAATTATAATGTAAATAAAGTAAAATCAAAGCATTAATTTTTTAAGTGAAAACCTATATTTGTATTATGGTACTAAATAAAATTTTGTATTTTGATTTACAGATCATATCTTCATTTTTCTTTGATTTGCATGCTTAGTTTTCTGTATAATGATCAGGTGTAAACTGAATATTCTGTATTTTTGTTTTTTAAATACAAGAAACATAACTTAACAAACACTAGTACCTCATCAAAGATACGCCACTTTTCAAACAAACAATACAATGCAGTACTAAACATTACAATCATTGCAATATGGTATTGTAACTCAAGATTATATTCCGTCAAAAATGAACATAGAAATATTTCACTGCACACTTGGCAAGGTTAAAACTGATAGAATGAACCAAAAAAATATGTACATCCTGGGGCCCCATCTTACAAAGATTCGTTATTAATAGCAACTTATTTGCGATTGATATCAATCACAACTATGTACATAAGAGATAAGAGACTGCAAACTTGCGATTGATTGAAGGACTAACGATTGATTTGGATCGCAAGTCTTTATAAAACTGGGCCCTTGAGTAAAAAACTTTAATTACCAAATTTTGATGCTATATAATACAATCATATGTACTTGATTTTATGTCCTGTAAAAACAAAAACCATTGCATGCATGAGATATTTAAAGCGTTTCAGATTCGCAAAATGTGCCGTGCGTTAATACTTGGATCACAATGGACACAACACTAAATTTTTGCAACACGCGAAAGTTTCTGGATCTACAGTACATGTACTCGCTAACAAGAGAAATTGACTACATGTCAATTACATTAATGAACTTTTCTTTTTTTAAATGGCAATAACAATATACAGGTTTATTTCTTTATTGCTGCACTTGGGTAGTAATATGGACAGACATTGTGTAGAAAAGGATTTAAAAAGATTGCTAAAAAGTAAGAAATATAGTGAATTTGTACATTTACATGTGTCCCCCACTTGTAACTTGGGTTTTAATTTCAATCTTCAAGCTTAAAATGAAAAAAAAAGAAGAAAGAAGAATCAAAGAAACAAAGAAAATTGATGTTCCACACAGGTTTTTCAGGATTGTGAATCGGAAGTTAAATTTACGAAAACACAAAAGGTCAACTTTTACCATGATGATTCAATCTCAATGTCCTGTGCAACTTCTCTGGTGGTCTTCGTAATCATGTTGCCTATCAGGAGAGAACTCTCGTCTGCACCTAAGACAGGTCAACCTGCTCTGCCCGCAGTGTCTCTGGTGGTCTTCATAATCTTGTACCCTTTCAATAGAGAACTCGCGTCCGCATTTCATACAGTTCAACTTGTTCTGCCTTCGTCTGTTGTTACTGCTGCCTGGACGTGCTGTGGAATATTGATGGCTGTGGGGTGAGGTGGCCTCCTAGGTTCATGAAATACATAATAAAAATTTAAATAATAATATACTTCAATGATGATGGTGATGATGATGATGATGGTGATGATGGTGATGGTGATGACGATGATGATGGTGATGACGATGATGATGGTGATGATGGTGATGGTGATGATGGTGATGATGGTGATGATGGTGATGATGGTGATGATGGTGATGATGGTGATGGTGATGACGATGATGATGGTGATGACGATGATGATGGTGATGACGATGATGATGATGATGGTGATGATGGAGATGATAAAGAAGATGAAAATGATATGATGATGATAGTGGTAGTGGTGATGGTGATGATGATGATGATGATAAAGGTGTTGATGATGATGATGATGATGGTGGTGGTGGTGTTGATGATAAAGGTGGTGGTGGTCATGGTGATGATGATGATGATGATGAAGATGATAAACATGATAAAAATGATATTATGATGATGATGATGGTGGTGGCCGGTGGTGGTAGTGGAAGTAGCAGTGGTAGTGGTGGTGGTGGTTATGATAATGATGATGATGAAGAAGATGATATTATAATGATGATGATAATAATGATGATGAAAATGATATAATGATGATAATGGGAAGGATGATGACAAAAATACCACATACATTTACAAAGTCAATGGCAGCAGTATTTTTGCTTTATATGGAGAGGATTGTACATCATGCACAACAATTGCGAAAATCGGGTGAGCAGTAAATATCCTACCGGCACTGGATCTAATACTATACCAAACCCAAAGTCTAATCTTTAACCTGACCTAAAATCTTATTGTAACCCCAACCCTTTGACAAAATAAAACCTGGAGGCTTGTCACTAGTGTAATAATAATAATAATGATACTGTATAGAGCATATCATTATTTAGTCCCTATGCACTTTGGAGAATAAGGAAAAGAGAAAGAATTAGTCACTAATAAGAAAATGAGATACCAACTAAAATTAAACTAAAGGAAAACTGCTCCTGAACAAATGAGTCTTCGGTCTGTTTTTTTAATTCAAGAAGTGTGACTGCCTCCTTAACGACTGATTCATACTCCTTGTAATAAATCCTTGTAAATTTTCTGTTTTTCTGTTTTTTCGTAACTCAACAATGAAAAGTGGACTGGTTGACTAAGGGCCTCTGTTGAATACATTAAATGTAAGATTTAATATCTGACATACACAAGAAACAACAAAACTTGGTATTAAAGGGAGTGTAGCCTGGCAAATACTGGTTAACGCCATCTACGTCTTCTTTTGGACAACTGCATGTAAATGAATTAATGGACTTGATTAACGGTAGTCAGCGACTTAATCTCTACATGGTCAGCGCACGCTAGCTTTCGCGAAACAGACCGATGTTCTCCTCGCGATTCGATTCGGTTGCAGGCACATGATTGCTGCGGTCGCGTCGTCCGTAGTCATATTATACCCAATTGGCCCCCGAGTCAAGCCACGGCAAAGACACGTAGTCTCATCATGCTACACCCCCTTTAAAAGGTATGATTGATTCATTTGTTAACTGTATATTGGAGAACCATGGAGAAGGTTAACCCACTCCTAAGGGAACCGGGTGCTCCCTGTATTAAGCCTATGAAGATCAGAGTATTCAGTAGTCAGTAGGTTAAACTTACATCTTGTGGGGATGGCAGATCACACTGATCCCTTCCAACGACTACCTCTGATTTCCTGCTGGCATAGCCTGAACTCTCCTGCCAAGGATTATTCACCATTGCTCCGCACTGCTCTGCCGCCATCGGGGGCATGGAGGCAGGGTACATTGCAGGGTCATTTCTAGGGGGCAAAATGATAGTATCAAAAATGTAATTTCAAAATGGAGGCTTGCAATGAGATCATTTTCTTGATGCATCTCAAATCATCCCAGGGGAGTATTTCACAAAGACTATGATCGACTCAAGTTGGACTCAAACTATGGCAAAATGACCCCCAAATCGAAATAGGGTTTAAAGGTGAAGTCCAACCTGGTAATGAGTTGGTATTAGTAAAAGGAAAAAATCAAGAGAAACGTATTATTGAAAGTTTTAGCAATATCTGAATAAAATAGGAAAGTTATGAATTTTTTAAGTTGTCATCAGTGGACACAAATTGGCAACACTGTGACGTATCTTGCCAGGTCCTCTCCAATTTGCTCTGTACAGAAGATATCATAAACTTCATTTTCTTAGTTATTGATGAAGGAATAGATTTGTTTCATACAGGGGTTATATTAAAAAAATGTTTTGCAATAATTATATTTAGGGTGCATGTATGATTGAAAATCTCCTTTGGACAAAAAAACAACTTTCTTATTTTTGATGGGAATTTGCTTAAATTTTAAGTCCTGTTCCTGATTTTTGATAAAGTTTTTTTTCTTCAGAACGTTGTAATTAAGAATGTAGATATTCCCAAACAAAAAAACTTCCTCTACAGCAGGTTCAAAACTCTCAACATTTGGTGCATAATTACTACAAAATGTTGTTTTTACAGGGACTCCTTATTTTATTAAAGTCCTAGGTTGGCCAGGAGGGATAAGACCTCCCAGCATGGTCACTAACTGGTGGTTATCTCATCAAATCAGCTCTCAATTAACATAAGAAAAAGGGGATCATGGCGGACCAGCGGGTACCGCATTGTTTGCTATATAGAGGGCGCAAGTATAGCTACAAGTAGAGCAGTCCCACCTTAAAGCAAAGGTTCAAAATTCAGAAAAATGAAACCAGACTGGACAAGATTTAATGTGACACCTCACCTTCTCTGTCCCAAAGCTTGGGTGAAATATCGATTTTCAGCTTGCAGCTTGCCGTTATTACTCATCTGCTCATCGAGCTCATGCCTCATCGACTCCATCTACACGTACAAAGTATAAAAATTGGAGAGATCTTTGGAGACGACACTATGGCTATAATGATGATGAAGAGACTGAACTGTGTTTACATTGCCTTAAAAGAGTGTTTCTTGAAAGAATAGCATAGTCATTATTAAAGGGATAGTTGAATAGCATAGTCATTATTAAAGGGATAGTTGAATAGCATAGTCATTATCAAAGGGATAGTTGAATAGCATAGTCATTATTAAAGGGATAGTTGAATAGCATAGTCATTATTAAAGGGATAGTTGAATAGCATAGTCATTATTAAAGGGATAGTTGAATAGCATAGTCATTATTAAAGGGATAGTTGAATAGCATAGTCATTATTAAAGGGATAGTTGAATAGCATAGTCATTATTAAAGGGATAGTTGAGTTTTATTGCAGAGGGCTTTACACAAAACAATTTTTTTGTGAGGTAATGAAAAAATGAGTGTCAAAGTTGAAAGAACATACTATTTAAATGACAAAAAAAAAAATCATCTTTGTTTGATCAAAATTGGTTCAGAGATGGCTGAAATATCCATAAATATAACAAATTATAGCATATTTGTGGTGCCCCAGTATTCGATAATTTGAACTAGCCGTTGAAAAAAGAAACAGCGCCTTATATGTTCTATTCCAGCCAATGCCGATGTGGGCTTTCTGTTGGCTTTTTGGTGTTGGTTATAATACGCGCAACCAGCCGGCCCATGTATGGTTATTATTAATTAATCAATTAATTAACGGTTACCATATTTTTTTAAAAGTAGAGCTGAATTGGTATGATCGTATCGGTTAAATTTCACACATATTTGGGTCTAAAATTACCTTCATAGCAGTTTTAGGTCCTTAAAGGGCACTAGAAATGTCATAAATAAGATAGAGAAATAAACATGCACTTTGAAGGCAAGAACTCAACTATCCCTTTAACATGAACACAGCCAATGGAGACAGTGTGTCCTCCCCTCGTATTTCCTGTTTCTGGTAGATTAAATTGAAGGGTCTGTTGATACATGTTAATGTTTTTCGGCACTTACCCAATTATTTCTCTATCCTTAGGACATTTTTAAGGAGCGACTTCCCTTACAACGCAACTCTACTTCAACGTATTCTTAGTTTAGAAAAGTACACACAAATTGTTGCAACATATACACTTAAAGCAATGAAGGGATATTAATTAGGGAAATATTTCACTTGTGGGGTAAGTACTATGAAGGAATCAAACAGAAGGGATATAACTCAGGTAAAATGACAGTAACTACATTGTATCTCATACACTAAAGATAAATGTTATGAGGTAAGTAGCTGCTTGGTACTAACCTGTCTATTAAGCATTTGACAGTTCCTTTTCCAAGTTTCCAACTCATTGCGAAGGCTGCTTTTTGTCTTCTCCATCTCTGCACACCGCTCCTTGAAATCAGATTTATACGTGTCCACCTAAAATGAAGATAATTGCACATCACGCTCATTACGATTTTCAATGAGATATTTATTAAAGGTAATACAAAGTTTTGGTACGGGGTCATGCATTTGGTTCAAATGAACTTATTGGAAGAATATGCGATTTGACAATATTCAATGATCGTTGTCGCGGTTGAAATCAAGTCTAAAGTGATGAAATTGTAAATAATAAACTCTTTATGTCGCATAGCTCCCTCTCAAGACTGATATTACTTTAGCTTTAAAACAATGTTTCTTGACTGCAATCGACCAAATTATATATCAGAACTGCATATTCTGAGATTTGCATGGTCGCAGCTACCATGGAATGGCCTTAGGCGCTATTTGAAATCCTTGAAGGTTACCAGGAGCAACAGTAAATTTTTGATTATTCAATTTCTTGAAAGCAGAAGTGTTTGAGGGGCTAACTTTTCTAGTGCTTATAATACATCCACAGGGGCATCCAAATATATCAACATTTTAAGGAATTACTATCCATCCTATTTTCAAAATTTCCCAAAACTTTGCATTACTTTTATGATAGCCTTGTTCATATTGGGAATACTGCAATATCACTGATGTGCATATCTAGTGTTTTCCACGTCAACCTTACATATTAACAATACCATCATTTTATGTTATTCGTCGTATATATCTAGATCAAGAAACTCATCAGCAATAATACAGAATTCACTATAATGGGTTAGCACTGCACTATGAGGTCTTACAAATTTTAAAAGCTGGGAGAGATATTTGAATAGGGAACCCCTTTTTTCAGGATCCATGTAAATGACCACAGAACCACTATGGTTCTGCTGAAGTTTCACCCTACAGAGCATTCAACCTTCTCTTGAGGGCTTAAAAAGAAAAAGAGCTGCAATAAGGATTTGATCCTAGAACTCCTGCTTTCAGTGTCCAGGCAAATGAACATAGGACCACTGCTTACCTGAATAAATGCAGCAGACAACTCGCCCTTTGTAATATTGAGCTCTTCTTCTGCGTGTTCCTTTGCTGCTTTGAGATCTTTACAGGTGGAACAAGGCTGGAATTTTATTTGGGAGAGGGTGGCCAATTGTCGCTGATTCTCCTATATTTTGAGAGACATCATTTAGGGTATTGCTTTGTTAAGAAATGTGATCATCATCATGAGATTAATATATAATGATTTATCTCTGGTACAAGATACATGTATACTCTGGTGACAATTGCTCTCATATCAACATCATACACTCTCTAAATCCCTTAGCCTAGATGAAGAACTAGACCTAACCCTTAACCTAACCTATTACTAGTACCCTACTGCAACCTACCCTAACCTGTATCTTTGATGGAATAAAAATAATAATAATATTTAATTTTTATATAGCACTTAATACAAATGTCTCTAAGCGCTTTACAAATATACTATTACCCCAGTCATTGGATTCAGTGCTTGCCCGCACACACTGTGTGCACAATCTCCACTCCCTGGGGAGCATTCCAGCCGGGCGTTACTTGACGCTCACAAGCTGTTTGACCAACAATAAATAAAGCCAATGTGGGAAGACCAATTTATTACTGATACAGGTATATCCTTCAAACTGAACAATTTATGTACAAGTTAATAGTTTAACAATGACCTTTAGGGCCCTGTCGTACAAAGAGTTGATATCAATCGCAACTATGTACATAAGAGATAGGAGACTGCAAACTTGCGATTGATTGGAGGACTTGCTATTGATTTTGTTCAATTGCAACTCTTTGTAAGACGGGGCCCAGATTAACACTTCGGCCGCTTGTTTGCCAAATATGCATTTTTGCACAAAACGATATGCACCAAATGAGGGCTAGATTTCGAGAAACGGGCTCCTGTCTATCTATCAATCTATTCTACCTATCCATCCATCCTTTCCTCCATCCATCCTTCCCTCCATTCATCCATCCATCCATCCATTCTTTCCTCCATCCATCCTTTCCTCCATCCATCCTTCCCTCCATCCATCCTTCCATCCATCCATCCTTCCTTCCATCCATCCTTCCCTCCATCCATCCTTCCCTCCATTCATCCTTCCCTCCATTCATCCTTCCCTCCATTCATCCTTCCCTCCATCCATCCTTCCCTCCATTCATCCTTCCCTCCATCCATCCTTCCCTCCATCCATCCTTCCCTCCATTAATCCTTCCCTCCATTCATCCATCCATCCATCCATTCTTTCCTCCATCCATCCTTTCCTCCATCCATTCTTCCCTCCATTCATCCATCCATCCATCCATCCTTTCCTCCACCCATCTATACTCCCATCCATCCATCCATCCATCCATCCATCTATTCATCCATCCATCCATCCATCCATCCTTCCCTCCATCCATCCTTCCCTCCATCCATCCTTCCCTCCATTCATCCATCCATCCATCCATCCTTCCCTCCATTCATCCATCCATCCATCCATCCTTCCCTCCATCCATCCTTCCCTCCATCCATCCTTCCCTCCATTCATCCATCCATCCATCCATCCTTCCCTCCATTCATCCATCCATCCATCCATCCTTCCCTCCATCCATCCTTTCCTCCATCCATTCTTCCCTCCATTCATCCATCCCTCCATCCATCCTTTCCTCCATCCATCCTTCCCTCCATTCATCCATCCATCCATCCATCCTTTCCTCCATCCACCCTTTCCTCCATCCATCCTTCCCTCCATCCATCCTTCCCTCCATCCATCCTTCCCTCCATCCATCCTTCCCTCCATCCATCCTTTCCTCCATCCATCCTTTCCTCCATCCATCCTTTCCTCCATCCATCCTTCCCTCCATCCATCCTTTCCTCCATCCATCCTTTCCTCCATCCATCCTTCCCTCCATCCATCCTTCCCTCCATCCATCCTTTCCTCCATCCATCCTTCCCTCCATCCATCCTTCCCTCCATCCACCCTTCCCTCCATCCACCCTTTCCTCCATCCACCCTTTCCTCCATCCATCCTTCCCTCCATCCATCCTTCCATCCATCCATCCATCCATCCACCCATCCATCCTTTCCTCCATCCATCTATCTATCCATGGCATTCATCCCTCCATCCAAACTTTCCTCCCTCCGTCCATCCATCCATCCATCCATCCATCCATCCATCCATCCATCTTTTCCTCCATTCATCCATCCATCCATCCATTTATCTATCTATCCATGACATTCCTCCTTCCATTCAGGGCTATCTATCATCAAACAATCTGTGTAGTACAATGCAATCTGCTTATAGATCTTCTCATAGCGTTGAAACTGCTCTTTTACGTGTATATAATGATTTGTTGTTAGCTGTGGACCAAGGTGATGAAGCTGTTTTAATACTTTTAGACTATTCTGCAGCTTTCGATACTATCAGTCATGATGTTTTTCTTGATCGCTTACGTATTAGATATGGTGTATCAGGTACTGCCTTGAATTGGTTTAAAACATACTTTATGAATCGTTCACAATCTATTGTCATTAATGACTCATTATCCAAACCTAATGTTCCACTTGAAGGTGTTCCTCAGGGATCCGTCATCGGCCCTTTATCATTTACTCTGTACACTGCACCACTTGAAGATATTATTGAAGCGCATGGTTTAGGCCAAATGATATATGCAGATGACACCCAAGTTTATGTTGTTTTGAAACGTGATTCTGACCATTCTGTTATTACTAAACTTGAAAGATGTATAAATGATATCAAAGCTTGGTCCACTGCTAATGATTTGAAGTTAAATGAGGATAAAACTGAGGTTATACATGTAACATCTCGATTCAGAAAGTCCTCCCATTTACCATCTGTCGAAATTGCTAATGTTCCGATACAACCTGTCAAAAGTGCACGTAACCTTGGTGTCATCTTTGAAAATGATCTTAGGATGGATGATTATATAAAAAATATTTGTCGCTCAGCTTCATATGCCTTGTACAAGATAGGTCGTATTAGAAATTTCTTGATCAAAAATCTACTGAAACACTTATACATGCATTTATCAATGCAATAGCCTTCTATATGGCCTTCCGGACTTGCACATTGTAAAATTCCAGAGAATCCAAAACTCTGCTGCCAGGCTTGTAACACGCATGCGTTCTTGTGAACACATCACCCCAGTACTTCGTGAATTGCATTGGTTGCCGGTGACGTACCGCATTATGTACAAAATCTTAGTTTTAACTTATAAATGCATTCATGAATTGGCACCAATTTATCTGCAAGAATTAATCCAGGAATACAAACCCTCACGCAGTTTACAGTCATCTTCACAATTAAACCTTGTATCTACTTCTGTGTCAACTCTTTCTTATGGTAATCGCTCCTTTCGCAAAGCTTCTGCTGAACTTTGGAACAGATTACCTTTAAATGTAAAAAACTGTCAAACCGTTAACCTATTCAAAACTAGTCTCAAGACACATTAAAGGTACTATGTCCCATTTGCAGGCCAAAAAAATGAAAAAGTTAAATTCCAACCGCATTTGAAAGATAATACTAATTTAGAACTTCCCTAAAAAAGGTGGGGCTTGAAAATGTCTGCAAGTGGGAAAATAACGACTATTAGTTGTCAAATCGACTTTAGGGCTATAGAGCCCAAAAGTAATAGTCTTGATTTTCAGACAATTGTACCTAATGGTCATACGTTTTATGCTGCGCAAAGATTCAATCAGTTTAATCTTGGCCATCACAAGAAGAGGGTTATTGATGTAGACAAATGCTCATGTACCCTTTACAACTCTTTTCATGTATGTTATTACCAAAGAAGAAAAAAAGCCAGTCAGTCACTCAATAGTGTCTGACAGTGAAGTCTAGCAAGTAAACGGGTTTCCTTGCATAATTTGAATATGAGGACACTGCTAACGTTTAAATTTCACAGATAGGACATACATGACATATTCATAATTCCTGCAAAGTTCTACAGAATTTGAGGTTGGCTGCAAAAGGGACATAGTATCTTTAACCTATTCAAAACTAGTCTCAAGACACATTTATTCAAAATTGCGTTTGATGATTAATTAACTCGGTTCACTTTGACGTGTATTCCATATGTATTGTAATTTGTATGTTTATTTGCACTTTTAGTTTTGTATAAGATGTAATTGTATATCAGTCTATTTTGTGTGTATAGCACTTAGAGACTTCGGTGGTAAGCGCTTTATAAGTAACGCTTTTATTATTATTATTATTATCCATCTACTCACTTGTCTATCTATCCTTCCATTTACTCATCTATCATCCTATCCAAACCTTTATTCATTTATTCATCCTCCCATCGATTCATTCGTTCATTTTCTCTCCATATATCTTTGAATCTTTGGTTCTATCAAAACTACACATTTATATATCAATGCATGTACATGTATCAGTACAGTCATTCCATTAAGTAACGGACCCTAAACTCACCGTCTTCTCAGCTAGAGCCTTATCCCTTTCTTGTCTCAGAGATTCATTTTCAGTTTCTTGGTGCTTCTGGAGCTTCATCAGTCTTGAGTTCTCCTTCGTTAGGCTCTTGATTTGTATCGAAGGCAAAACCTGATTGACCTGCATTAAAGAGAAGCTAGGTTGAGTCCAGTGGAGTGTTTCACAAAGACTACGATCAACTTTAAGTTGGACTTAACTATCTCAGCATTATGATCTGTAGATAGTATTCTTTCCTTCAGTAATGTAGATTTGTGACCATGATTCGTACGTCCCTTGAGAGACCAATGCATGTAAATGGTGGGAGAAAACAGTGGCATGAATGGCCTGCCATAGTTAAGTCCAACCTAAAGTCGCTCCTAGTCTTTGTGAAACATTCCCCTGGTAAAGATGAAAACTAATTGTGAGCTTCCTAGTTCTCAGTAGGAATGTTGAATGAGAAGGATCAAGTACCCCAGTCACATATTCAAAATAAAGATAAGAAGTAGCTATAGGGTTGGACCAAACTCTAACGCAACATGCAGTTTTAGTTCCTAAAGATATCTGTGTGAAGTACATAGATAAACCTGGCATCTACTGCAATGTAGCAAAGCTTCATAAAGCATGTGACAAGCACACTACACTTCATAAAGAAAGCCTTTAGAGATATCAGAATTCAGTAGATTATGAGTTAACCCTTTCAGGACAGGATTTATTTTTAGGGTTAAATTGTTCAAATATTGATCTTCAGATGGGAACCTGTATGTTCCCTTTATTGCAACATTGTTAAAATGAAATGTAATGTCTCTGAAAACAATATCCAGGGTTGAGAATGTTCCTGAAAATATGAATGAATCAGAATGGCAAATTTTGATAGAAAAAAAACAGTGATTTTTGATTTGCTCAACATGTTGCTCATCAAAGGAGTTTAATGATTATTATTCTGTTTAAAATTCCTGGCATCAAAGGTATATTATAGTCATAAAAAATGGACGCAGTGTGTGCAGAAATTGTTGTCCTTTCTACTCACACATCTGGCATATTCTTTTTAGGGCTGTGAATCAACTGTAGAGGTGTTGTCTAATGGATAGGTCCCTGGACTGAAATCCACAAGGTAGGGGTTCAAATCCCTACCACATCACTAACATCCTTTGGCAAGACATTAATCAACATGTGCCAAACTCAACCCAGGAGTAATACATGTAAGTGGGCAAGAACCAGCTATGATTTTATTCCTTGAATACCCTGAGGGCTAGGGTTACTGGAGCTAATGCCTGGGCTATACTAGTCCCAAGACCTTTGGAAGCGCATAGAGACATTGGATAATAACGTGAAACACGCTTTACAAGAATGGGATATTATCATCAATATTATCACTTACAGGAGAATCAGCCATTAATGCAGAGCGGGATCCGTCTGAGAATGCTGATCTCATATGGGCTATCTGTATGTCATCCCTCTGTTGGAGCTTCTCAAGAGCCTTACTCAGTTCCTCGATCCGAGTAGACAGCGCCTCGATCATCACTTGCTTCATCTTGATGGTCCTCTCAGAATTTTTCACCTGGAAAAAAGTTTGGAAAATCTGCATTGCACACCTGAATGCTAAGAAAGAATAAATGCTTGTAAGTAAGCAAACAGACGGCCAACGGCTTTAAGTCCTCTCAGATGATCTGGTAATGAGGATTGATGACTTACCAAAGGCCACTAGCGCATCGACTGAGCTATCGCGCCTCCTCAATTGTTGAAACGTGTTGAAGTAAGATGTTAGCTGGTGTCTCTCCTTAATTTGCACATTTTCGTTATTTCCTATGCTGGTCTTTGCAGCACTTATCTACATATTCCCCCCCCCCCCCCCCATCTCCCTCAAGTCAAAGACAGCTCAAAATGACATAATTTAAATTTTCAAATTCTCTTTTCAAAGATTACATCAATACCTTTCCTTCCATGTCAAATAGCGTCTTAGCAGTTTGTTCCTTGGGGTTATCGGCTTGCTCAAGAGTAGCTTTGATCTTAGCGATTTCCTCCTCTTTCTCATCAATCTTTCTCCTTTGTTGCTTGATGATTTCCTTGTACTGGATGGTATCCTGTAAGAAAAAAATCAAAAAAGAAAAAGGTGTTGTGCCTCATTTAGAGGTGACGTGGTCAAGTGGATAGGTCACCAGACTGTGGATCACAAGGTCCGCGGTTCAAGTCCCGCCGTGGCACTAATGTCCCTTTGGCAAGACATTAATCTACGTTTGCCACACTGGACCCAGGTGAGGTTAATGGATACCTGGAATGATTATTCCTTGAAATGCACTGTGCGCTGATAACGCCTGCTGGAGCTAAAGCTGGGTAATAATCTCCAAAGCTGTGTTGAAGCGCATAGGGACATTATATAATGTGATATGTGCTATAGAAGAACCAAATATTATTATTATCATTATTTATATTTGCCCATTATGTGCATTAAATGGGTAGATCTATGGCAATAATGAGAGGAATGCAGGGCCTGCAGGTAGAAGAGTCTCAATACTCAAGTGGTTACCCTGGGTAAATAAGTCCAAATTGTTACTAATGTTGAAATAATAACATTATGTAACGCTACAAAAAAAAACACTTTCAAAGGATCTTGCCCACATTTATTACAAACAGGAAAGGGAGTTCCTCATACTTCAAATCTTCTACTTCTTTTGCACACTTTCGAGTTTCGAGAATTGGTTTCTCCAATTTTATCAAAGTTACTTTAACAAAGCATTATCATGACAGTCCTGTTTACATATGCATAATAAAGAGGGAGTACAGTGTAGGAAAGGACAAGAGACTGAGATTACTCTTTTATTTGTTTCCTTTATTAATCTTAAATAACTATCTAATAAATAACTGACACTTAAATAGCAGCTGAAGGGACAATATTTTTCTACGGCTTCCCAATCAACCTTCGGTATGTGTTGTACACTCAGTGGCCTGCCATGAATTTAAAAACTATCTCTGGCCCACTTAACAAATTGATTAAAAAATATATGATCGTGTTTATGGGGCAATTTAAAAACTGAAAATCCTGCATATAGCTAGCATATATTTTAAGGAAATTATTTCAAAGAACCCGATTCTAAAAACAATATTAACCCACTGCCTACGAGAATCTGAGAATACAGTAGGGAAAGGGTTAAGAGGTGTCGTGGACGAGTGGATATATCACCGGACTGTGGATCACAAGGTCCGCGGTTCAAGTCCCACCGCGGCACTAATGTTCTTTGGCAAGACATTGATCTACATTTGCCACTCTCCACCCAGGTGTTAAATGGGTACCCGGTAGGATGAGAAAGCTAATGTGCTTAGATTAGCAAGTGTGCGCTTGTAAAAATGACGCCTGGTCGGAATGCTCCCCAGGAAGTGGAGAATGTGCATACATTGTGTGCGGGTAAGCCTGAATCCGATGAATGGGGTAATAATATAATTGCAGGGCTCTCAGGGAGAGCAGTAGGAATACTGGAATACTGATGAGGAATACTGATGAGTCTACCCTGGGTAAAACAAGACATTTTATTATTATTATAAGCATTCCAATTACCATTAGGTCTTTAAGACTTCCTCCTTGGTCGACCAAGAGTTGCTTCAGATGACCCTTAAGATGAAGGTTCTCTTGGATGACTGCTTCATGGATTTCTCTTGAGACGCCTATCTGCAATCCACGGCTCATCAGATAGTCAGACTTTCCAGGTTGAGGCGACTGAATACACACATGTATAAGGGTCCAAACAAAAAGTGAGAAAATAGAAAAGAGAGAGAGGAAAGAGATGGAGAGAAGACACGCAAGTGATATAGGGAATCGGAGAGTTATAGTAATAACGTACAAAGAGCGAGAAAGGGATAGATGAAAGGAAGAGAGAGAGAGAGAGAGAGAGAGAGACAGGAAAAGAAAAAGAGAAAAAGAAAGAGAGAGAAAGAGAGAAAAAGAGTGAGAGAGAGACGGGGACAGATAGACAGAGACAGTGGTAGACACAAAGAGAGATACAGTGAGAGAGAGAGTGTGTGTGTGTATAGAGTTTTTAAAAAAAGGTTTAATTTCTTTTCCTTCATATTTGTTTTAAAAATTTCACATTTATCATGTATTTATCTCTGAATTAATTTGTAAAAAAATAATATTACATAATCGAAATTGAAAGCATAGCAGCCTTTTAAGAAACAAAAGTGAATTACTTTCATTATGAAAGATTGATTGGCTGTAAACTACAACAACAAAAAAAAATTAAAAAGAGAGAGAGAGACATATCAGTTCCATGATCTTTGCAATAGAGTCAACTTTTCATGATGAAAATCTGATTCACACCTAATCTTTACATTATTTGCTGAAACTTACCTTTGGCTTCGCCATATCTGCATTTGTACCTTCTTCCTTCTTCTCTTCTTTATCCTCTGTCCCCCCGTCTACCGAGTCACTCCCCGCAGCTTTTGAAGTTTCTACGCTTTCATCACTCTCTGCGCTCTTTCTTTCAGAAAAGTTTTCTCCCTTCTTCATGTCTTTCCTTAAACCAGCTATTTCACTGTCTTTCACTCGCAGCTGGATCCTGCTTCGTGTCACAAAGGCCTCGTTTCTCCAGACTTCCAGTTGCAGATCCTCTGCCTTCGTCTCTGCCGCCGCTAGCTTCTCTTGAAGCTCATTAAAAGCTTGTGTGAAATGGGTCAGGCCTTTGAGCTGCTCCGCCATCGCATTGCGATCAGAGACGGCCACGTACGCCATGACGGCGTAGGCATTCAGCTCCTTTCTCATCTTGGCATCTTGCGTTGTGACCAAGCCATCGTCTGAAGTCCTTCCTGGTCCTGGAGCGTTCATTGCGAGGACAGCAACCTTTTGCTCATCAGCCATTGTAACCAAAGTCCCTTATTCTGCAAACTGAAAGAAACACACAGAGCTCACTCTAGATGAAGATCAAGGGAATTTCACGGGTAGATCGTCTCTTGATCCAACAAGGAAAAACCCCAAGATTTGAATTGCCCTAGATCTTTGCTTTCACCATATTTTCTCTCGTTCATGAAATCATTAAAGCCACATGGTTGGACATGATCAGATTAAGGAAAAGTCAGAAATTGGCATTGATCCAAAATCTAAAGTCGAGTTGGCAAGATGTCAATACTCAACAGCGCGGAAGAAGCAACTTGAAATGAAATAGCGGATATCAAACCACTTCCTCCTCCAATGAATAGGCTACAGTAATGACAGTTAATTGTGATCAGCATTTTACAAATTAGCTTTAGGTCTAGACTAGATTTAACTTCATCATATATTTCATAACTTTATAGACTACAGAGTAGACTACAGTTGAGTTATCAGTTAGTTAGTCTAGATCGAGTCTGAGTCCTAAGTTTATACATTTATATAACTGTAGCCAAGGGGTACAGTACAAATTAGGTGCAACATACCTGCCCATCTCCTTAACTACAGTGAAAGATAAAGACCAACTTACCGACAAAAGAACACGAAGAAGGCAACACGTCAAACTCATAATCAAGGCCAAGGTGAAGGTACCGTACAGATTGATCAGATTCAGAAATCAACAGAGAGTCAGAGCAGAATGACTTCAATTATTCAATGAGTCCGAGGCAAACAGAAGTAACTACGGACTGATGTTGAGCTGAGGGCAAAATTGGAACTGCGGTGGTATAAACTGGAGAAGACAACTCAGTTTATACGAGAAAATGTAGAACATCACACCCAAATGTGTCATACATGTCTAGGTTATTGCGCCCAATATATGAATGTCTTCCATGGGTAAACAGTGGGAATCCCCGACGAAGTACCACGCAACACGGGTCAAACTACTTTTAGACTTTTTTCCAGCCGCTAGCCGTCTTTATTATGATGACATACGTACACGTACGTATGATGTTTGCATTAATGTACACACCTAAACTACCGGCACGACATCTAAACAGATCTAAGGTCATATCCTTACGGGGAATTCCCCATCGATGGCATTGCCACATTTTCGTTTCGAAACGTTTGTGCTTTCTTTTTATTTGGAAAAAACGAAACATGTCTTTGCATGACATTTCTATAGTTCTACTCTTGAATTTACCGAGTGATAATGTAGGGATAAATAATAAAGAAAATAAATATTGTGGCAGGAATTTTCAGGCCTTATTGGGCTATTTGAGGGCTTATCTTTACGGTGTTCAGGGGGTGGGGGGGGGGGGGGGGGGGGGGTGGGGCGTCATTTTTAGCGTTTACGTATATATAATATACATAATAATACTACTAATAATAAGACACTCTTAGTTTCGTAAATGGCCGTAATGTCGTTGTTGAAGCTCACCCTTGTTATAAATTGTGATGAAAGCAGAAAAATAATAAATTGATGATGGCAAAAGTTTGAAATAAATAGGACCAATGATAATATAGTTATGAATGTTACAAATATCAGATCACTCAGTCTATTTGAATCCCAAATTGCGTGTTTGGTCAGTTGATTGTGACGTAGTCGCGGAAAACTCCCCAGTTTGTCGTGTACAAAAATATCATTAATTTCTGTTTTTCCTTTGGGGCACTACTCAAAATATATTATCATCGGATGGCATAATTATTGGTCCTTCTAAATAAATAGAATAGATCTTTCTGAGTCATAATTTTGTGAAAATGTATATATAGTCATGAGTTACTTGTTTAAACAAATGGGAAAGTTGCCCACCACTACGTCATATAGACACTACATTAGGCCTACCGATTATACAAATTTCAAGAACCCATACCTATGGTGATTATACCTCTAAAAACTTCATAATTTCCTCATTTTCCCCCCGATTTCATTAAATTTTCCCCAGTCTATACTTCACGGATTTTTCACGGTTGGATTTCCCTTCAAGCCGAAGACAGTGGAGAAATAGACTCGGAAATGTTACTACAGGACGAGATTCAAAGCGGTAACGAGGAGACCAGGGACCCGTTTCACAAAGCCTTTTTCAATGACAAATTACAAAAATCAGTGACAAATCTGTTGATAACCAATCAGAATCAAGGATTTCAGTAGCTTATAACAAAAACTGTCATTTGTCACTGAATACAAGTTTTGTGAAACGCCCCAGATCCTACCGTAGAGGGACCCGAGGGATATTGATGATGAGGCTAATTACACCTTGCCTGTATACCCGAGTAGAACCAGCTAGTGCTCAACAAAAAAATACAGGCTTGGGGCAAGAACCCTTGAAAATTATTTGTACATTTAGTTATTTTTATTCATTGACATTTTTATTCATTGACAAGGTACCAAGGCCCCCCCCCCCCCCCCCGCCGATACTCTAGTGTTAGGCATATTACTCTTATTTTAACGTTGACTTCTCTTTCTTTCTCTCTATCTCTCTCTGTCTCCCTGTTTCTCTCTCTCTCTCTCTCTCTCTCTCTCTCTCTCTCTCTCTCTCTCTATCTATCTGTTTGTATCATGGCAGTCTTTCTCTCTCCCTCTCTTTCTTTGTTATCTTTGACTCTTTGTCTTTTTCTCTCTACCATTTTTTCTCTGTCTTTGTTTATCTTATTTTCCATCTTTCTCTCTCATTCTCTATGTCTATTCTGCCCTTCCCCTACCCTCTCATCTTTCTCTTTTTCTCTTTCTCTTAACTTTTCTCTGCCCTCTCTCTTTAACAACTATAAGGTATCTCTCTTTCCTCTTAATTTTCTCGCCATTCTATCTTTAAATGTTCCCAGTCTTTATAACACTACCCTTATACCCTTATATACCTTGATAGATTACAACAAGAAATATAATGCTTATTCCCGGCTCATTTCACTCTCTTTGACATAACATAATAACAGCACAAGCATACAGATAATAGTTAGACTTGAATATTGCTGGATAGACATTTATTTATTTCATTTACAGATCAAAACATTTATTTTCATTACAAAATATCTCTCTATGGCACTGAAGAATCAGTTGAAGTCAAATGTTCATTGTAAAGTTGTTAACAAAAAAAGTTGTAAACCGAAAACCGAATGTGTGAAGTGGAAGAAACCTTTTTATGGGCTGATACCTCGGAGTCAAATACATTTTCAGTGCAGGTTCAATTCTAAACCAGTGAATTATTACTAGTTTTAGGATTTTTTTTGACTGATGAAAATTTATTTTGTGAACTTAGTTGAATTTGGCGAATAAAAAGAATGATATAAAATGCACGAATCAGCCTAGGATACATCTGGATAAAAAAAACACTTTTGTTGCCCACATGCGACGGGGAGTTCATTGATAACAAATATCTCTCTATGATACTAATCACTGTAATATTTCATCTATGTTTTATACAAAATCTTTTATTCTTCCTGGCTCTAAGCCTTGTTGAAGAATCTCTTTCCAGCCTGCCCTTCCCAGTTGAAGGTCACAACCATCTGAGCTCCAACCATCTCCCTGGTGGCTGAGTTGCCCTTGGGACCAGCGAGGACTAGCTTGCCGCCCTGCCATGATGGGGTGACCTCGATCTCCTTGCCCCTCAGCTCCTTGATGTCGGGGTCGATGAAGGACTGGCCGATGGAGTATGAGATCTGAGGACGAGATGGACGGAGACGAATCAGATGATGAAGAACGAAACACATGATTGAAGTCTGACATTTAATATTTTTGATGTTTTAAAAATACGTCAAGAATCGGTGTTGTAAGTGTGTATAATCAAAAGAGCTTTTAAAGCTAGTTTTACTAAGCATCATCACCCCTTTGATCACAATCTGTAGCTGATGGTGCAATAAGTCTTAGCCTGCGAGTACGTGCACTTTTTATGAAGAATCAAAGTCCCAATTTCAGCCCTGATGACATTAATACTCTGCAATCTGGTTGTTACAGATACATGGAAATGTTCTACTCTATCATGGTGTTCATGTCAAGAGTAGATCCGTAGTCCTATACATGATTGTGTTGGTTTACGGTTGGATTATTAAAGCTAGAGTGCAAACAAATTTGTTGTTGCATGAACATAATTTCGTTTAACCGAGACAAAAACAAATCATATTTTTAAAATCAATCCAATGTACTATAGGCTTAAAGAGTTGAAACTCGACAGACACCTCATAAAAAAGTAAAAGAAACAACTCAAAAAGTCTTTGACATGAACAACGATCACGTGATTTCAATTCATATAAACGGATGATGAAGTTGAGAATGAACTTACATCACGGGACTTTCCACCAGATCCAGTCGTCTTGATCTTGAAGTTGTCACCGTTCTGGACGATCTCGACGGTCGAGCTCTTGTCCGAGGGGATCTTGGAGGGGTCGATCTTCAGCTTCTCGATGAGGAACTCCATGTTCTCACCGTGATCGAACACCCATTTTCCGGAGAAGTCAGCCATTTTGTTTTGGTTGGTTGAACGTTTCCCTGAAGGAGCTGAAAAAAAGGGAAATGGAAAAGTTTATCATTTAGAGTGAAGAAACCTAATGGAAAAGTTTGTTGTATCTTTTAAAATCAATTGTACGTGTTATTGTTGCCTTTACTCAGCGGTCTCAGGAATATGCATTTAGATTGTCCTAAACGAGTGCCAAAAATTGATATTTTATTTAAAAAATCAAAGATATCATGACTGTAAACTGTAAAGGCAAGTAACATTATTCAGTAATATTTACCTCATCACAAAATAGAATTCAAATTCAATGTGTGCTCCTTACAGAAGTATTATTCAAGATCCATTTACGAATATCTGTTGACTACAACTGTTTACAGTTATTTTATTTTCACAAATTAAAACAACAAATTAACAAAAAATAAATGTTGAATTATCAAAATAAAAATATTAAAAATAAAAAGTGGATTTTTAAAAATTTGAGTAAAATTTGTGATTTTTTTATCAAAAAGCCAGGCAAAAATGTTCCCCTTTGGACTAGTGCTATTTGAATATAGCGATCAATATTTGGAACCACATCACACACCAAAGTGCTGTCTAAATGTATGCCGATTGAAATTGTACCAATGTCAAAGAGTATTCTAGCAGACAAAAAAGGAAGTTATAAATAGTTTCCATCTCTCCAAGCAGAAATAAACATCAATCATTACATCATGATGAGAAGTGCATCTCCTTAGAATCGAGTTTACGGGGTGACCGTTATCCTCCTGCTAAGATACACGCATTATCTGATAAGTAAATTGTGATAAATCTCTTGAACAATTACCAAATAAGATAAGAATGCTTATACATGTATCACCTTTATACGTAGTTTGCTTAGTAATTCACACTTGTTTATTTAACGATTAGACCGGTATCTTCACATAAGGGACTCCAAATAAAATTATTTACCCTGCAAATAATTGACATGCGATTGTTTGGCTATACTGTATCCTTTCTCCAGCCTACATTACCTTTGAACTTTTGTTTGCTTAAGTCAAGAACAAAAAGCGTAGTTAAATCAGTTCGAGGATATTAAAATCAGCTGAAGCACAATTCCGTCAATTAAAAAAAAAAGAGAATATTGACTTCACTCACTTCGATGAAAAAAAGAGATAAACCGAATGGTGAATGTTTAAAATTAATGTTAAACAATAACAAGAGAATTGTTTGAAATATGAGATCACTAAGTAAGTGCGAGCCTCAAATTACCAATTTGGTCAATGGATTGTGACGTAGACACGGACAACTCTCCCTTGAGGCACTACTCACAATATATTATGGATAGCATGTTACTAGAAGTCATCTAAAGAAGAAAAAAAAACCTCCTGAGTCAAACATGAAAATAAAAAGACTTGTGTTATGAGAAAGTTGTCCGCCACAGCACTACGTCACCGAGAAATTACCGATTCAGGCAATTTGAAGAGCCCATGCCTAAAGTGATGAAAACTTTCTAATTTTTTGTCCGATTACATTAAAACTTTCACCAGTCTGCTTCACTGATTTTCTGCTTTATTCTAGAGTAGTTTTCCCTTTAATTACCACTGCATTGGAGTAGTAAAATAAGGAATCTGCGCTCAATTCAGACACTGTTTATAAACTAGAAAAATATCAGTCGTAGGCAGCCTGAACCCCAGTAACTTATCATCACTGAGAAGTTGCAAGAATCTAAAATGACTGCTAACAAAATACCAATTCTCCGATGGATCTGACTGAATATCCAGAGAAAAGAAAGAAGCTCAACTCACCAAAGAACAGGAGTAGGATGAGTATGTGGAGCTGGGAGATCCTGGCAGAAGGTAAAGAAAACGGTGCAAAATTGCCAAATTTATACCCTTTGTGGTACTATTCTCCAACACAGCACCGAGCCTCGAGGCATGATTGGTCCAATTTGTACACCACGTGATCTGAACCTGTATACATTTCGACCAATGGAACGTTGGTACTGTGTGTGCTTTCATGTCTGAACAGCGTTTGTTCAATTTTAAGTACTAATGATTATGCATTATTATCAGGAGACGCATTTTGATACATGTAGCATGATGTTCGAGGGGGCGTGTCTTGTTGTGCATTGTGGGCGTGACTTTTCACTGGGTGAAAGGTAACTGAGCTGTCTGGGTGGTCAAAGTTTACCCGTAATTGAATTATAGTCAGGAGAATCTTACGATCTTCGCACATTCGTTGTATTACATATAATTTTTTTCTTTTTTCCCTTATATGTCTCATGGAGTGCAGTTGGATATTTAGATTCTTCATAATCTCCACGGTAATTGTGTTCTTTGTTTGCCATACTATTGTTTCAATGATGATTATTTTTGTTTTCTCTCATGATTTCTTTCTTGATATCTATCATCTTAAAAAAGAATGAGTCATCCTTTTAGATGAGATAAAAAGTGGGACTATTATCACATTTAGCTCCGCGGTCATTTTACGTCTGATTTTTAAATCTTGAAAGTCGCTGTTCATATTATTTTTCTTCTTCTCGTAGCTAAGCGATTGAATTTCATTTGCTTAAAATACTTCAGATTAACGTTTCGAATTGTACCTTAAGAGAATCATAGAAAGGTCCTTTCAGTTTAGATATTACTCGAAAATTTTATTCCTAAAATAATTTCATTCACGGGGAAACTCCATTAAATTTTAATACAAAATTAAAAAAACTGCACTTCAAATTCCAAATCAGGTACATGTATATTGACTAACATAAGAACTTCAGACATAACATTGTCTGTATGATATTACTAACATAATTCTCCTAAAACTTTACTAGCCTAAGCAGCATAAGCAGTTGCCCGACGAAAATCTATCCAGTCACAAAAGTCGAAATACATACGAGAGAGAGAGAGAAAAAGAGAGAGAGAGAGAGAGAGAGAGAGAGAGAGAGAGAGAGAGAGAAATATACAAGGTATAGGAAGTACATGAAACAAATTTTGCATTACATTTTTATCATCAATATAAGCAATCGACTCAGAAATATTGGAATCTGCTATCAATAATTTTTACATTTGTATTCAGTTCCAATTTTCTGTGATTCATATTTCAGCTTAAGCAACTCATTTTTGGACATGGTTATAGGCTATACTCCTGTATAAGGTCTTGTAAATTTAGCGACCGATGGATATACCATCATTAAAGTGACTCGGTAACATTGTTGGAGGTTGATGAAAAAACTGTGTAATTTTTGTATGAAATGTTACTTATTATATTCTTTCTAATGTAGGCCTACTTACCCTCTAACAGGCAACAAATCCTGAGAAAATTCTCAAACCACAAAAATAGTTATGGTTTTCTATGAAGGTGTCACTGTGCAACACAGTGATTAACAGTTAATTATCCAAACCATTTTTGAATTTTCCCAGCCGTTTTTTCTTGAAAATAAGTCATAAAACAGGCTATCAAAAATCTGTCAACTCTCAAGGGATCCGGTAACTTTGTCTTAGATCCTTTAGAAATAATCCTTGATTTAGCTCATGCTGCAATGATAATTATAAACCTTTAGGTCAGTCAGGAACCCCATGACTTTTACAAGCCGATCGCCTGTCTGATTATCAAGATATTAATGATTGGAATTACAAATTTTGAAAACCGTTCGCCGAACGGTTTTCATAACACTACAGTCTATTGGGGAAAACGAGTATGGTAAAACCGGTCACTCAAAGATTTTTTTTTACTTTTTTGAGGCACTTCTTGATCATTTTGAAGCGCGATTTTTTTAGGGCTTCAATATTACACCGTATCACAAACATTGGTAACATATAGGACCGTGTATCTCAGATTTAACATTGTTAAACGATCCCTTCAAACGGAATAGTTTGATTACTCTCAATGATGAGAGGGTTCACTGTGTTCACCGATCATTAGGCTGGCCATAATCAAGTTTAGCTGAGTGATCTGTGGACTAATACCCGAAGAGCGTTCAACCAATCAAATGCACATACAATCTCGCAAGCAGTAGCAGTATTTTTAACCTTTACTATGACTGTACTTTGGCATTGTCTTAACACTAAATACACTGAGAGCAATATACCGAATAGCGATACCATAATCTGGGGATCCGCAAAAACAAGGTAGAGGGGTAGGTTTCTACCCCTTTTTTTAGTTAATGATGCCAATTGAAATAACTATAAATTTGAAGAAAAAAACGCACAAAATTGTTCATCAAATTTATTGGTAAAAATTGAAATTCTAGACGCTTATAATCAATTTAAGAATAGATTATATTTCCAGACTATTTCATCTCATTTGGTTTAATTTCAACTTTTAATCTGATGACTTTGGGTCCCTGCATTTGTTACCATCGGTAGACTTGTCTTGGTCCCTCTATCCATCGATGCAATAGCGTATCTAAGGTGGAACGGGAACAATTGCCCGCCATTCAAAGGACATACAGGGGGAAAGGGGGTAAAAGAGAGATAAAGAGGGAAATGAGAGAACGGAAAGAAAGGGGCCAGGAAAAAGGAACATGCAAATGAGATAATACGACTCTTCTCCAAACCCTTTCCATCACCTGCCATCACTCCATCGCCTCGTTCTCTCGCTTTTCTTCCGGCTAGTAATACCTTAGCCTTCTGTTACACCAGTCCCCCCCCCCCCCCACGCCAATGCCTGGACGTACGCTACACCCCTGCATCGAGGTAACCCTGTACACCCCTGCATGCTTTACACCTGTATCCAAAACCCCAGACACTGTGTAAACCTCTCTTGCTTACTTTAAGGCTCTACGTGGACTCATCAGTTTACGGCCATAACACTTATTAAAGTAAATGCAGATTAACTCTTATTACTGACGATACAAACACACTAGAGTCCACACTTGAGGGAGTATTAGGAATAGATCACTTGGTTTATGAGCGTAATTTCTTTTAGACAGTTCATAAAATATCACTTTGCATCGTCCTAACGAGCTTTGTGACTCACTTAGGCATTGGCTGCGTAAGTCGTAAGCTTTGTCAGCTCAAAGTGGAGTGTATTTGTCAAGTGAAATAGGGAAAATGAGTTTACTTTGTGGTGATGTCGCCTGAGGATCATCTAGTTAGGAAGTTATTAGACAAATGAGATTGTTTTGATAAATTTAAAGAGAAAATAATGACGTTTTAAATAGCTAGAAATATGTCAATGAGATAAATTGGTCGCGGCGGTATAATAAAATAGAATAAATACAATATCACTTTGAGCCTCATATTAAAGTAACCGTTTATTTCTCAAAGTTGAATTTTCTTTTCATTGATGGAAAACTAAAGTATCAAGTAGTAAACGTGTGATTTCAAGATAATCATGATAATGTAGTCATGTTTTTAATATCCTAAACAAATTAAAACGATCTTTAAAAAAGAAGGTGTATGCTTCAAAAATACATAATCGCGAGTTAGAAGTATCGAATAAGCCTAACAATGAAACTGCTTGGAAATTTTGAATCTAGGCATAATACGATGCAACGAGAAAATTCTCCATGAATTTTGTGTCAAAATCGTCTATCAATTTAGAAATAATATTCTTACCAAAAAAGCTAATATCTTTTAATGTGGGAAACACAAGGTCATGATTATATAGGGAAAAAGGCTAGGTACTTAGTATAGTAAATAAGTGCAAGCTCATAAACTTTTAAGAATTCGATGTACCGTATTAAATTATCAAATACACAATGGAAACCATTGTATTGAGCAAATCCAAATACATTGAATTGAATTACGTGGTAATGAAAATTAATGTTTTGTTTTTACCTGGCTACTATTAGTAAAATATGTGTTTGCTTGTGAGTATCAATCAGCCATGGACCGACAGCTTTAAGTCCCCTCTTAGGGACTTGGTAATGAGGATTAATGCCTTACTAAAGAGCACTAACACATCGACTTGGTTCCGAACCTGGGACCTCCCAGTTACGAGACCACTACCATACCACTGGGCCATGACGCCACCTCGGAATTGTTTGTATGTAACATTGATTGCTGTAATTAACTGGTGCTCCTGTAAATATTTAGTTTGCAAGGAGTCAGTGGAACCCCTGGAAATCAATGCAAATGTTCACAAGTAAACTTATCATCGTTATCTTAAGCAGACATTTTTATCAACTTGTGTTAAACACATACATTGATAAAATCTATTGTTCATTATTTCTTATAGTAAAAGCTACCCTCGGAAATTCGATTTAAAATCAAATACAGTTTAAAGACGGAGTATGTGCAAATGCGTAAGTTTCAATAGGCCTTTTTCGTAATGTAACCAAATTTAACGCATACATCTTTGTGAAGTGCCTCAATACAATTTATTTAATTCACCTGATAAGAAAAAAAGTATTTTAATAGACAGAATTCGAACTGCATACATTCAACTGCCAGGTAGGACAAACACTATGGCTTGACCTACCTAGCAACACGTAATATATGCAGTTTGCATTCTGACTATTGAAATACTATTATTCTTTAAGGTGAATGAAATAATTTGTATTGAGGAACTTCACAAAGACTTATGCATTAAATTTGGTTACATTACGAAAATAGCATACACAATAGACCGGTTTACTAACATATTCAAATTTATGCCTGTTTCTTTCCTGGGGACCTATAGTGAAGAGATATTCCATTAACCTGTTATTAGGGATGAACTACAATACATGGAATCAAGTCTGCACATACATTTCGTGGTGCTATGTTGGGCGATATTTCAGGTGGTCAAGAACAATCTTTGTTTGAAAAGTATGCATAACATTTGAATATGTTAGTAAAGCAGTGTATTAAAGAGAAATGAATACAACATAGTCTACTTATATGTCAACAGGAAAAAAAATCTTCATTTTTTGTGCTCTCGATATGTTTGTCACATTTCCCCTTTAAATATATTTCGATACAACCTATGCAAATCATAATTCAATTACAGCGGACGACTAAATATTTGCTTATGGGACGCTTATGATTCTCGATCAGTCAAAAGGTTGCTTCTGTGCTGATAAAACACTGATAAGAAGATAGGGAAACCCTTGCAAAACTGGTGACCGAATTCACTGACTTCTGTCGTAAGGTTGAGGTGTCGTGGTCTAGCGCAAAGTCACAGGTCTTTGAATCGCAAGGTGGAGAATGATTCAGAAGTACGATTCAGAGTCCTGTTTTCTAGGGAGTGGAGAAAGCATGCCTGGATTCGAGCACGACCTGGCTATAAAGCGCCTTATACAAGTCATGTCAGCCATCGGAGACGTGTTAGGGGCTATAGGATAATTATTATATCGTGTTAACATTCCGAAAGTTTGCGAGTGACATACATCATACACTGGTCCGCATCAATAGTATGCAAGACATAATAATAATGATAATGCATAAGATTTGTAAGGCGCCAAATCCACTTGACAATCAAATGCTCAAGGCGCAGCTTGTGCACAAGATGAAATGCACGATAAATAGACAAATTTTCAATAGGAAAGGTACGGACTTGAAAGGTATTGGTAATCAATTATAGGCTAAATTAAACATATATTTCTTAAGATTAGTGGTCAAATATTAATGAGATAATTTTGTCGGTGTCGACTCATCGCAAATGATACGGGGTATGTAATTATATTTGCCCTTCTTTTACTTTTAACCTACTGACAATGCTGAGGTAACACTATTGGCAGGGCTCATAGGAAGAGCCGGATTTTTTTTTACTTACATGACTATCATGGGTATTCAGACCAAAATTATAAGGCTAATCTCTGACAAGTAGGGAATAATTCTGTCAAGTAACAATTCTGTCTATTTCATTATTTGTTATGAGAGCAGGAAAGTCGCAATATATCGGAAGCAGGTAAGGTGGTTAGAGCTGGTTATATATCATATTAACATCGTTAAGTGCGGGATTGGCATGAATATCAGACATGAAAATGCATTAGAGCTATAAGGTGGAATTTATAGACCTGTTCACGGTTAGTACACGTCTCAAAATGACCCCGAATATCCACAGATCTTCAAAACATGAAGAGCTCCCACTTTGTACATTTTCAAATAATCACTCTTACAGCGATGGAGGTGCTAAATAAATAGTCTTTGTTTCCCATTTTCAAACTCAAAGAATACTTCCACCTGTGTATCATGGAGTGCACTGCTTGTGCATAGATGAATAATGATTACATAACTTTCATGAGCACGTATCCTGTATTTTGTCTCAGTGTATTCATGGTGTATTTCACAATTTGGTCTGCAATGACCTTTATCTGCTCGTACTATAATGATGACGGGTGAAAAGACAAGATATTGGGAAAAGCTAACCCCGTCAGTGGTTGGGGATAGAAATAGTTACAAGAGGTTTGCAATTCTTTATGAGAATCATTTGGTCCTATTTTCTAAGGGGAGCCATATCAGAATAAATAGTGCGTCCCAGAAAAAACGAAACCGAGAATTATCGATGTTTGATCATAACTTAATCACATTTATAATTAATAAATGACACATATTTGTAAAGCTTGGATCCTCCTTTTTCAGTTAATGCAACTCATATGATGCACGAGTGATTAAAAAAAAATGAAGAGAGGGTACCAAAAAGTCATTTTTAGGGCGGTATCTGAATTTCAGAGAGAAAATCGCGTTTCTAGAAAGTTCATTTTCTGCCCTTTTTATATGACGCCTCAATCAGGAAAAATGAGCTAGGAATAATAAAGTTCTGTTTGTTTAAAGTAATGCTTGCATTTCCAAAATTTGATTAAACGAATTCGTTTTTACTGGCTGCCTGTCGTAGCAACAAACGGAATTGACAAAAATCTTAACTCCGTTTTGTTGACGATCAGCCATGCACAACAAAGAAGACAAAAAACTTGTTGTGGACTAAAATGATACAAATAATTTTTTTTTGTCAGAAACTGCATCAGTTTACTCGAAAAGCACAATATTTGTGAATAAATATACTTTGGCCAGCCATATTCAGCATGGCGGCCATCTTGAACAAAATAGCAAAAAAATGGAAAAATAGTAAATACCTAAGCGATACCTTCTCCTTTTTTGAAAAAGTCCGGACGAGAAACTCGCTACTTTTGTTACTTGGCCTAAACTGCCGACAGGTGAATGTGTCACTAAAATCGTTTATTATCTTTGTATTTACTTTGATGAGTCAAAGTCATTATGGAAAACCATTAGCATGTTATCACTTTAGCCGAGATTTCGTAATCTTATCCTCATTGTTTTTTGAGTGCGGTCAAGTATCTGAATGAGATTCGAATAATGATATCTCTTCGCCAACCAAACCAATGTTTAAAATAAATAAACTATCATACCCTGCGAGGAAAAAAAAAAGAATGATATCAAGGGTTTCACGGTTCTCCTGAGAACAAATAACAAAGTTGCAACAGCGTGCGATTGTCATTCCCAGTTTCCGATTGAACACAATCCTTATAAAGCATTCTATTAGATTACGGATTAGGGTTTGTGTTAATTTGTTGTGTGAAGATTGATCTTTATTCAAAGCAAGATGAAGCGACAAATAGAATGAATCGCAGCGAGCTCGGAACACCGTAACCTCCCTGTTACACCCACAAATGTAATAACGCCCACAAATGTAATAACACTTTACCCACAAATGGAATAACACCCACAAATGTAATAACACTTTACCCACAAATGTAATAATTTCACCCACAAATGTAATAACTTTGAATCGCCCACAAATGTAATAATGACTTTGCCCACAAATGTAATAAATTTGAAGTGATATTTTGTCGAATTTGTTCAAAACTAAAACCCTGTAATAAAGCATGGGTATAGCGCAGTCTTTACTCCAGACCCAGTTATTTCAAAAAATTAAAAAATCTTCAAAACTAAGACCCCATAATCCTTTTCCTGTGGAATTTGTGGGTGTAACAGGGGGGGGGGGGGTTGAAGCAATCACCCTGAAAATATATTATTATTTGAAGTCTTCTGCATATTGCACCGCATGCATGCTCCGCTCTCTCGCGCTAGCAATGCAGAACAATTTTTCCCGCCCGCGCGATCTAGGGGAGGTAGGGGGCCAATAGGTTACCGTGACGACTGCACTGATCTTGATTGCGCCGTGTGTGGTTGAACGGTCAGTATAAAGCGCCGTTGCAGGTTAGACCGTTTCAGGGACGGTCTAAAGTTCGCCGCTCAGTATAACAGTGGTGTAAGTATTCTGTCCGTGATGGTTATTTGTTTTGATAAATTTAATTGTAAATTCGGAAATTATGATATAATTATGTACAGGGGGCGTAAATCCCGGGAGAATGGGGGGATGCATTCCCCTGGCTCGAAGGAGGGGGGGGGGGGGTGGCCTGTACAAATATCCCCCCCTGAGATTACAAAAAAAAAGAGAAAAAAAGGAAGAAGAAGAAAAAATGTGATTGTTTCAATTTTAGCATAATGCATGAGAAATGAGATATATTTTTTTTAATGTGTGTATAACTGTATAGCCTACACGTATACAGTATGTCACGATCATTAGGAGTAGTTGCGCGACGTGCGCGAACAAGCACTTCATAAACTTCAGAATAAAGTTTCGTTATTTTGCAAGGTATTATTATAGCCCAGACGTAAAGTGCGCCAGCGCGCGAGCGCTTAAAAAGTGCAATCATGTTCAGTAGATGCCCGGCTCCCCTCCCACACTTAGTGTTATTTAGGGTACGGGTATGCTCGTTCCCTCCCTTTGAAAGCACCCCCCCCCCCACCCTATGTCAGGACTGCCAACTTTTCTGAATCCTCCTTTCAACGGCTTTTAGCTGGCTTTTCCTGCCTTGGAGACCCCCCTCCCCGAAATCCGGAACACTGCTAAATGTACCACACCCCCCTCCCCAATTTCAGGTGAGCTCTAGTCGATCGAGGGGGACTGGGGGCCAATGCTTTTACTTTTCAAAATGATATAATCCTGAATGAGCTTTCAAAGCTAGCAGGAATTTGATCCCGAGATTTGATCAATTTTTCTATGATATTCAAGATATTTTATAACCTCCTTTTTACATTTCTCAGGAGTCCAAAGAAAGAGAGAGAAAACGACCCACCCCCTTTTTAAAGAAAAGGGCGGGGGAAGGGAAAAACTGAATTCAAATGAGGATTAAAAGTCGAGAACGGTACAACGAATCGTCTTCTTTCTCTAATGATTTAATGAAACGTAAAAGCTTCCGCGCTTTGCGCGGGCGGGGGAAGCGAAAAACTGAATTCAGATGAGGATTAAAAGTCGAGAACTGTACAACGAATCGTCTTCTTTCTCTAATGATTTAACGAAACGTAATAGCTTCCGCGCTTCGCGCGGGAGGGAGGGGGGGGGGAGGGAAAAACTGAATTCAGATGAAGATTAAAAGTCGAGAACGGTACAACGAATCGTCTTCTTTCTCTAATGATTTAATGAAACGTAAAAGCTTCCGCGCTTCGCGTGGGAGGGGGAAAAGGGAAAAACTGAATTCAGATGAGGATTAAAAGTCGGGAACTGTACAACGAATCGTCTTCTTTCTCTAATAATTTAATGAAACGTAAAAGCTTCCGCGCTTCGCGCAGGAGGGGGGGGGGGGGACTGAATTCAGACGAGGATTAAGAGTCGAGAACTGTACAACGAATCGTCTTCTTTCTCTAATGATTTAATGAAACGTAATAGCTTCCGCGCTTCGCGCGGGAGGGAGGGGGGGGGGGGGGGGGAGGGAAAAACTGAATTCAGATGAGGATTAAAAGTCGGGAACTGTACAACGAATCGTCTTCTTTCTCTTATGATTTAATGAAACTTAAAAGCTTCCGCACTTCACGCGGGAGGGGGGGGGAAGGAAAAAACTGAATTCAGATGAGGATTAAAAGTTGAGAACTGTACAACGAATCGTCTTCTTTCTCTAATGATTTAATGAAACGCAAAAGCTTCCGCGCTTCGCGCGGGAGGGGGGGGGGGACTGAATTCAGACGAGGATTAAGAGTCGAGAAGTACAACGACTCGTCTTCTTTCTCTAATGATTTAATGAAACGTAATAGCTTCCGCGCTTTGCGCGGGAGGGGGGGGGGGAACTGAATTCAGACGAGGATTATTTTCGAGAACGGTACAACGAATCGTCTTCTTTCTCTAATAGTGTTTGTTGTTTGTTCGTTTGTGTGTGTGCGTGTGTGTGTGTGTGTTGTGTGTTTGTGCGTGCTCTATCGCGTGCGCTTGCGTTAATTCGTGTGGGCGTGTGCTCGTGATGGCTATCGCCGATCATCCCCCCACTCCTCGGTACGGATTTACGCCCCTGGTGTATTTTCATATATAAAGTTGGGTTACCAAAAATGTTACTTCAACTTTTCTGCTATCGGTAACACGTCATTTGCTGATAACACTTGGATTTTCATAAGGAGAGAAAATGGGGTTTCAGTAAAATTAGCAATGAAATTACATTGAAATAATAAGCCATTCACCCCAAGATTTGGGGTTTTCCTTATTTAGGAGTTACTGTAATGTTGACTGGGACAGCAGTCCCCAACAAATAATGATGTTTTTACAAGAACTTTTACATTTTCAACATTTTCCGAGTTCGAACGCATTTTATTTTCATGGCAAGGATTCTCAATATTATCATTAGAGAGGAAATGCTTTACGCATTTAAGCTTCATGCATTTACTAAATTTATGCAATTCATATTACGCAATGTTATTCAATCTACCATCTAGTCTATGAAGCCTTACAGTCGTTAGGCCATGTTATTAGTAAAGGCAGATGACGTATGTAGGCCCACACTCAAATTGCTAATTAGGACTTTGAACGCGCTCGCAAAGACTTTCAAACAGTCAATTTAAGGCAATTCCCATGGAAGTTCTTTGCGATCGTTTCTTTAAACAGTTCTATTTTATGTAACTCTGTAATTCCATACCTATGTATCGGGTTATCTTCTATTCTAATACAATTAATTTTCTATCCTACTTCAATATTCTTCCGTTCTTCTCTTTTCATTTGTTTATATCTGACTATAAAAACATGCTAACGATGATGTGTTTACGGTAACATTTTGTGTTCGTGACGTTCGCAAAAGCTTTTCGGGTATTCACCTGGTTCTTTGCAAAATTGTAATTGAATAGATCTTTACAAAATGATACACATGCAGTTTCAAAGGAGTTATCTTAATATTTGCTCCAAGAATAATTTTTAATGTCTCTCGTTTTGTTTTTCTTCATTATTTTCTTATTTGATAAGAACGAATATTATTGTTGATGTAATTAACGCAGAGTTGCGAAAAATATTAGAATGGATTAGAGCTAATAAATTGTCATTGAATCTCTTGAAGACGAACTACATATTGTTCAGTAACTCCTTAACATCATTACCCACTGATATTATTCTTGACAACACCCCTCTTGAGCAAGTTTCTCATACAAAATTTTTAGGTGTTGTGGTTGATAGTAAACTATCCTGGAAACTCCACGTTGAAAATATTTGTAAAACTATATCTCGCAATGTTGGTATCATTAACAGACTTAAATCACACCTTCCACAACGATCTTTGCTTATGCTTTATTCTTCTCTTATTTTACCATACTTAAATTATGGACTTCTGCTTTGGGGAAACACGTACCAAACATTGGTGGAAAAAGTTTTATTACTACAAAAGAAAGTCATTCGTATCATATGTAATGCTCCTTTTCTTGCCCATACGGATCCGCTGTTCCTTGAACATAATATCCTAAAAATTAACGATCTATACTTATTACATCTAGGTGAATTTATGTATAAATTTAATTCTGGTACTCTTCCATTTGCGTTTCACGATATGTTTAAACAAAATCGTACATTTCATAATTATCCCACAAGACAGTCAGAAGAATTTCATTTACCTTTTTTGAGAACATTTTTCGCACAAAAAACATTCATCTTTGAAGGCCCTAAATTTTGGAATACTTTGCGTGTTGATTTGAAAAACTCCCCTTCTCTCTCAGTCTTTAAAAGAAATCTAAAGAAATCTTTACTGGCCCCGTACAAAACCTAGCTCCTTGTTATATTGCCTGTGTATATTATATGCAGGAATTTTCATGATTATTACTATTGTCATTATTTTAATTATGATCATTATTGTTGAGATTGTATTATGTTCTCCAGAGAACTCGTCACCACTCGTTTACCAAGTACTTCCTCTCATTGAACTGTTCTTCTTTTTTTGAAAATTTGATCTTGCGCGCAACCTTCATTCTGTTTGTTATCACCTTTCATCTATTTCTGTAGTCCACATGCAAACCTTTTCTCTTTACTGTATCCCTTCTCCTCTCACACTCTCCTTGTTTTCTTTGTACATTGTTCGTGTTATGCGTATTGTTTTGTTTCTCCTTTTGTGTCCTCTCTGTTGGCAATTATCCTTATTTTACTCATGTAACTTACTATTATTGAATACTACCACCCGAGGGGTCCACGATTTACAAGCATCGCTTCACAGTGGACCTCTCCGTTTCCAGCTTAACATTAATAAATTATTTTAAGCAGCAATATTTCTTGATATTCAAATATGTAATTCTGTTAAATTCATATTTTGTATTGCATGGTTACTACTTTGATTGTTTATTGTAATGATATTTCTATGAATACTGTATTCTTTTGCTGGAAATGAGAAAAAATAAAATTGAATTGAATTGAAATCCAAATATTCGCCTTGTATCCTTTTAGATATAACTTATTTTTTTTTTAATTATAAGGTACGGTAAAGTATTTAATAGCATAGAAGTAATAAAGTCTATCAGTGATCTAAGATTAGGTAAGAGTCAATAAAAGTTCAAAAATAATGTTTACATTCTCAATATAATACACTGGAAAGCATATTCAATTTAATATAATTCAATTGATCAAATTTATAAAAATACATCAAAAGGTAAGGTCATATAAATATTGATAAACAAAGAAAAGGGAAGTTACCAAAAAGTGGCGTGCTTCGAAAAGTTAATAACAGTAGTTGTTCAAAGTTAATTCATTATAGTGATACATGTGTAATACAATGCACAAACAAGACGAAAAGAGAGTGCATTCTGCACCACACACACCTCAAACCCCTACACACCCACACTCACATCTGTGTATATGGCTTTACAAAAGAGGACAGCTTTTGCTTCTTCATTGTTTGATTGTTTCTTATCTTTGGAAGCCTAGTGGAATAAGACTCATATCTTTTGCTCAACATCAAGCCCTCGGCCCGTTTCTGGAAACCGTCATAAGCCTAACTTCTTGACTAAAGCAGGGCCCGTTTCTCGAAACCGTCATAAGTTTAACTTCTTGACTAACTCCTCTTTAACTTTTCTTTGCCAAGACCAAGAACAACATCCTGACTATGTGGATATGACGCCTCCGACCCTGTGATATCTCTATTGATCACAACTTGTTGAGTCAATGGGCAGCGCCATCACATGTCATGTAGTCTATGGCTGGGGAAAAGGCCAAGAAATCCTATTCTCTTTAACAGCGAGTTATCTTTTTTTAAATTTAAAAATCTTATGAAAAGATGCCATTTTTATATCAAAGGCTTTTTCCACTTGACTAAAATGATTTGATACGTTTATTACCACATTGTAATATCAAGGCAGGCAAGCCATAATCAGAACTTTATTCTTTACTTTCTAGACCTACATTAATTTCGAGATAAATTCTATCTCAAATTGTGTAAACTGAATAGTTTCAAACACGTGTTTTAACGTTTGGATGTTGAAGTTTTGTCATTTTAATATTTTGTTGAAACCTAAAACAGTAGACAAAACTTTTATAGCATCGTATTTTTACTATGAATAATATAATTTATAAGGGTGTATCTATCAAATGCAAATATTCGGGGGTACCCATCCCTAAAAAAAAAAACGATTCACCGGTCATGAAATGAATTACTCACAAATCACAATTGTATTTTACAAGTAATTCTATATTATAATCTACACAAGTTTTTGAAGTATTTTGCATTTCTTATTTCCTGGTACTATTTTTAATCTTGTTTTATTCCTAATTCATTTAACTAATTGCAGTTTTTCTAAATTTACTTTGACAGGCAACCGTCTACGACATCACACATCACTGGAACTGGCGATGTTCGTCCCCCTGAGATCTCTTCTAAACCTAAAGTGAAGTATACTTCAATGGAGCTTCTACAATGGAAAGATTGTAAGTTACCAATATCTCGTTGTGTACTTAAGACCATCAGATATCTTGGAATTTATAAGCGTAAAAAGAAAACCAGAAGGGGAACGCATGGCAGTCGTCATAAGAAGACTTCTTATTGTGAACATTACTCCATTCCTGTTATTATTCAGCCACGCACGGGCCTACAGGCCCAGTCACAGAGTGAAGTTTGCTTGAATCAACGACAAATTATTCAAGCAAACTTGACTGTTGTGAAAACTGTTCCTCATTTTACTAAGCTGTGTACCTTAAACATGAGATCTGTCAGGAATAAAATTTCAGCATTCACTGACTTCGTTATTGAGAATGACTTTGACATAATAGCTATTTGTGAAACGTGGTTGAGAGATGGTGACAACGCTGTTATTAGCAGAATTACTCCTGATGGTTACAGCTTTCAACATAGACCTAGGGAGGAGAAGTCTGGAGGAGGGGTTGGTCTCTTGTTTAAATCATCTTTGTCTATAACTGTTCAGCAGGTTACACCGTACAGGTCCTTTGAATGTCTTCATGTACTGGTTACAAGTGACTCCCGTTCAGTTAGGCTCATCATCGTTTATCGTCCAGAAGTTTCTGATAACCAAGGGCGTCACCTACCATTTGGCATATTCCTTGATGAGTTCGGCATGATGTTAGATACATACCATCTTGGCTCTTCTGAAGTCTTGTGCACAGGAGATTTCAATATTTGGGTTGATGATGAAACTAACAGAAACGCAAGGCAGTTTCGTGATCTGTTGTCTATGTATGGGATGAAGCAACATGTTCTGGAATCGACACATCGCTGCGGACACACATTAGATCTTTTTATATCTCGAGAATCAGGAAATGTTCTCTCGGATGTCGCCATTCTACCGGGACTGTCAGATCATTTTGCAATCCAGTGCAACCTACTTCTAAGGAAACCTAAACCCATTCGTAAGTCCATTGTCACTCGTAACTTAAAATTAATGGATCGTCAGGAGTTTCAAACTGGTGTCCATGCTGCGTTATCTTTCATCGATTTTAATCATGATACTGTTGATTCATGTGTTGCACAGTATGAGAACTCTCTCCACTGTTTACTTGATAAACTTGCTCCAAAGAAGACTCGAATTATTGTTATCAAACCTCAGTCACCATGGATGACTGATGACATTCGTAGCGCAAGACGCCTTCGACGGAGACTTGAGCGGCGTTGGAGGTCTTCTAGAATCCCTGCCGACCGCATTCTCTACATGGAGCAGAAGCAACATGTGTCTCATCTTATAGACCAAGCACAGAAACAGTACTATTCTTCTTCCATTGATGATTGTTCAGGAGACCAGAAACGTCTGTTTAGAATTATTAATAAGTTATTAGACAGGAAGAAGGATCCATTATATCCCAACACTGATAATGATCATAATCTTGCTAATCGTTTTTGTGATTATTTTGTAGATAAGATAAAAAGTATTCGAGAAGAGTTAACTGATTTAAGTTCTTACAGAAATACTGACACCCTTTTAGAAATTGTTCCTGTCCCTTCTACTGGCATGTCAGAATTCACTCTCGCCACATGTACTGAAATTAGAAAAATCATCATGAATTCCCCTGTGTCTTCTTGTGATTTAGATCCGATACCAACTTGTCTAATTAAAGAATTTGTCAATGACTTTGTTCCTTATATCACTCAGATAGTTAATAAATCTCTAAAGTGTGGATTCTTTCCCCATTGTTTACAACATGCCCTCATAAAACCCCTTCTGAAAAAACCCTCTCTTAACAGACAAGATTTGAAAAACTACAGACCAATTGCTAATCTAAAATACTTAGGCAAGCTAATAGAAAGAGTTGTTTCCGGTAGACTACAGTCTCACTTAAAGAATACGAGTTTGCAAAATCCTTTCCAGTCAGCATACAGGGAGATGCATAGCGTGGAAAGTGCATTGTTACGGGTAAACAATGATGTATTAATTGGTATGGATAATGGAAATGTCTCTGGTTTAGTACTGCTTGATCTCAGCAGTGCTTTTGATACCGTTGATCATTGCATTTTGCTAAAGAGATTAAAGGAAATAGGTCTCAATGGTATAGTATTAAAGTGGTTTATGTCATATCTTTCTAGTAGATCACAAGAAGTTTGTATCCGTGATGCTACCTCTGCTTCAGTTAGTTTAGATTTTTCAGTTCCCCAAGGATCTGTTCTCGGTCCGCAATTGTTCAATGTTTATACTCTGCCCATACAGCATATTGTTCAAAAACACAGTATCAATTATCATATGTATGCAGATGACTTACAGCTTTATTTTATTTGCAAACCTGTCCAGATAGAAATAGATGAAAATGTGAAGAAAATTGAAAACTGTATAGCTGATGTAAGGAACTGGATGATTGAGAGTCGCTTAAAACTAAATGATGCAAAAACAGAATTCATTTTGCTTGGCAACAGTAGACAGCTCAGTAAAATTAAGGTTTCTCATGTTCAAGTTGGTTCTGCCCCTGTATCTCCTGTACATCAAGCTAGGAATCTTGGTGTAATATTTGATTCTGCCATGTCACTCGAAACCCATATTTCAAATTGTGTTAAACTGGCCAATTGTAATCTACGTAATATCCGTGCAATTAGGCAATATCTCTCACCTCAATCCACCCAACAGTTAGTACATGCTTTTGTTACTTCGCACCTTGATAATTGCAAGTCATTACTCTTTCGACTACCCGCCAACCAAATTAACCGATTGCAAAAAGTTCAGAATGCTGCTGCTCGCCTTGTAACTAACACCAGAATATCATCACATATCACTCCTATCTTGAAATCTCTGCACTGGCTCCCTGTTCAACAGCGTGTGATATATAAAATTCTACTCTTAACCTATCGTGCACTAAATGATCTAGCTCCAGAATATATTTCATCCCTTCTATCACCCCACTCTGCAGGTCGTTCTGGTTTACGTTCATCACATAATATTAGACTTAAAGAAATACGTACCAAAAGAAATTGGGGGGATAGAGCATTTGCATCAGCAGCTCCTTCTTTGTGGAATAAGTTACCTTTCTCTATTCAGACGGCCAACACTCTCTCTACTTTCAAAACTGGGCTTAAAACTCACCTGATGCTCAATGCATATTGTTAAATTTCAATGTTCTTTTTATACAATGCATGCAAAACAAACAATCGCACTGTGCCACATTGTATGTACCTTGGCACCATGAAGCTGTATGATCTAATGCAAGTTAACATTTAATATTTCTTTAATCTTAAGTATGTTAAATATTAATTTAAATTATTTGTATGCGCCTTGAGCATCTCTAGAGATGGATATGTTGCGCTTTATAAATATTGTTATTATTATTATTATTTATTATTATATCCAGTTGTAACCAACGCTATGTCTTCTCCTCTTCTCGCCGATAGCATCGACTTCACGAGATGTATAACTAGTTATACATAATTAAGGAGTTTCGTGGTCGAGTGGTTTAAGGCGCCTGACTGGAGATGCGAAGGTCGAGGGTTCGAAATCCGACATGGCACTAATATCCTTTGGCAAGATGTTTACCTGAACTTGCTACTCTCCACCCAGGTTTAAAATGGGTACCCGTAGGATGAGAAAGTTCATGTGGTTGGATGAGCAAGTGTGCGCTTGTAAAATGGCAACTGGCTGGAATGCTCCCCAGGGAGTGGGAAATGTGCATACATTGTGTGCGGGTAATGGGTAAGCCTGAATCCGATGACCGGGGTAATAATAAATCTGTAAAGCGCTTGGGCACATCGTTGTTTCGATGTATTGGGCGGTATATAAGAGCAGAATATTATCATTATTAGTAGTAGGATCAGAGACATCTCTGTAATTGGCGGATAAAGTTATGACTGTCTTGCCGTTGGTTTCGAGAAACAGGCTAATGTAATGCTATCCGAGGACAATTGTTCTCATGAATTTCTTTGTTCGCTGTCTTCGCTTATCGAATCCCCCCCCCCATACACAAACAATTACACCTAATTAGACATATTTATGTATTTTTATTCACATGTTGTCCTATAAGAGAGAAAGAGAGACGTGGAACAAAGCTAGAGAGAATGAGGGACATGGACGAGATATGTGTAAGCAAATAGAGGGAGAAGAGAGATATATATATATAGAGAGAGAGAGCGAAGGGAGAGAAAGGGGGGGGGGAAGGGAGAGAGAGATAGAGAGAGGAGATAGAGAGAGAGAGAGAGAGAGAGAGAGAGAGAGAGAGAGAAAGCTTGACAATTAGTACATGTGCTAACAAATATGTCATTTAGATTTCAAGATAAATTATGGCTTCGGATCTATAAATGTTTAAGACTTGTTTTTGTCAGGAGTCATTGATTTAAATGCAAAACAAAACAAGAAAAAAGTATCAACGTTAAAAATAATCGGGGATCTCATGGAAGAAAGCTTGCAAAGAAAACGTATTCTGCTAACTGGCTTTTAAAGCGCTTTGGAATTGTGGACACTTTGCTTTCAAATTGATAAATGTGCTAAATTGTATTTCTAATGAGGAGAAATATTTTCCTGTCATGGGAATGATATCAGAGAGAGAGAGAGAGAGAGGGGGGGGGGGTAGAGAGAGGGAAGGTTAGTAAATATTCATGTTGTTTGTTTTCATTTTTTAAATCAATTTCAGGGGTGAATAAGGACAAATAATGGGCATATATATATATATATATATATACCGTTTCCATTTCACCAATTATTATGCGTCGAATGACCACTTTTCTATCTTGATCTTTAAAAACTGGAAGTGCACATGTAATGAACATTATAATAGACTCATTTCATAGATTTTTCTCAAATATTGAATTCTGTTTCACGTATTATGATTATGAAAATGCATTGAATATGAATTCATTAATTATTTTAGAATTTCTTTAAATGGAAATTTATTTGTATGTTTGTTTATGTAAGATTTCATTTGTAATTTTGAATGAAATGTGGATTTTAGTTACCATTTTTTTTTCATGAATTTTTTTTTACACACTTTAACCCCCTGGTTAATAAGGTACTTTTTGTTTATATTTTGCAATTATGAACATTAGATTGTTCAGGTATTGTTGACAGCTAATCAAACCAGCGGCCTCTAAAGGAGAGCCCCAAATAGGACAATCGAATTGGTTTGCTGTTTCTCAGATAATGTTAATTATAACTAACATACAGGAGCGGCAGAGCGATTTCCAAAGTTGGAAGGGGGCACCAAAAAAAGGGCACTTTCTCGAAGAAAATAAAAAAGGGCAACCACAAATTGAAATCTCAAGGAGAAAATATAGAATTTTAAAAACATTGGTATATACGTCTAAATTGGGATTCCATTATCAGGAATGATTTCACTATTTGTTTCTCTTCATACATCATACAAGATATTACTTAAGCATCATACTTTGCAGTTGGGTGAAATGGTCTGAATATTCATATGCGAGGCAGAGAAGCGAGCGAGGAAAAAATGTAAGATTAAGAAATACCTAATTCTGTTCGGGGTATAGCACATTCTCATAACAGATGACTGAAAAGGCCTTTGATAAGTAACATAATTATATCATCTATAAATGCGAGCGAGCTTTGGGGTAAATTGCTCTTAGTCGCTTTAAATTAGGACCACGTTTAATAATGAGAGGAAAAGGGGACTCTTATCGAAAGGGATAAGACACTTATTAGAAAGGAAGAGGAGCACGTGTCAAAGTACAAAGGGTCATTATCGGAGGTAAAACTGGTGCACTTCTTACACCTGAAACGAGGCACTCACCATGGTTGAAAAACGGCGGCCAGGCGACTTCCAAAGTGGGGGGAGGGGCACCAACAAAAAGGGGGCACTTTCCGGAAATAAGAGTACCTATAATGGGAAATCTCATAGCGAAAATATACAATTTGTTAGACATTGGTATGTCTTTGAACCTTGAACCACTCAAAATTATTTCATATCTGAGTTGTAAATACGATTTCTTGTCCCGTATGACCATGCACGTTGTCTATTATGACGTCATCATAATGTAAGGCCCTTCGTAGTCAGAAAAGTAGATTTCAATTGATTACATTGTTTGTTTGTTTGTTTTATTGTTTTATTTCCACTTTTTCATATCAATACAAAGAAACATACAAATAAATATAATGAAATAACATGTAAGTTTGACAAAATTTGTTTCTAGTTAAAATAAAAGTTTCAGACAAAAGGAAAAAGCAGGAGACCACAGTCATGTCGTAAGCGTAAATGCTTGAAGATGACCGTGGCCTCTGCCGAGTTAACAAAATAAAAGAACAACCCATGCAACTGCATTGTATTCAATGTTAAATAAGATATAAGTGAAGTGATTAAAAGTGAGCATGGCTGAATAATTTTGAGTGGAAATAACCAAACATATTTAATGAAATATTTCGTGTTGAGAAGTGCATTTGTGCAAGGTGCAAACATTTAGCTTGGTGGAACAAAAAGAGACTAATACCGTGATATTAATTGTGTGTTGGTTACAGTAACGGGTGGTAATATTAAATGTATGCAGAGTCCATTCCTGTTGACAAACAAAGACAAAACAATACAAGACATAACAAATTAGATAATTTTAAATTTTTATGTAAGATCTAGTAAACTATAATGAGTTAACAAATATGTTTTCATATAGGCTTTAAAAGAATAAAGGGAGGTCCTAGTTTAATATGGTTTGGTAAGTTATTCCAAATATCTGGTCCCTGGTGTCTAATTGATCGTAGGGCTAAACTAAGTTTGGGATTATTGAGATGGTAATCATGAGCATGTCGAGTTAAATATGAGTGTACGTTTATATTTAATAAATAAAAGTTTAAAGGGAAAGTCCACCCCAAAAATAATTTTGTTTCGATAGAGGCAGAATAATAAGAAAATCAGGTGAGTGAAAGTTTGAGCAAATTCTGAATGAAAATAAGAAAGTTATGAATTATTGAAGTTGTGATCAATCAAATACAAATTGGCAACTCTGTGACTTATTATACGAGCTCTCCTTCATTTGCTTTGTGCATAATATTCCATAAAATCATGTTTTCTTCGTTATTGATGACGGAATATATATTTGTTCCTTGCAGGGGGAGTATAGAAACATATTTGCAATTATTATATTTAGGGTGCATGTATGGTTGAAATTTTTCTTGAGGGAAAATGAAAATTTTAGATTTTTTTAGTACTGAGCAAATGGAAGTTGAGCTCGCATGATACGTCATAGAGTTGCCAATTTGTGTTTGATTGATCACAACTTCAAAAATCCTAACTTCCTTATTTTTAATCGGAATTTGCTCAAACTTTCACTGACTTGTTTCTCTCATTTTTCTACTCCTATTAAAACTAACTTAATTTCAGGGTGGACTTTCCCTTTAAGAAAGATGCTGGAAGAGTTTTGGAAGTGTACTTATACATAAAAATGGCAGTTTGGAACGTATGTATATCATAAACATTTAATGTTTTTAATTGACTAAATAACGGGTTCGAATTTGCCAGATAATCAGAGTGTGTACACTTATTTATTTGTATTTGTTCATTGAACGGTATCGCTTTCATTCATTGCCGATTTTCACTCAAAATTGTAGTATGTTGTAGCTGGAGTATATACTGTAAAAGAGATATGACATTTATTTTCTAATTTCATTCCATATATATTATGCTGAGAAGTTTGTGTACAAACCCTATTGGAAATTTATTTGTGAGAAAATTCACGCATAATCTTTAGTGTAACATATCGGGTTCAACTCACAGGTACCGCTATAGGAATCTGTTCTATTTCTGTGATGCTAGTATCCTTCTCAGACGTTCATTGTTTATCTAAATATTGAGAACATAAAGAGAAATTCCGTTATTCAAATATGAGGGGGGAATTCAACACGATTGAAGGTGCCGTCTTCGTCATTTCAGATCTGCTGCAATTTTACCTAATTCAAGTCTATTTGTCATTGATAGTCTATGGTTTCACCACAGCCAGACAAATAAGTTATAAGGGGAAGCTTGCAAAATTCCTGGTACGAGTGGTGCTCATTAAGAAATTTCACTTCACTATGCCATTATATCACGACGAGGCCAATCAGAAGCATCGTTTTCTTGAGCCTCAGCGTGCCTTCTAAAATTGTACTAATATTCAGGAACTGTGTTACTATCTTGCTGTTTAGTTTATAAAATCATTTAGCTCCACGTTTCCAACTGAACTGTAGCCTTTATCTTTGGGGGTTCAAATATATTATTCTTTTTCGGAAAAAAGATGAATTCAACCTCGAATTTGTTTGTACGTGTGCGTCGCGAAGAAGAAATATTTTAATGCATATTTGAGTTTGGTGGAAATAAAGATGGAACATTCTTTTTCCACATCGCGATGAACGTTAATTTGTCTTTTGTACCCGTTTGTAGGCCGTTTTGAAAAAAATTATTAATGTTGGTTTGACTTTTTCGACACGATGGAATCCCCACGTGATATTAAGAAAATGAACAACTTGCCACAACGTGGTGGAACCGTTGGTGTTAGGATCAGGTTTCTTCTACTCTTCTGGTATGTAGTGGTACATATCGACGCGATGTCGACGTGTCCGACTGGTTGCCAATGTCTAGGGTCGGTTCGAGTGAAGGTTGACTGTTCCGGTGTGGAACACACAATGATCCCTGAAATTATTCCTTGCCAAACCAATTCCTTTGAAATTACGAACAATTTCTTGCAAAGGATTCACAATGGATCATTCCCATGCCAGGGATTCCTGGAGAAACTGAAGCTTACGAACAACGCCATCAAGGTCATTGAGGACGGTGCCTTTGACAACCTTGTGTCACTAGCAGAACTTGATCTTGGAGGGAACCGTCTGGCGACTTTGCCTCCGCTCCACTTTTTGACAATGCTCATCTCGGTCGACATATCTCATAACAATTTTACCCAATGGCCTATGCAGTTTCCACTCGGACAGACATACGTTTCTTTTGGATTTGACTGGAATCCTTTGAATAAAGAAATGATTGTGCCATACAAGGTGGGTAGGATGGCTGGCAAAGGGCTTCAAGCATCTTACATGGATTCATGCTCATTCCATCATCCAGAAATCATTAGAATTTTAATGATGTCTTATGGAAGCCTGGAAACGATAGGCTCTCTATCTCAGCTCTCGTTTGTGAAGTTCATAGAGTTATCATGGAATCGCATTAAATTGATAACAACAGATGCTTTCCAAAATCTTATGTCTTTGGTTGACTTGCAACTTGATAACAACCTCATTTCATCCATCTCCGCGATAAGAAGAATTCCGTTTTTGAAAACCTTAAATCTGGCAGTAAATGTCATTACATCAATTGCAGATGGGGCACTAACCGAGTTACCCAGATTGGAATCCTTGAATCTTAAACGAAATAGAATCAGTATTCTTTCTTCTCTCCGGTTGCCAAACCTTTTTAGTCTTATCATCAATGGTAACTTCTTGAAACAAAAATTAATTTTCTCAAATGTGTCGTTCAATTTTCCATCTCTGTCGGTGATCAATGTTGGAAACAACAATCTTGATGAACTATTTTTAGGAGAAGGCTCAAATATTCAACATATCTATGCTTTCAATAACTCTGTCCGTCTTATCAGAATTGCTGGTTCTACTAATATCGAATATATCGACGCGACGTCTAACAAAATAACAAGTTTAGACAACTTTCGAAATATGCATAATGTGTATGTGATATGCGTGCAATCAAATCAAATATCGGTTTGGAATGAATCAGGTCTTACAAATCTAACGAACTTATCTAAGCTCAAAATGGCAAATAATTTCATTCAAGAGTTGATATATCTCCCTTCCTTACCGAGTCTCAAGTATCTTGATCTGTCCTTCAACCGTATACGATGGATACAGAATGGAGCGTTCCAATATCCTGCACTTGAAGAACTGTATCTCACTGGCAACTCACTCACAAGATTCCCTTCTGTGACAAGTATGGTAGCACTGACATACCTTTACCTTAGTGAAAACCGGATCACGAACATAAGTGAAGGCGACGTTGGGGAAATCCCATCATTAGATATTCTTTTCTTGAATGCTAATAGGCTGCACATCTTCCCTACTCTACCACCAAATCAAATATCCACCATGAATCTCCAAAATAACAATATATCCAATTTAGAAACGCAAACATTCGAAAATTATCGGAGTTTAATCTGTCTATTGATGGATGGAAATAACATTGATGATAGCCCTCCGTTCCCATCTTCACTGGAGAGACTAACTCTTGATGGCAATCGAATTGAAGTTTTCAGGTATCTCCCTTCTGGTGTCCATATTTTATCTGTAAAGGGAAATAGCATATCTTCAGCCGGAAACGAATGGAATTTAGGCCAATCGTTGTTATTCTTGGACATATCTCATAATACCTTTACAGAAATCAAGCCTTTCTGGTTCCATTTTGCTTCGGAATTGAAAACTCTTGATTTCAGACACAACCTTTTATCAGCCATGAACGAATACAGCCTTCAAGGGCTTACAAATGTACATTTCATATACCTCCAATGGAATAAACTGATGTATTTTTCTGAAAATAGCTTTGCAGGTTGTCCATCGCTCTTAAATCTAGACATTACAGGCAATCCTGTAATTAAGATTTCGGACAGTTCCTTTTCTGCTTTATCGTCTTTAAAATGTTTGTGCTTTTCTCACACCATCCAAATGTATAATTCCTCTGACCTCTTTTTGTTTGATCGTCTCACGAACCTGAAGTACCTGACCATGACCAACAACCCCGCCGTTAGAAGATGGTCTCTTAACTCTTCGTACATCATTCGAAGTGATATTGTACGAGCGCAGTTTCAACTAAACGGATTGGCCTCTGCTTTTCCACGAATACGAACTAGGTCTCTGCGAATCTTAAACTTATCCAACAATCGGTTCCAATTGGTCCCAGAACAACTTACGAGGAAATCATCCTTCCCGTTTCTCAGACGTTTAGATCTATCTTGGAATAGAATAAAAGTGATCGAGGGAACCACTTTTTCTCATCTTATTAAACTGAATATTCTCCTCCTTAGCAATAATGAAATCACCGTAGTAAGACACAGTGCATTCGATTCGTGTGTACATTTGGACCACATTGACTTAAGCAACAACAACTTATCCTCAATAAGTAACAAGGATGTGCCATGCAGGTCGATTGGTCTTAGAATTGATTTCGCGGGTAATCCATGGCACTGTGACTGTCATTTGATTGCTTTTGAGCGACGGATTTGTTCATTATTTTCTAACCCTCCCATTTGTGAAACTCCTTCGACGTTCAGGAATCAAAGTTCTGTGGACGTTGTCAGAAATAAAAACTGCACTACTGAGAAACAGGGGAGAAATACATTCCAAATTGAAAATCAAGTATTGATCGCATATGTCGGAGATCTTCTTTTTGCACTTCGATGTCCGCTAAATGCATGCAATCGCGCAGAGATTGTTTGGACCTTGCCAGATAAGTTGACTCTTCGAACAAATTCTTCCTCACCATTCCACTCCGTATCCGTCAACGAAGAGGGACTTCTTTCGATAGCTGTTGTCACAGAAGATTCATCAGGCAAATACTCATGCTCGGGGCCAAGATTTGGGGTTTGGACAAAGGTTTATCTTACGGTCGTGGTAGTTAAATATGAGAGCGAGAATCCAACTGTGCAAAACATGCTTTCTTCCAATGCATTTATAAATGATGTTAGTAGTGGCAAAGGGTCGAATCTAACTGGGAGACAATCATCGTTCATGATTGTGGTTGTGATGATTCCACCTATGACCGTGGTTATCATTATCTTACTGCTAGTTATCAAACTTGAACTTTCTCAAAGAAATGAGTAACAAAAACTTATAGATTATTATTCACTCGATACCGTTAGACCTGCGTTATTCTGGCTCGTCGTTCTCAATAGCAAAATTATATCAATTATTGTATTGATTCGGTGGTTCGGAGAGGTAAATGAAGAGCATTCGTTGGTTCAGATTTATTTAGTTGTGTGTTCGGATCAACGAATCTTTAGGAAACAAGAGTACGTCCATAACTTGCATCTGCCGATCTGCATTTAGACAGTGATCACCAAAACCTCTCTTCCTTCTGAAAAATATGACTCTTCATTCGGACCCCGCTGTATGGTTTTGCATGGACCGGGCTTGCGGGCGGGCGATGGCTGTTCTCTCCTCTATACCAAGAGAAGAATGCAGCCCCGACCAACATTATCGGTATCCGTTTTTATTACTTTGTTGTGGTTGTTGCTTTTTTTAATACTTTTTTTGTTTGTACGTTGTTTTCCGAAATTTTCTGGTCGTTATTTGTTATCTTATTATCTTGTTTCTCTGGGGTTTTGTTGGTACTTTATCTATGTTGATTCTCTTAAAAAGTATAGTTGAAGGACCTGTGATTCTGTTTAAATGCAAATATTACATTTAATGTACCATGTAACACTTAGACACTCCATTTGATTTAAGCTGATGTTCACTTATTCCATATACATCCATGTTTCTACATTTGTAATCTTATAACTTTAAATGTATCATAATGACAGAGTATATATAGAAAAGGTGTCATCTTAAGTATTAACGGCTTGAAGTGACGTCACCTGGTAAATGAAAATAACAAAACATTAAATATGAATATATGCAAAACAATGGAAGGAATAACAAGGAAGGGAGACAGAAAGACAAAAAGACAAAGAAAGCGAAAGGACAGAGAGGAATTGAGAATTAGAGATATTTACATTCATGATAGTTACGGAGTACTTTCACTTATTTTGTGTATATTTTTAAAATAAACTGTTTGATATTTCTGTTTCAGTACTTTAATTAAAAAAGTGAAAAATTTAGTAATTTTACTTAAGTATATCTCCCATTACATTTATAAAGCCCTCATATTTTTGGTTGATGTTTAACGTTTTATTTTTTCCGTTGTACACTTTTACAGTGTTGTAATTTTATATTCTATTTACAATTGTGGTGACGAGCAACAATCCGTTGTTTGAGAAGAGATGGATAAATCAGGGCCTTTTATCGTTACGTATGGTCAAACGATTGAATAAGCCAGTTCACGGTTGCAGTATGAGCATGAGCAGATAAAGGTCATTGCAGAACAAATCGTCGCTGTTTTCACGAAGTGACGGTAGTGAAAAAAAATTGCATTCACTTTGCGTTACGATTTTCCTCACTACCGTCACTTCGTGAAAACAAGGACGAAATTTTGAAATACACAGAGACGAAATACTGGATACGTGCTCATGAAACTTATAGCAATACAGGTATGTACAGCGCCATGAGCGTCAGAGCCTGGCGGATACCGGCGCTATATAAATATCCATATTATTATTATTATTATTATTATTATGTAACATTATTCATTCATGCACATTCAGTGCACTCCATGATACACAGGTGGAAGTATTCTTTGAAAAGGGGAAACAAAGACTATTTATATCGCACCTCCATCGCTGTAGGAGTGATTATTTCAAAATGTACAAAATGGGACCTCTTCATGTTTTTAAGATCTGTAGATATTCGGGGTCATTGCAGTAATTTGCTAACCGTGAACTGGTCTATTGCGTAATTAGTTCTAAATTTGGTTCTCAGGTTATACTTTTAATACAAAGAACACATTTCTATACTTTCAGCCCTTTTCTCTTTCTCATGTAGACCTATGTCACATATTTACTCGTAACAATATAGCAACTAATTTTAAAAAAATAATTCAAGGGCAATTGAAATACTCTATTGTATGTACATACAGTAGAAGTCATGTTACGCCATACGTCTCCGTCATGTTCGCACATTTCAAATTGGGAAGTACAAGGCCATTCAATTCGCCTTAGGTTGTTTTTCTAAACTATTTGCCCTTTTCTTCTTTTTAAAAGTATTCAAAGTGACAGAACTTTTTTTTTAATTGAATATTTGTGTAGTGGAGGTTAAGTCATAATGAACGGGTTCACAGCATTTCAAATGATTCCACCGATTTTAGATTTAGAAATGCCATTGTTAAAATATTACCATTTATTATGTATTGCTATTTTTACGTGGTCAGATTTTCAACGCTTTGAATGAAATAATAAAGGTATCACAGCCCCATTGAAAAATAGCTTTGGAAATGATTTTGCTTTTACTTTATTTGATTAGGTACGTATCAGTCAGTAACCATCTACAGTGGTCATGTATTTTGTCCCCCTCGAGAGAGAACTGTATGTTGTAGGACCAGTCTAGAAAGATCACCTGTTTACAGAGGCCCCAATTTCTTTTCCCCTTGGGTAACCTTAATAGACAAGTGTGACTGCACATCATCATTAGTAAGAACTGCTGTAACATGAGTGTTGTGTTTGGTATTATTCTTGGCTGAAATAAATTTAACTCTCAGTTGAAATTATCTTCATTTAAAATGTTTGTCTTTTAAAGTTGAAACAACATTAGTGAACATTTTAATATCGAAATTTGAATTAAAAAAAAAAATTATATATAGTATATAGGAACAGACAAGCTCTTGAGGCATGGTTAGGATTTAAAAAAACCCCGATGTTTGGGATTTGTGTTAAAATCAGCGTCAACGGAACATTGACGCATCAGCTCATTGGCCCGTATTCTGACTTAGACTTGGTCTTAGACTTAGTTCCTCCTATTCCATGTGGAACGTTGGGCGGCAACAAAAGTTCTCCACCCTCTGCGGTCTTCTGCAAAATATTTGGCATTTTCCCAGCTCAGGTCTGTATTCTGAACTCTGAACTCAAGTGTATTATTGGAATCTCTTGACTCCCATTCGAGAGGTTTTGTTTTCGATCCTTGCTCGCTTCTTATCTTCCTGGATAAGGTGTTTTAAAAACCATATTTGTCCCTCTGCACCATGGTATTAAATCAGGTCCTAAGGCTTTAATAATTTCAAGTCCTCAGCAAGAGTACACCTAAAGGGAAATCCAATCCTAACAAAACAAACTACTGTAGAGAAAAGCAGACAAATCAGAAAAGTAGACTGGTGAAAGTTTAAATAAAATCCGACTACAGACAAAAAATGAGAAAGTTATGAATTTTTGAGAAAATTGTAATTACTATAGGCATGGGCTCTTCAAACTGGTTTAAATCGTTATTGTATATGTGATGTACTGGAGGACACTTTCCAATTTGTTCCAACACACGCAAAATGACTAGAATTTTAATTTTTCGAAACAGTTTATTACTCTGGAAGGTCTTTTCTCTTTAGTAGAGGACCTATACAAATATGCTACCCATAACATATTTTGAGTAGTGCCCCAAGGGAAAAGACACTCCAGAGAAAACAGAATTTTTTTATTTTTTATTTTTTTAACCCGAAAACGGTAGTTTATCCGCGACTACGTCACAATCCACTACCAACTGGCAATTTGAGATTCGCATAGGCTTTGTGACGTCATATATCAAACCTACATAACTTTTCTATTATTGGTCCGATTCATTTCAAATTTCGCCATTCTGTTTCTGTTATTTATCCATTTTCATACAATTGAATATATTACAAGGGTAGGATTGCACTTTAATGACACTATCTTTGGGGGAAATCAAATCTTGTTACTACTATTACTAATGCTATAATTGTTCTATTATTGTCATTACTATTATTATCATTATTTTTCTCTATATTTATATTCGTATTCATATCCATATAGGCTACATATTATAATCAATATTATTATTATTATGATAATCATCATCATCGTCATCATCATCGTCATCATCATTATTATCACTCTTATTATCATTTATGTTAATATTATTATCATTGTTATTATTATTATTATTATTACTAATATTATTATTATTATCTTCATCATCGACATCTTCTTTATCATTATTCCTCTAATTAATATGTTATGAATTTATGATTGCATGTCAACGTCATTCATTTCAGTTACCCATATACTACACGACACACTAATAACCAGACTCGTTTATAATTAAAACAAAACAAAAAACACTTCAATTGTTCACTGCGAATTCGTTTTCGATATATTGCTTTAAGATGGACCACGCTTTTAAGTTCTTAAGCGGGTTAAGAATATACAATGGTACAGCAACTAAGACCACATAACATTGGATAAATAAAAGTACAGATGAAACATTCATAATCAAATCTTCTTTTTTAAATAGCTCTGATAAATACATATAGATTTTTGTTTTCATCATATCACGTATGAAAATGATTTGAAATTTATCATCATTGGTAATGATCTTGATAGTAATATGTAATATAATTTTTGAAACTAAATATGTGTAATTCAATTTCACAATGATATTTGACAAAATATACAAACTATTTAAAGAAAACTAAAATCAAATGCATAAGCACTGCCAGTTATTTTTTTAGATTATTCGCATAACACGAAATTAGAATGGAAATAAATGAATAGCACATTACAATAATTATCTATAGCACATAACTTCTACACGTGTATTCTCCCTTCAAATTATTCAAAGATAATGTGTTTCACTATAGGTAAAGCAAAATCATAATATTTGGAGAATGTTGAAAAGGCGAAGAATATAAAATATATAATTAAAGAGGACAACTTGCACAAAAGACAATTAAAGATAAAAGGAATGAAGAGCATATAAATACAAATATCGAGTCTTTTTTCCTTTAGACAAGGATGCCAGGACGGTGGAATTAGTTACATACACTGAGTACACTAAGTGTCTCGTTAGTCATCTTAAGGGAAACAAATATATCTTTGAATTGCCTCTACAGTAGTGGAGAGACGGTGCTGTCTAGGATTAAAATATATATCACATGCACTTTTGTCTTTTTACCAGAAACCAGAATAAAAATTGATAAAGTTGCGGTAACAATCTTTCTCGTTAAAAAGAAAACAAAATCGACGCCCGTCAACTGGAAATCTGTTTTAAAGGAGAATACGATGACTCCCCATATTTTCCGTGGCCTAAAACACACGAGGCGTCAATCCGATTGCGTCAATCTGACTGCGTCAATAAGACCAATAGCTCACGTAGTCCCACGTCAGTAAATCGTGTGCAACGAGTATTACATAATTCAAAAAGATACTTTTGGGCGAGAGTTCGTTTTTATGGAGATCCCCAACTCCGCTTACTTCCAAAATTACTTTACTTTCAATATAATTACTGACGAAAACAATTAAATATTAAAATTGTTCCATGAACAGATAAGAACAACAAAAACCTAATAGATAGAAAACAACTAGCATGATATTTCATATAATTAACGCTATAATTATTTCCTTTTCCATAGCTTAATAATACAATTTACGACGAAATGTAGTATACGTCAGGTAAGCTAAATCTTCATTTATAAATAACAAATTATGTAACCGATTTAATTGGTTCATATCATCAATGTAATTGATTTAATTTCTATACCTCACTTATTGTATCAGTATGTAATATATTTTAATTGTGCTTAAAAGTGTAACTTTCGTAGAATTAGGTCATGCCGAAGATTTTAACATAATTATAATTTTGACAATAATACACAGCTATAGCTTCTGATATTGCACCTGAAGCTAAAACAAAGAAAATTAATTCAAAATGAAACGAAGAGCAATGCCAGAATGGACAGCGTTTTTATGAAATGAATACACAATGAATACAAAACACAGAAAATACAACCATCACTACCAAATATCACACACACATATATATCTTACGTCTCTTAGTTTTGTTTTGTTTCTTATATTTGTTACTGTACATAAGCTGCATATGGTACGTACATAATGCCACTAAATGATCTAAACAACGAGATTGCAAGGAACCCCCCCCCCAAACAAACAAACAAAAAACAACAAAAAATCAACCTAAGAGAATTTCGACAGCTCTGTGCGTCATCCATTGAATAAGCCATTTCGTAAATACTATCTGCGCATGGGCAGATAAAGGTCATTTCTGATAAATTGTAAAACCCATCGAGTTGAATAAGTGCTCATGTTATGTAATCATTATTCATGTGGTGCACCTGCGGTACTTTCTATGATACAACAGGGCAAACAAAAGCTTTTCATGAAGCACATACATGACTTTGGCATTGATTAATCTAAAATACACAAAGTGGGACTTCTCCATGAGTAAAAGATCTGTGGATATTTGGGGTCATTTTACCCATTTGCTAACTACGAAATGGTCTATTGTGCGAGAGCGAAAATAACATATTGTGTAATCCGAACATCATTTCAATATGCACTACAATAGGGGACAGACTTTCCATTGAGGTGATTTCTAGGAAGTCTCTACTATCGCGATAAACACAACATAATCTAAACATGGATTTTTGCCTATCTTATACCATTAGCATCACTGTTATGTTTCATATCGCTTTACCCCCAAAACAGAAAAATAACATAAGAGGCAAGCGCCTTGCTGATGAAAAGGGGAATAATGACTCTGACGCAGCTTAGCTGTTAGAAAGTGCTTTTAGTACTTACATAATAATTCGTGTTAAAGATTAGCACGTGACTAATCATTAACAGTACCGCTACAATAATTCTAGGAAATATAAATTCAAACAATATAACCTGTAATGTTAACCATTGACGCAGAACTCAAATGAGAATCTGCCAAAATCTGATTAATTTTGATAACACAATTTCCCATATTGTACATAATATACTAAAATATATAATTCAAATTTTAGCAAAAACTAATACCCATCCATTATAGGAAATAGTGATTTTGAATAGTAATTTACATTGAATCTATAGAATTTTTCTTTCCCACATTTACTGTCAAGGAATTACTGGCTAGTTAACTACATGTATTCCTATCTACAGTCGCTTACTCGTATGCGTGTTTTGTTTGTGTCCACAGGGTTCCAGGGTACTTTCGGTTGATAAATATATTTCGCTTATAATACAACTGATTCTGTATTCACTATTATACTGTCACAAGTATATCTTGTGAATATAATAATTTACTAATAAACTTTTCAAACAGACGATGGAAATAAACAGAAATAAGGATCACTCTAAGGCATAATTTTACAGCTTTGATCAAGAACCTAGAAACAAATCTAAAGACTATATTTCTGGCTAGAGAACAGAGAAAAATAGATGAAAAATATTTTGTTTCGTTTTTTTTCTTTTTGAGAGGAACTGTACATATTGGACGGCCTTTCACGATAGATCAACATTCATAATGATGATCATTATATATACTTCTTTCATCTAGATCGAGTTAAAAGGTGGTAGATCACACATTAAAATCAAACAAGCCAGCACAAATGAATACCAATAAAATTACCATCGATTAACATGATGAAAGAGAAATTTTGGTTTTGATAAAAGTGAAATTAGTTGTGAGAATTGCCGTTTGAGTGGAGCGTGCAATATCATGTGCGGATTAGCAATTGAATCCAATGACCGGGGTAATAATAATTACAATGAAACCGCGCGCTAGAAAAATATGACTTGTATTTTACTATTTCCATCTCTCTTGTGTTACTTTGGAAGGATGTTATACTAGAATGTTGGATACAAAGGCCTGAGTGCTCTTCGGACTCCTTCATCTTCAAAATAACGAGAAACAGACAATTGAGTTAAGATGCATGAGTCAGTTTCAAACTTATACCATGCAGTGACAGATTCAGTGAATGCGTGTGGTTCCTAAAGATCATTTTCTGACTAATTTAATTGGTAATATTGATTTATTTTATAAAACAGACAATTAAAAGTCTAACGAATTTATTCATTTGACGTTCCATAAATATAATGACTAATGAAAGTTAGTTTAGTCTACAATGTATTACATATTTATATTTTCTACATTTATCATTGTAGGCATTGTTGTGATTTCCAGCATTTTGTAACCATTGTCTGCAAAATACTCTCTTTCAGTTATTTTTCTTTTCGTGTATCAACAAAACTTGCTTTCTGGTCGTCACAATTTGACCACCCCTACCGTCCTCAACCTGAAAAACTCACGGGAAATCCCCTTAAAGTCATAGTAAATACTGAAAATAGTTGGACTGTAACAATAAACGTGACAATTTGACTTAGATTCATAGCATTTCAAAAAAGCGACGTGGACAAAATTTTAGGTTCAGAATTTTGACACATAATTCGGAATTAAACGCAACAAAAATCAATGCGTACGAGCTATAGTACTTTCACTACGTTGTTTAAGTTTTGCATATCTATTAAAAGTGATCTTTTGAGTGCATAGAACAATTGTTTTGAATAAATGGTTGCTATAGTAACATCGATGGTTGTTTTATTCGGAGTCATCCAATAGGTCGAAAAGTCCACAAGGTTTTTTTAAAATGCGCATGAACTGGAACTTATGGCTCAACAAATGATAATTGCGATTTAAAAATAAAACGTTTTTTCTGTTTTATTTCTGATGCTTAAATTGTCCATCCTTAGGCAGCTTGATGTAAACACCATTATTACATACAGAACTTAGTCTTAAATGGTGAGGTATACAAGTCATGTACCTGCATAATCTATCATTATGCACCGGTTTTAAGTTAGGACAGGAACACGCAATGCCCCTCATTAATCACAACGTTGCCTCAATTACAAAACACATTTACTTTGATTTCGGTACCTATTTAGTACGTAAGTTGATCCTATCTTGTCTTAGTTCCAGTCTTGGTCTATCACTGCACGTGTTCTAGCTCTAGTCCAATCTCCCCCAATGGTCTTTATGACAGATTTGCTGTGTTATCTCAAGTCATTTGGGGTATGGTCGATGTATTCATCATCCCTCTGTATTTCCCATCGCACACGAGGCGTCAGTTCTACTGCATTATTACCTACTCTCATATAGACTGTAAAGGCAATTAAACCACATCCCAGTCACTGAAAGTATTGATAGAACTGTTCATTTTGCAAGCACTATTTGAACGATATATCACTCTTTCATGACGCTTTGAACAAAGAGCCTATCAGTCACAGACGCGTTTTACGTCAGATAAATAACGCCTTGTCTGCAACGGGGTTAACACGACATCAACACGCTCAGATCTACACTAGTTCCTGGAACTGATTTAACTGGTCTACCCTTGCGTGTAGCCGTTCGAGTTGTTGTTGGTGTTTGGCTTGGTCCCCGTGCAGAGCTCGTGCATGTCGATGAGCGTTTGGTAGAGCTTTGCGCGGAAGACATGTGAGTCGGTCGAAGGGCAGGACTTGAAAGACGCTATAGCAAACAGAATGTAGTCCTCATGGGGGTTATACGATGCACCGTAACCGTCCGGGACCACAGGTCCGTAGCACATAAACGTGTCCAGTTTGGTCAGAACCTACACGAGGAGGAAGAAAAGAAGGGATATCATTTTTGTAGTTATAGGTAAGTACTGACCTAGACCGAAAAATTATATCTCTTTCGTTAGCCTCTGATTTGGGTAGGGTCGGCTCCTCTCTTTAGAGACAGAAGCCGACCATAGACGTTCCTGTTCAAGCATTTTGGCTCGTAGCTCGAGCACAAGTTTTTCCTTCATAATCTTTTTGCCTTGCGCACAGACTAGGAGGGATGAGATTTAAAATTATTAATAAAACTTGAATTCGGCGTAAATATTCAAAATTGAATGACACACGCCCTTAAGACTAAAACAACAACAACATAGATGACGTCAAGCGCAGTGAGAATTTTAAAAGGCCCATGACATCGAAATACAAGTGTATTCCTGTTGGTGTGCAGTCCTGCATACATCTCATATTTTGATACGTAAACTTCTGAATTTGTTTCATAGATTTTTAAATATTTATTGAAATATTTTTTTCTTCAAACTTGCTAAGCTCCACCCAAAAACCTCCAGACGTCATTCCCCTAGGGACATCATCTGTCAGTCATCAATGAGCTAACTTGAGAAAGTGGCATGTAACTTTTCCAAAGTTGACCACCTGTTACAATACCACAAACAATAGCAAGATATAAGTTGCATGTAAATGCAGTGTATGCTGTATGTCTATCTTGATGCAATACAGTATCTATCACCCAAGGGGGCATAAATGGTAAGACTATATAAAAGCAGGAGGCAACAGTTGAATATTAGAAACATGTGTGCTAAAATTGGCTTTCAGATGATGTACACATCAGTGAGAAAGTTTGAGAGTTGTACAGAACATCAATTTGTTTCCATGGTAACTGGTCAATGTGGATGCTGAAATAAGACATGATGCGGATTCTCACCTGACTGGTTGAGAGACAGAACCTGTTACTGATCTCGAAAGCCTCATCAGCGAAGATGGCTGGTAGTGGCATCCCTATCTCCTTGCTGACCTCCCTCAGACAGAGCAGGTGGCAGTCAAACCCCTGTCCCGTGATCGTCTACCGTTTCAACAACATAATAAAACAGAAATCTATTATTTTATATTCATAACATGGTATAACGTCTCTATGCGCTTCAATAGTATTTTGCATTATTATATCCCAGGTGTGACTCCGGTGACCATGTCACTCAGGACTTGGGAAGAAGAAGTTTTACCACGTACCCACTTTACTACACCTTGGTCGAGAGTGGCAAATGTAAATTAATGCTATACCAAAGGATGTTAGTGCTGCGTTGGTGATTCGAACCCCGTACCTTGTGGTTCACAGTCCAGAGACATATCCACTAGACTGCAGCACATCTATAAAATAAATTTCCTCTGATCATGTTAAACGTTTACCAATTATTAAAGGACATAATCAACGGTGAAATAAATGGTAATAGCAAAGCTCTACATATGTATTAAATTCGTCTTACTCTTTCAAAACTAAAAAATGTAGGCCCTTAACCATTTCTTTCAGAAGTTCTAAACGATCATTATAATAACTATTTCGGGGCAAGTCTGAATTGACAGTCATAATTATGATGTACCATAAACGTATACCAAGTTTGTGTACTTCTACACATAAATCTACATTGAATGTGTTATATCACTTTATATTTGGTCATTATCTAAGCTCATTGATGGGCTTCTAACTGGATACAATAATTTGGGACGAAGTCGGTTAAAGGTACGGGAAATTAGCTTGAACGTGTTCACTATCAAAGCCTATGTCATCGTTTCAGGGAACCGTCATATGTACACGTTTTCCGATATCCCGTTGATACACAAGTTAATTATAACATACGCGTTTCGATGGGACTTCGGCAAACTTGAAATTATCATGCTTATGACTCTTTCGTGAAACGATGGCCAACTTTGAGAAATGCATTATAAAAAAAAAAGAGTCGTCTTCAATATTATACCTGTAAGCATGTTTCTGTTTGAGCTTTGATGGCTTCCCTCATCAAGAACTTCTTCTCCTCTATCTAAAAGTAGAAACAAATAAAATGATAATCTTCTTTAAACCTTACGCAGAAGAAAACATACGCCCACGACGTCGACCGTCGAAAATAAAAGGATTATATAATATGATATGGTGAGATAAAAATAGCAGTAAGGGTCGAAGTGAGCCACATCGATGCCGGGAAAACAAAAAAATTAACTAAATAAAAATAGTTTAGTTTCCAGTTTTCTTTAATTACACGTGGGTACATCGTTATTCAATACACGTTATATAAAAACTGCTTTTGTTTTTTTATGATTGAGAAAAATAAGTAATTGAGCCATTGAAGCCATATAACAATTGAACTAGAATATAGTTCTTACATCTCTGAGGGCTTTCTGAGCAATGGACTTTTCATGGTTTTCTTGGAACTTTCAATGTTAGCAGCTTCCTTACTATTCTGTATGTAAGATACTCACAGCTTCAATGACATACTACGGCATAGTCACCTTTAAACCTTGGCCGATAAATACACTGTCGCTCATAAAGGTGGAATATTTTAGTTTTACCCCAATTTATGGAATTATTTTAAAAATTATTTAAAAATAATAGTATACATTCTCAGATTTTATTGGATAGTAATTTGCCAATGTGTGTTTTGCGGGATTGCTTAAGCATGTGTATGCTACTATGCTATGATCATGTTACCTCCCCGAGAGCCTATAAAAAACAACTATGCCTCGAATAATAAAGCAGTCATTATAACTTGTATATACCGAAAAGAGTCATAGAGTACATGTGCGATGTGCGACCAATCATGGTTTCAAGTTTGTTTACGCTATCTAGACCTAGTCTTAATAGGGTGTCTGATCGCGCACCACTCGAGTTTGTCTGCTAAAATCCTTCCCATTGAGATTGCACGCATATACGTAAATTGCCAAAACCGGTCAATAGTCTTTTGAAAAGTGCCCTAGGGCTTTTTTGAAAAGCCTATTGACCGGTTTTGGCATTTTACGGGAATGGCTAAAATCATGACTCCAATTTCGACCAATCAGATGGCTTGATTTCTAAACTGTGGAATAGAAAGAAATAACATTACACTTACACTGGCCTCTCGTTCTCCTTTGATTGACCGTACGAACTCTAGAGCTTCCGGTGAAGCGGCCCGGATATTGTCGACTCGGCCTTCTTGAAACCGACGTGTAGAACCGCTCTCGTATGTACTCGTCAAACGCCCGTATATTCTTAAAGAAAAAAATAAGCAGGATTTTATAATGAAAGTTTCTTTTGAGAGTCACACCTTTTTAAAAGAAAATATATCAACCCATCAGTAAGTATTATGCAGTTTTTTTTAGCCTGTTTCATAAGACTTATTGTCAATAATGAATGCTAAAATATTCGTTAACGAATTTGGTCTCAGTCAGTCAAATGTCATGATTTCAGTAGATTATAATAGTAAGTAGTCATTGTTACGTGACTATATTTTACGTATCAAAAGAAGTACTTGGGGCATATCAAGATAAAAAATTAATTGGGGTCACACCTCCTAATCGATTCCACATCAATTTCAAACTGGCAGACTCCTGGCCATGCGGGGAGAAGTATCTTTTGTTTGGTCAGTCTGTTGGCCTGATGTCGGTCTCGTTTGAGTGACTGGGATATTATACCGGAGCTGTTCAAATAGGTTCTAGGACACCTACCCCCTGGACATCCATCCCTCGACAAATACCCCTTAGGACAACTACCCCCTGAACATGCACCCCGGACATCGACCCCAGACAACTATCCCCTTCGACAAGCATCCTCTAGGACAACTACCCACCGGACAACTATCCTAGGAGGTAGTTGTATGGGGGTAGTTGTCTAGGGGGTAGTTGTTCGGGGGGAGTTGTTCTAGGGGGTAGTTGTCCTAGGGGGTAGTTGTCTGGGTGATAGTTGTCCGGGGGTAGTTGTCTAGGGGTAAGTCGTCCTAGAGGGTGGTTGCCCTATGGGGTAGTTGTCTGGGGAGTAGTCGTCCTAGAGGGTGGTTATCCGGGATGGATGTCCAGGGGGTAGGTGTCCGGATACGGTTCAAATACATTACTCAAAAGGAAATTGAGCGAGTTTTGTGTTCATACCTGTAGTATGTTAGCTGCAGTGCTAGCTGTACGAAGGCATCGGGACTTATGTTCTGAGATTTGGGGAAGTTTTTACCGAACTGAGTGAAACGTAGTAGCTTGACATCAGCATCACTGACAGCACTAATGTAGTTGAGAATAAAATTGGAGGAAAGCAGTTAATGACAATCATTGAAAAATAGTATATTATGACATTAAAAAACAATATTTACAGTGATGAAACATTTGACCAGGAGAAGATACAGGACTTCATTTAAAAGATGGGACAAAAAAGGTTAATCACATTATAAGATACCTAGTGTCACTAGAGTTTGAAGGAGCATAAAACATCACCCTTTCTCCTGGTGTACCTAAAGTATTCACGATTAGGTTGTAAGCATATTGGAAGGGGTGGGGTGGACATAAACACTTTTACAGGGAGAACTCTAGGTTACCTCAGATCCCTTGGTATATTTCTCCCATTAGATATATCTTGCGGCAGAGGGAGACCGTTTTTTATGGTACATAAAGGTTTAAGGGAGTATCGACACCCCGAGAACAATAATGACTTACTATGTGATCTGAGCTTTGGCTATTTCGATGTCTTGGAGTAGGATTGGTGAGATTTTCCAGTTGAGTTTTCGTGGATTAGGAAGCTCACATATTGACTGTGCTCTCGTCAGTTTTCGTTTGTGTGTTTCAGAGTCACTGCGGGAAGATAAGATATCAGATGATTGTTATAGAACTGCAATCCTGGGATAGCCCAAGCGCGTAACTTGACTGTCCGCAAATGCGGCTGATTTTGATGGACGCGCATAAACTGACCTCAGCAATCGGGCAAGAAAAATAGAAAGGCTTATATTACCCTAACGTCACAGGGGTTATAAACATTGCAGGAGTGGCTCATCTAGGATACATATATTTGATCACGTAAATCGATCTTGAACAATCCATGGACAAGAAATATACTATGAGGAATAGACAATATTTATTATACTTTCTTTTAGAATTTTCAAAGTTATTTTTTGATGGTTCATAAGAATAATTTTTTCTTCAATATCTAAAAAAAAAAAAAAAAAAGTTTGATCTTTTGTTCTTTAAATGTGGTGTTAATTAGGCCGAATTATATTTACATGAAATACAGAGACTGAAATGGTCAGAGAGAAAAATAAAAGAATCTCTCGCATCCACTTTTCATTGACATGCAAACCTATAAGGCAGGTGACGGACCTGAACAAAATGTGACTTTTAGCAACCATGCAGGATATGTTTAAGTTTAAGAATATATAAACGACGTACATGTATTTGAGTAGATGTTCGACCAGCTGCACGACCGCTACTCCTTCTGACGGGGAATGCTCGTAGTTGAGACCGGATTGGCCGTCTGTACCGATGATGAACTACGGATAAAGAGATACAAAGTTTTGTCTGAATTACCACCGATAACCCAACCATTAATCCCATCCGGTCCGGTAAATTGTAGAGCGCCAATATTCCGAATGTCTGATTGGGACTGCTAAATAGATTTAAAAATATTTTTAAAAATCGTTGCCACCAATCAATTACCAATTTCAATCAAATAACCAATTACCACTTAAATCATGTTAAGGATATTAAACATTCATTTGTAATTGTTGAACGTTCAGTGTATCATTTTGATACTACCTTAGGATACGTCGATGGGAGGATGCGTCCCAAAGTATTTGGAGGGGGTGGGGGGGGGGGGTGGTTGTACCATATCAAGTGCAAGTGTCTGCCACGATTTTGTGTCTTTTCTTGTGCGCCATGAAAAATCACTAAAACCATAACTTACATATCCTACTTTGTGAAGAAAGAGGCATCTCATGATTTATTAGAAGTATCTGAAGTTTTGGAGCATAATAATGTGTTCCCTCAACCTTAGGAATTACAGTACCTTCGACTTTATGTAGAATATCAAATTGTTATAATTGAATTCGTACGTGTAATACACAACTGTACTATTTTTTCCAGACTGTGACTCCCGACCTTGCACATTCCATTCTAAACTTCCTTTTCTCTCTTCCCATTCTTCTTCTGACCCCCATGCTTTACCTTCTCTTCCTGTTTCTCTTCTTTCTTACATCCATCATCCATATCCTTTCATTGTTTTTGTCTGTATACTTTGCTTTTTAATTTGTATACTTATTATGAATGACACTGTGTCAAAATTATTTTGAGGAACTTAAATTCTACAATATGCTTTTTCTTAACTTCCTTTTTTCACATGTAATTTCGAAATTATTTAGTGTAAATGCCACACAAACTTATGTTGTGTAGATGTCTTTATTGTTCACGAATATCAACTTTGTAAATATGCTATGTTTTGTTAATGTATTGTATTTTTTTCATGTGAAATAAAAGAAACTAAACTGAAAAACTGAAACTGAACATGATGAATTGATAAACTCGACACTAACCTGCATGGTTTTATCGAACCACCTGTTGCCCGTGTTGTTCTCGACTCCTCCCCCGTGCAGCATATGGAGACCGAGCGGCTCGTCGTCCGAGTCGATGGGCTTGCCGACCTCGGGAGGAGGGTAGTCCATGCGCTCGTCAAGGCAGAGAACGAAGATACATCGCTCTATCATGTCCAGTGAGTCGCGATTCGTTGAATCTGAAATTGTAGAGAAGGTGGAGTATAGTTTAAAGTCCCACTGCACTACTTAAACAATGCCTAATCGGTCACCATTGGTCCCCTGGTCCCTTTTTTATAATGTTAATTGAGAGCTGATATGATGAGATAACCACCTGTCAGTGACCATGCAGGGAGGTCTAATCCCTCCTGGCCAAACTAGTGCAGAGGGGTTTTAAGATGACATCATATCCGCAACTTATTTTATCTTTTAGGAGCATAATCGCAACTATTTTCGAAGAATCAACTCACGGGCATTTCAATACCCTACTGTATATATATATATGCCATAGAAATCCTGTTCGTATTACGTAATATGTCTTTATAATGTTCGTACATCTCAAAATATGACGTACAAGGCCATAATAATTGCCTTCTAAAGGTTGATTTTCCGAAAGTTGTTGCGATCAGGTTAATGCCAAATATGGCAGACTTTCTTTAAAGAAGCGATTGCTCTTAAAATGTCCTCACATCTGAATTATTAATGGCTAACATTTTTGTTATTTTAAACTTTAAAAAAGTTCCATCCCACATGCGTATTCCTTCCCATGTACCCGTATGCCTATATTGTACGAGCAAGATCTAGTCAATCCATTTCTATTTGATGATTCCCAAACCTCATAGTATACACTAATACTTATGTAATACATAATCAACTTTTCCGAATAGGCTCCTTAATCGACTCTATTTAAAATGCGTCAAGAAATTACGCAAAGTAGGAAAAGAGATGATTAACTAACCTTCTATTAATCTAGCCCTAGAACTAGCCCATGTTGGTCTATCGGCGGTGGTAAGGAGACCCAACGGGACGGAGTCGGGGTTTTCTTTGGCAGCATCTAGTATTCTCTTGAGTTGACTGACCAGGTCTTGGTCGCTCAGTCGTTTGAAGTTGATTATGACGTCTAAGATAAAGAACTGCAGAAAAATGAGAAAATTTAATAAATATTGGAGAAAACCATTCGTAAAAACAATTTTCTTTTGGATGGATACATGGATCTACTTTCAAAATAGAATTACATTTCTATATTTGTGAACTGCAGAAAAATGACATTTAAATCTGGAATCCTGAACGTAACGAAATATCTGGAATGAACTAATGAGCTCAAGAAAACGATAAAAGCCCCTATCACTTAACTAGAATAGTAACGATATGCGTTTTCATTTCGGGATAAAATTTCCTTCCTTGGGAAATTACCCATGCAAAGTTAAGAAGACCTTTAGGATCATGTACTATGTCATTCATAATTATAATACAATGCACTTTTTACGGGGGGGGGTGGGGGAGGGAAGTCCTAGTGGTTCTATAGCAATATACTTCCATTAGTCATAATTACAATATTGATAAAAAGTAGGCAGAGGGGGGGGGGGGCAAGCATGAAATAAATAGGAAAAGAAAACGTGGAAAAGAAGGTCACATGACTCCATTCCAAACCCTGTTCCCTAGCTCCATCTCATTTTATCATAATGATAAGACCAGTACGCCACTCCAACAGCTGCATCCTAAACTACATCACAATTAACGATTACAGTGGCATTCACCTTCGGGGGAAGAGGGGGGGGGGGGGGGGGGGAGTTAGGAGACATATGCCCCGGTACCCGAGTTTTTTTTTTAGAATACTTTAAAGGGACTCGGTGACATTGTTCAGATGAGAGGAAGTGGTGCTAAGGTAGTGACTTCAATGCTAGATGTACAATTAAAGATAATCCGAAAATTTGGCTGAAAATGGACCATTATTAATGATACAAATTAGGAAAAACTGATCTGATCGATTCCTTAATTTTTCCAACTATATTATTACAATTTCATTACATTGTAGGTGACTGTAAATCGTCACAAAGCAATAAATTGGCTCTATATACCATTCCAGACATTTAAGTGTTGACAGATTTTTAATAGCCTTTTTTTTCATGGAAAAACGGTTGGGAAAATAAAAAAAATGGTTGGGAGAATTTATTTTTGATCACTGTTAGAGGGTGTTGCACAGTGATGCCTTTAAAGAAAACCATAGATATATCTTTTGGTTTGAGAATTTTTCAGGATTCTTTGCATGTCAAAGGGTTAAATGTAGAAGGAATGTAATAAGTAACATTTTATACAAATATTACGCTATTTTTTCATCACCCTTCAAACATGTTACCGAGTCACTTTAAAAAAAAATTGGTCTGACAATCCCTGCTATATAAATGGGCCTACCTGGTTTTGACATACGACAATGATGTGTTCCGGTTCGGGCATGAGACTACTACCCGGTGAGACTAATTCATCTTTGAGTAGACCGGGTACCCGGTAGGATGAGAAGAGTCGGTAGTACTGTTCCATACAAAGCGGTTGCCCCTGCTTGTTGTGCCTGGCCCGGTCGACGGGTAACGCTCGCCTAAGAAAATATATGAAAAGATAAAGGTGAAAGCGTCTTAGAATATTATGTTAAAAAATAATGCAATTCTGGAGTCCTAATGCAGAGATGGGATCAAGGAGACGAACAAACAGCATGTGAATGCAGCCAGGAACAGACAATGGAAGACCTGCTAGTCTATCCACTCCTGCAAGTGCCATGCACCCAAGATGACCTGGAAGCCGTGAATTGCCGTGTCAAAGCCTATGTGGACCACTGGATGGGACTTGTGTAGTGATTCGATAACAAGAAGAAAAAGAAGAAGGTAATAGGAATATTTGGTCAGTGTCATTATTTTTACCTGTTATGCCTTCGTTTGTGTTTGTTGTTTATCTCTATAGGTTAAAATATCATAATTACTAAATTACTCCCAAACGCTATCAGGACTTTTTGATACATGAAAACGATTCTTCGATCGATTTGACCATGGACCCCACGGTAGGGTCGATGATTTGACTTTCGTTAGTAATGATTTATGTTTCGCGGACCCTCAATTAACTGGAAGAATTCCTGGAAGGTTTTGAGACATGGTATCTGCAGAAAGCTTCCAACGGGATACTCCCGTTTACAGGTATGTCCAGTGTTTGGAAGTCATGGGGTAACATTCTAATCCGATGAATCCTTAACGCGCAAGAGGAATGATAGGGAGGTTGGTGCAGGACGGTCCAATAACAAATTTGCTTAATAAACTTGAATGGTAACCGTTCATTAGAAACCATACATTCCCAATCGATTCCCAATCTTCATCATCATATAGTGCCGTTCCTTCGAAAGGGGTTAGCGGCTATGCACCAGTTCATTTCTTGACATCATCAAACCAAGTGATTCGCTGTCTACCCCTTTCTCGTTTACCCTAGATCTACCATTCCTTCCAGCAAGATCTTCTGCAATTCAATTCAATTCAATTCAATTCAAAAAAAATTCAGTTCAATTTTATTTCATTCAGTCAAAAAGACAACATTTCATATAACAACCAGCTATATAACATAAAATACACATTAGGAAAATATTTTACATTTGGACATAAAATAAACTGAATAGGTTGCAACCTGAAAGGAAAAAAAATAATCCTTATATAAAGGTTGACCCTTTTTTATAATAATAATCCTCCTCCTTTCATCACACTACCAACATACACTAGTTATCTCTCTCTCTCTCTCTCTCTCTCTCTCTCTCTCTTTGTTTGCTCTGTTCAGGACTTCTTTGTTGCTAATTGACATCTTAAAGACACATAGTAGTCAGCTCTCATGGGGAATTTGACACCGCTCAGGTGTGTACTTTATAACAGGCGTTGTCATTCTCCAGAAATAGCCTTCAGTTTTATGACCTTTGTACTCCTCATCCATTCCTCCACAAGGTAAAGCCATTATCTCACTTTTCCCTCACCCGAAGACTCTCCGAGAGACGAAAGGGTATTTCTTGATGGACCTACGGGTTCGCTGCGTTTAGACTTGTAAACACATTAATTGTATTTCCACCAAGTCTAGTGTCAGCGAAATATGGCCTTCTGCACATAGAAACTGACGGCCCACACCATTTAATACACAGTAACTTGTCGGTTAGACACTAAGAGAACACGAGGAAAAGTCATTTTTAGATGGATTATACTTACGCATCAATAACAACCTTGTAGTCCAGAATACCGGATATCAGTTTTGCAGCAAATCGTAACCTTTGACCTTCGTCTCTGAAATATTGCTTGGGAAAGACCATACCAGGGTTGCTGTTGATGGGCAAGGCGGACCGAACCTTGAGGTACATATCATCTAGCCAATAGTCGTATGTCTGTGGTAAGAAACGTTGTAAACAATCATCCATTGCGATAGAACGAAGTAGAATTTTAATATGATACATGGATATGAATGATATAAAGCTCTATTCCTATGGCAAGCATTGAATGCAATGGAAATAATAGAAAGTATCGATGTTTTAAATCGGGATTTATGGCATTGGATGGCTGTCATGAAGTTTATAAGAATAAGTATAAAAATGTCTCAAATCGATTTATTTTTTATTTTAAAGGAATAATTGAATGGAGCCTGGGAAAAAATGAATCATTTCCGTTCCTCCTTCCTAATATCAAATTAAAAAAAAAATGTTTGTGTGTGTGTGTGTGTGTGTGTGTGTTTGTGTTTGGTTTGGGGGTTATCTACTTGAAAAGCACTAGCTTTGTACAGGACGGACACCACAAACGGATCGAGGTTCCTACCCAGTTCACTTTGGTTTCCCTCATTTCGACTATCTTCTGTTGCAATGTCTCCCCTTCTCCTCCCGGCTTGAGGAACTCCTGGACCAGGGCTTGGGTTCTCTCATACTGTTCCTTGGAGACCAGAGGACTCAGGGACTTGAGGTACCTCTCCAGACTCTGGCCGAGCGGAGGCACCGGAAGTGTAGGCAGCGGTCTCTGGAAACATTGGAATAGAACGGGAGATAATGGTGACAACGTTATATGGTGTTCGTGTATTTTCAGCAATAAAAGAAATACGAATATAATGTACTATGTGTAATTTCATCCTTAAAGATGAAGTTGAGTTCTGGTCATGCGATTGCATTGTGAAAGAAACGGTGTGGAATGGACCAGAAAAGGTTGATCATCTAGTACATAAGAATTGTGTGTATTGCAAGGTTCTGGAATCATCAAGATGATAAGAAATTTGGCCAGGTCTTGGTAGAGTTACAAACACTGTATACAGAAATATGTATATGGGACTACACGAACACGTGGCGTAAAAATCCTACCCCGGAGTTTTACGATGTTACATGACATATTTAGAATATGAAGGCATTCGAAGAGCCATGCTTTTTAGGGAACATGTCTTATCTGATGTTCTTCCACACTTGCATAATAAGAATGATAACGCTCACAAATTATTTTTCACCCCTTCCCAGAACTCAACCTTCTCTTTAATTCCAACTGCAAAAATAAAAAAAACACGCGAAAACACGCATTAGCAAACTTAAAGTTATCGAAGATTGTAAACGATGGATTAAATAACGGGACATTAAAACATGTCGGGATCTAATTTTTATTTTACCAACTCTGGCACACAAATCGTAGGAAGGGCGGAGTACTAAATTTTGAAAATTGTTTGATGCACTTTTCCCAATACAATCCCCATATAAAGTTTATAATTTACCCTGAAATATTGCCGGTAATTTAACATTTTGTAATAAATATGAAACTGGAGCCTGGCCTCCTAAATTCCCCGCAGTGGAAGAGCGGCTCGGAGCATGGAACTCCAATGCCATTGTTGCTCTTTATAAATCACGCATGCGTTTGAATACATTACAACAGTTTCCACTCCTTCTCTATCACCTCCTTGGTGTAAGGTTGTATATTTCCCTCCATGCACTATGCATTATACGAGGTTTTCATGGCTATTTGAACTTTCGTTCAACCTTTTTGAAAATCGAATAATGTAACAAAGATTTATTAAGATTGTCGAAATGGAATAACTTAGAAAAATTCTTCGTCCATTCAAATATCCATGAGCTTTTAAGTGAACAGTCCTAAATTCCATTACTTCACAAAATTGCATCGACAACGTTAATTTTAACGAAATATCCTTTTTAAGCGCGGAAGGTAACAGTATACACTCATCTAATCTAATGTATTTCTTCTCTGGAAATTTCTTCCTCAGAGAGAGACAACGAAATTCAATTTTCCGCCTGGAATTCTGAAAGCAATTTGATTTTTCTACTGAACTTCATTGAACGAGCCTAATTAACCGCGCTAATTTCGGCGCCTCGGTCGGCGCTCACGCATCGTGCGTGCACCGAGCTTCGTGTAAACAAGCGCTGTGGATCATATTGATCAGAGCTACAAAATGTAACAGATATAGATATCGATCCCCTGCCTCTTTCATCGTCACCTAAACCACTTCCTGTCTATCTCTTTAACTTTCTAACTATCTGCCTATCAATCCGTCCGAATACAATTCTATCTATCTCATGGCGTGAAGAAATGCGTTTGTTATGTGTCGAATATTGTAAGCTGATAAAAGAGTGAATCAGCATGCTGTTATAGGTGTTTAGGTAAGTATGGATTTGTATTTTAAGTAAATAATAATTTGCTACCAGTAACATGATGTTTTGTTCAGTACTGTCACAATCACAATGATTTAAAAGACTATTTTGCAATTATGGAAATATATCAAAGATACTCTTGCTTCTCCATTTTGTACTATCAATCGGCCTAATTTTACCTACACAATTCCCCGAGATAATGTCGACCCATGTCTCGTAGATTACATTATTTTCTTAATTATAATATTTTAATCAAACTTCCTCAATACCAACGGAGAATGCAGTTTCATATCTTTCATTGTGATCGCTAGTATCAGTTTTCAAAAATATCTGTAATCCGCTGTCTCCATCAGTTTCTTCCGCCTCACGTACCACGCATCTATCTACTAAAGATAAATAATTCAAAATTGATTTCCCGCGAACCGTAAATACCATTACGTTGGTATAGATGTAGAGAAATGATATAGCGTGAGATTATTTTTCCCTGAAACGTCAAGATGACTGTCATCAGTTTCGGTTATAGGATGAAAATCGAGGTTCTTTGGCGGGGTTGCCTAGCATCGCGATGTCAGCTAGCGCCTCGGGTGATACCACCGCTCTAGCTGCAGTCAGAGCACCACGACGACTCCAATTAGAGGAACTCGAGAGAGTACTCGAGACCGGAATAAGATGCCGGCCGGAATTGGGTGGCCGAATTTCATTTGAGGACGGATAAAAATGAAAGGAAAATGCGCTATCGGATTACGTTTGATATTTATACTGGCAAATGAGACGAGGTTATTAGCCCAAGCCGCAACCTCGTAGCTGCCCGCCCCCCCCCCCCCCCACTCAGTGTTATTTAGGGTACGCATATGCTTGTTCCCTCTTTTTGAAAGCACCCCCTATCTGAGGACTGCCAACATTTCCGAACCCCCCTTTCGCGGGCTTTTCGCGGGCTTTTCCTGCCTTGGAGACCCCCCTAAATCATGAAAAATGCTCAATGTACCCCCTAAATTCTAAATAATTCCTCACGAGTCCAAAGAAATGAGAGAGAAAAAGAGAAAACACCCCCTTTTTAAAGAAAACTCCGGGTGAAAAGTAAATACACCCCTTTTTTTTTACAATTCTCGGGCCGGACTTCGTCACACCTTTACTGGACATTTTGTTAACACGCATGGGGGCCGTCCATTCTCGGAGTGGGGGGGGGGGGGCGGGCTTAGCTGACACTTTGCGTGAAGTTCGCTGCTAGAAAGTTACGTAAAGTAATGCAGGGGGAAAAAGCGATACAACGTTTGTTGGAGGAACATTCGTATAATCCCTTCCCTTAATTGCGACCGAACTCAACAGGCTATGTTGGCGATGGGGCCTTTATAGCCAAATTGTGATAACCATGGTCGTGTCTGTCTTGATTATTTAGTTGACACCTGTTATTGTTATGGTGTAAATTTGATACTTGAAAATATACCAAATAAGGCATGAACATTAAAAATAGAACACCTCCTCCCCTCGAGTATGAGGTGACAGAGGTCTGCCCGAGTATAAAAAGCCGATTGCCCAAATATTGCTTCATTGTGTGTTGAAAAATCCGGCCATATTGGCGGATAAGTGACGATACAATAAGAGCCATTTAGCAGCATACATGAGGCCGAGCGATGATCAGTTAAATTTACATCTAAAGGGATGCCTCCTTTATTGTTTAAAGGTCTATTTCATAACAATGGTAGGCCTTTAATTGTTAGATACACTCCATGCCCTGTAATCTACCAATCCAGATAAAACTGACCCTGGGTGAAAATCAAGTTGAACAACGCGAAACTTAGACCTCAGACTAACCTGGGCCCCGTTGCATAAAACTTACCATTGATGGTAATTTTGCCATCAATGACAACTACCATGGTAACAGGGCTCAACAGCCAATCAAAATCAAGGTTTCCATGGTAGTCACCATTGACGGCAAAGTAGCCATCAATGGTAAGTTTTGTGCAACGGTACCCTGATTTTTTAAACCCGATTCTGAACAAAAGCCTGTACCTGGTATCGGGTATTTATTTATTTATTTATTACTAATCTTTTAACAAGGTAGCTCATTCAACAATAAGAAGTGGTCTTTCATGGAGCCCTCAATAATTATGAACATATTAACATCCTGTTAATATACAGAACAGTTTAATAAAATTCCATAGTACATTTAGAAAGATATAACACAGAAATAATAGACGTGGCACAAACGAATAAATATATAAATATATATAATATATGTATACATTTCAAAACACTTAGGGTACATGTGTTCAATTGTTCTGTATCTATGTTGTTCACTCGAAATTATTATAATAAAACAGTGCTTAAAAAGCGCTTTCCATCGAAGTCTCTATAAGCGCTAAGTGAAAAATAAAGTTTCAGATTTAGTTTCTGTTAATTGTTTCATATTATGCATTCATTCCACGTTTTGCAATGATTTCACCAAATAAAATAATATTACAGGACAAACCTAAATTCTTTTCTAAAGCAAAGAGACACTATGGCCCGAATTCACAAAGGAATTTTGTCGACATACCTTGGTTTTCTTACGTCATATGGTTTGTAAAAAACGCGTCATATGACGTACGAAAACCAAGGTTTGTCGACAAACCCCCTTTGTGAATTCGGGCCAAAGTGGGTACCTCATATCAATGTTGGTGTATGTATTAAATTAAAAGACTGAAATAAAGTTAAAATTCAATTTAAGAATTTATTTGCCTACCAGATGTATGGGATTTGTGATGTCATCGTCGATCTCACCGTTTGCCACATAGTGGGAGTGATGACGATTAGGCATGTGGTTCATGTATGACGGAGGAACGGGTGAAGATCAACGATAGAGAGATAGAGGGAATGGCAGGTGGTGTGGCCTGGTAGTCTGCACCCCTGGGCGTGGCTCGGTGGTATTGGGGGCGTGGAACGTCCAATAATGGTGCTGTAGGTTGCCGTGCTTGTCAAGATGAGTGGGCGTGTCGGATCGTTGGGCCTAAGAAGGAAGCAAACATGTGGGCGTGGTTGTCCTCCCGAAGTGGGCGTGGCTCAGTGAAGTAGGACTGTGTATATCTTTTAGGTAGGTAGCGCTATCTTGTGCCAGTGTTGTGGCGATAGGACGTTCGCATCATTGGGTCTGTAGAATAGAGAAGGCAAGTTGGAAAAAATTTCAAATATCTAGTGATTAAATGAATTTTTAAAATTCTTTTTGAAACATCTCTTCTTAACAATATCATGTAATCACCGTCGTCATCTTTATATTTTCACATCCAATATTAGTTTATATGAATGCAAACTATTATGAAATCAGTAAATGCGTCCTATTCAGACACGTATTCAGAACAAAAGAAGAAAATTCATAAACAAACGTGGGGACGATTATTGTGATAGATAAATAAGATAAAAATGTCACCACTGTTCCTATACATGTACTTTGCTACATTCCAATTGTAAGAGCTGTAGCTTCCAGTGGGGCATACACAAAGCCATGTAGTGCACAATGATTTATGGTTTTGCCGAATAGATTCTCTTAATTAGAATGGTAGCACGCGATAAAGAATGTAAGCCATGGTTTGCTAATTACTGGTCTTGCGACCGTGTCCTCGATCGCATGCCGAATATTGACAAATTGATCCAGACTTACGCACGCTAGACAAGGCCTTCTGTTATTATCGATGCGAATACATGGCTTCAAGTATTGTAAATGTGCATGTATTTATAGATATATATTATGTATATATATATATATATATATAGAGAGAGAGAGAGAGAGAGAGAGAGAGAATAAATAATTTACTGTGGGTAATACTCCGTCACGGCGATATACAAATGATAATTAACCCATGTACTACTGAATTATAATATTCCCCATTTGTTAAATACAGGAAATACCAGGTTCCAGAAACAAAAGGGTTAAAACAATTTTTTTTTTTAAATCCTTGAGAGAGTTCTCTTCTTGACTCTGACCGATTTCACTTTTATTTCTTCAGACAGTTTATAGTATATATATATAGAGAGAGAGAGAGAGAGAGAGAGAGAGAGGGAGACAGACAGAGACAGAGAGGACATCCAATATACACATCTGTAAGACATATCTTAAAGACTACCTCTCTCTATATATAGGCCACATGTCTAGAGAATCTACTTTCTCTGTTTCTCCGCATTTTGATCATATTTTGATCTAAACGTAAACCGTTAACCAAGTATCAAGACATTTGGAACATAACGAAAATTGAAAAAGTTATTTTACTTATTAAGTCTAGTCTTATCGCAGCGATAGTACATAACGGCATTATGAGACCGAATATGTAAGTTAACATTAAATCATAATATAAGTACCATCCTTAATTTTAACAAAAGGGGTAAATAGATAACGAGCCACACACTCAATTTAGCTCATTAATTCATTTTACATTGGATCTTTTTCAGAATTACACTATCATGATTAAACATTATAGTTTTGACAATGCAGTTTTCATTCAACCAATAAAGGTGTGGAGACATCAAAGAAATTCCAGAATAAAGCATGTTTTATTCTCTTCTTTTCAGATTGATATCACGTGGTATCAGGCGCGTACGCAGGATTTTTTCAAGGGGGGGGTTTTAACATTTATAAATCGGTCCGAAAATTTCGCAACGACTCAGCCAGCCGCTGAATAAGGGGGGGGGGGGGGGGGGGGGGTAAGAGGACACTTTTTTTTTTTGGTCCCAAAAATCGCAACGACTCAGCCGACCGCTGAATAATAAGAGGACACTTTTTTTTTTTTTGGTCTCGAAATTGGAAATTTGACATTTTGCTCCGTTGGTAAGGTTACCTTTTTAGGTCGGCCATGGGAATAATTTTTTTTTAATAATTAAAAAAAAAAAAAAATCCAAAAGTTTTAGGTTTTTTTTAGGGGGGTTTACACACAAAAAATTTCCAAAGTTTAACCCCCCCCCCTGCGTACGCGCTGGTATACCTAAACCCTGAACTTGTTAACTACAGACTATTACTTCAACATTGAACAGAGTTACAAGTGATTACTGCATTTCCGTTTTCACTTCCTACCTGCTATTTCCTTCTGAAAGGGAATTCTATCAAATAAGTCCAAACTATTTGCATATGCATTCCAAGGGTAATTTTATATAAAGGCTGGCTAAAACATTACATTGAGCTATGAACAGAAAAAACCAAGAATGGACTGAATAGAAAATATCTGCAAGAAAATCCGAATCTAACTAAAATTTAATCGAATTTATATTCCTTTTATCAACCTTGCAGTTGTTTCGTAACATTCTTGGTGTACTACATAAATACAATTGCATTTTGTCATTTGTTTGTAGCTATAAATAACACAAAAGAATTGTCATTTATCTCCGCAGTACAAGAGACAGGTAATGCATTACTTGTATCTACTCGGTTCTACCTGTATGTATAGTCTGTCCAAGAAAAAAAATGAAGTGCCCTAATTAAATTTCCGCTTCTTAACAATTTTTCATAACGAGCTTTTACGAGAGAAAAAAAATTGTTTGATTGATATGAAACATGAGCATTGGAGCTAAGGTTGGGGAGGGGTGGAATGTCAGGTAGAATAAAAAGGCAGATTGAGTAAAACTTTGGCTTCATATTCATACTTCTTTTTTAGTACTTTACCTATGTAATGTGGTTGAAGGAAAAGTGTTTATTGCATTTATTAGTTGTTTAATATTGCTGAGGAATTGCGTTATAATATGTAAAGGCGTAAACTTAGAAAGATAGAGAGAAATGAAGAGAGACAAAGAGGGTAAGAGGAAGGAGGAATAATAGATGGACGGGTAAGAGAAAAAAAAAGAGAGAGAGAGAGAGAGAGAGAGAGACAGAGAAAGATAGACACATACCCTATATTATTATCAGCCGTTTAATTTCTTCTCTAGACAGTATGGGTAATTACATATAATGTCTGATGAAAAAAAAATGATGTGAGAGGACAAACAAACTCATTCACTATAATAATCTAAGTCAAGAATCCTGATCTTAACATATCAAATAAGACAATGGGGAAAATATTAAGTGAATGCGTGTGTGTGTGTGCGTGCGTGTGTGTGTGTGTGTACGAGTGAGAGAGAGAGAGGGGGAGAAAGATTCGGAACCCGATGAAACAAAATGACAAGATAATGCTTGAATCGGTTTTTAAAGCCACCCCCTCCTCCCCCCCCAAAAAAAAAGTCGGTGGTAGAGAGGAGTATATCTTCCTATAAAAGTCTGTAAAAGAAACTTAAATTATACTACAAGTTTTAAATGTTCTGTTTGGAAAGACAAGGAAATAATAATAGGTAATTCTTCTTCAACAATTCGTAGCTTTCGGATATGGTTTCTTTCTTTTATTTTTATCAGCCCACACCACATGCCGATGGAGCTGAAATTTGATAGTTGCTTATATTTTTGAGACAGGCTGTAGTGTTATCCTTGAGTCAATCTATTCAATTACACGTGGTCTAATTCCTCTGCCAGAAGTGAATTCATAACCATTAGGATTCCGGTTAATCTATAAGTTTCTGTACAGACTATTCATATAAAAATATGTTATATATATATATATATATATATATATACCAATAATGCACTCATACGACAAAATGAAATTCCAACTCTCTTGGGTGTTACAATCGTGACCACAATTTCGAGACCTAATGAAAAGTGTTGGAGAAAACACTTTAAAATGTACATTATATATGATGTATATTTCAAATTATGATTATAATAATTGTGGAACGATGCGCTGTACCATGAATACAGTGGCCTGGGATTAGTAATTATGAAAACGACATAGCGCATCTGTGTGAATCCGACTGAATCTTTATCAATAGTTGGGCTATTCATTTTCTGCATACTTTAATCATCGTAATGACCTTTCGCAGCAAGACCTAGCATTTCATTATCCATCTTCTATTGTATTGACTTATACTGTTACCAATATCATATCGGCTCGTGTAATGCATCACAAAGGTATATACAATATGATATTTTATATTCCACATACTAAGAATCTTGCTCTACGATTGGTCAAAAGTAAATCACGTGATGAAAGATAGTTCGCCCATTATTGATGGGAGAAGCAAAAAGTTCGTTACACTGTGTAGATAGTACTACTATCTACACAGTGCAAGCACTTTCACTGAATATAGAGGTACTATCTACAAAGGGCAACGCACTTTCACTGAAAAGCGCACTAAAACAGGCGAAATTAAGCGCGCATTACCAATGAGCGCAATGAAAGAAAACACATGCGCGCACCGTACCCTCAAGGGGCTGGGTTAAACTTAAACTTTTTTGTTGTGAATTTAGGCCTATAGTGTCTTTTATGTAGATGCATACACGTCTTTTTCTGTTTGTAGTTAAATTGTTTTAGATGTGGAATATAAAGCAAATAATCACCTTTTGGTTTCAGGCGATGGCAAACTATCACTTCCTCGTCGATCAGAATGTATACGCTATCTTTCCTCACCTTCGCTTCGGAAAGATAGCTACATCCATATCGCCTCGGAAGTGATAGTTTGTCCCATCACCTTCACCAACGGTGATTATTTGCTTAATAAAAATAAATATGACATGTCTAGAAGTCACCACCGCCGTCTATTCTTTCATCACCGTTTTTCGATTAATAACCTTTTCATAAAGAATGTACTGTTTGCAATAAAGACACTGTTGTCGACAAAGATGGAATATTCTTTAGTGGGCATCAGTGTAATATGAATTTTATCACGAAATTACAGGAACACAACCTTCTGTATGAACATGGCCACCAATATAATAAGCGTTCCCCAACACCACTATCTCCATTATCATCACCATCACCACCACCACCACCACCACCACCACCACACTACCTCCATTACCACCACCACATCACCACCACCACCACTACCACCAACACCACCACCACCATCAGTACCTTTTAAAAAAAATGTGCGTCATTTCTACAAGTGCATCTTGTACAATTCGTCTAAACCGTAGTGCATTGTCTCTACCAGAATCATCATCATTAAACATTAGTATCGCCATCTTCAACAATATCTTCATCACCACCACAACCACTACCAACAACACTGCACGACCACCATCTCCATGCATGGCATTACCATCACCACCATCACCACCATCACCACCACCATCACCACCACCACCATAAATCGCCACCATCACCATCATCACCATCACCACCACCATAAACCGCCACCATCACCACCATCACCACCACCATCAAAATCACCATAAACCGCCATCATAACCATTACAACCATTACAACCACCACCACCTCCACCATATTATACCGCCACCATCATAACCATTACCACGGCACCAACGCCACTCCACCACCACTACTATCACTATCCCGATGATCTCTCTCACCGTATCAAGACGTGTCCAAGGACTAATGATGGTGTATATCATTTTCGACCTTCGTGTGGTAAGAGAGCAGTTGATAGAGTTTTGGTCCCTGGTTATATTGTCCGTTCCTACCTCAACATCTTTCTACTATGTTACCTGAGTCTGCTAACTCCAGAAAACTTCGTTCCACATAAAGTTCCAAATCAGAGCAATATTCTTTCAGGATGCAAACCCCAAAAGGCCGTTTAAATTAGTTCGTTCCAACATATAGTCACAATAAGACCGCGAACAGTAAAGGTAATAGCTTATCCTTCGTATGAATATAAAAAGAAACATGCTCCAACTTCTATGTTACCAGAAAAGTGAAATAAATCAATTTAACACCCTACTGGCACTGCTAGCGCTACCATCAACAACGTTGATTGGTCGAACAAATTGAATGATACCGGTTGAATGACGTCAAAGTGGTTTCTATGGTGACGTAATGATTGAACGAGGTGGAGGATGATGATGATGATGGGGGAACATTGGATGAGAAGACAGTGAAGCTAATTCCGCGTGACTCCAGTTGTTGGAGAGAGGAAAGGAGGGTGACGTGAGGAGAGTGACAGATCGGTAGCGATGGACGATGAGAAAAGAATGAGATGGTGGGCAAGGTGAGGATGAGAGGATGATGCTCTTTAGAGAGAGAAGAAAGAGGGAAGAAAGAGAGACAGAGAGAGACAGAGAGAGAGAGAGAGAGAGAGAGAGAGAGAGAGAGACGAGAGAGAGAGAGAGAGAGTTGGAATCTGCTATAGAAAAATAAGTACGTGATACAATCCACACTAATTAACGAGTTTATTCTGGCATGTTTCGTTTTCCTACTACAGCATGACACTAATTAGCGTGTTTTTAAAGACTTGTCGAGAAAGAAAAGTGCAACGATATTTGTACTTAGCGGTCTCTTCTTCTGCAGATCGGGAGAAGAAAGTAAACCCATTAACGTAAATTAAATACAATAAATGTTCATACATAAGTCATTTTTGTTTGCACAAGTTAGTACATGTTTTCCTAATTCGCTTCAGTTACATTCTAAAGCTGTATACAGGGAGAAGACAGCAATATATGAGACCATCCCCTAACAGAAAAGCATGTAAATGGCTGAGTACCTTACCCAGTAAGTATATATACAAATAGAGAGATGAAATTGCTTACTGAAATTATTGCGGTGTAAGATTTATGGCCTGTAAATTGAGCATCGGATCACAAATACTAAACATATTTCACTGATAGCACGAAAACAACCCCAAAATAACAGATAGTCGAGTTAAACATTTTCCCTCAAAACATTGAAAAAGTAAATTGTATATCCATAGTTGTTTTTCATTGCAAAATGAAATTTGAAGAAAAATATAATAAATGAGTAATATATACTCTCTCACGCATCAAAATGACATGAATTGCTTGTCTTAAATATTGCGTGATACATTTATTTACCTATAACACAATTTAATTTGTCTGATTTGTAACAATATAAGATTAGCTCTATCGTCCTAAAAGCTTACAAACCATGCCATGGCCACTGTAAATGAAAGAGGGTAACACAAAGATACTTTAACCTGCAAAATAGATGTCTTTGTGGGTAATAAAAAGTGAAAGTCATCCTCGTCAGAAAATGACTAATGGCGGAAGTAAAGGGGATTATGGTAATAGATTTATTTGCATGTCGATGAGTAAGTTTAATTAAAATAGTCAATGAATGACCACGTGTCTCCCCAGCCCTGGTCTTACTATAATTCGTCTGTTTGGAGCCAAAAGGGCATCCACCCATGTACTGGTTCAAAGTGTTAACATCCTTCTTGTTTTAGTTATATGAATTATCGATTTGCATTCGGCGTGGTCGTTTTTATTAATTCTATGCGTGTTTGTCGACAGGACGGCTGAAGTGAAGGTTATTTGTAATAGCACTTCAAGATGATTAGACTTGACACACACTTAATAAAAAGCACTTGTAAGATCTTGAAGGGACCATTTTAATCTTGTTAAGTTCAACAATGGACATTTTGCATTTTTGCAATTCAGAAAGACCTTTAATTGATTTTACTTTGGTCGAGTTTACTGAGTATTCCGAACGTGCAAACATGACACGCATTTTAAACAAAGAATGCAAAACATCGTAAAGTAACCTTCTTTTTCTCGGGAATTTTAAATGATCTTTAGCAATTAAGACAAGCATTCAATTAACATGACGATGGTCGAATTAAGCCCCTTTATATGCGTTAAATATTGATAACTTGTACGGTCGTGTTTATAGGACTTTAATGTGGTAAAGTTTTACATTTTTGTGCTATATAACGATAGGTGTTTCCTTTAATTATATGGTATTTCAACAAGGTGATTTTCAGTGTAGGGGCCTAGTTGCATTTTCAATTCTTTGCAACTCAATGGATATAAGTTGGGGTTATTTTTTGTTACCATGGTTATGTACTTACGACTTAACAGTCCTGCCTCAATCTACAAACATCAGAATGTATGTTACGCGTATATAGAGCATCGTTAATTAGAACGAATTAATTGTAAAATAATGTACGCATTCTGTTGACATTTGAGTTTGTAATGGTCACATTAGCCGCTTTACCATGTTTGTATAAAGTCGCCTTTTATCGTACCGCCTGGAAGTGTAAAATGGCCGTTTATTTAGATTACCTGTATTTTCAAATGTTACTTCTCAGAATTAAAAGTTTGCAAGGACCAATAAACTTACGTAGGCCCCCTTTATAGGCCCACATTATTAAAGCATCACGTTACATTATACAGATTACGAAATGTTATTAGCTAATTCATTTGTGGTCTTTGGAAGGCATTTAATCGACTCCTATCTGTCGATATTCCCACTGTTTTTAAAGCTATCAACATTCTGATATTATGTTGTCTTGTCTATGTTTATCCCTCCTCCTCCTCCTCCTCATTCTCATCTTGACTTCTCTCTCTAGCTCCTTTTCCTCCCCATCTTTCTGCTGATACCCCAATTCCTTCCGTTCCTCGTCATCATCCTCTCATGTTTCTAATCTCGCATATTTAATTTTTTTTTTTTTTTTTTAAGAATTACAATATGAATTTGATTATGAATTAGCAGGAAACAAGAATCAAACGTTTGGAAGAGAGACATTTGTATTGTATTTATTTTCCGATCATATTAAAAAGACAAATAACATATGACATAAAACGAAATGAAACATAACAGAATAAAAAAAAAAAATTACATGTGTATATAGATTGCTTAAAATGATTGGCTGGATTGCCCGTTCAGTGTCATAAAAATATAGACACTGTTTTCCTGGGGGTCCAGGGAAAATTCGATATATCAACAGATGGCGCCATTCGCTTTTTGGTGTGGCCACGCAGTATGAAGTGACAGTTATCCTGCTTATAATCTTAAATGTAAAATACAACCAACTTGGATTAATAACTTTCGGAAACTTTGAAAGAATTTTTTGTAGTTGGATAGGATAAGTCCTGTCTGTTGGCTTGTAGTGGTCAAAAGAATACACAGCAGTTGGAGAGAGATAGAGAGGCAGAGAGAGAGAGAGAGAGAGAGAGCGGGAAAAGGGGGAAGGGGGGGGGGGGGTTAGAGGGATAAATGAGAAGAGAAGAAATGATATAAACAAACAGATGTAAGGACACATAGTGAGAAGAAGTGAAAGGGGGTTGGGGGATAGAAGGAGACATGTGGAAACACAAGCAGGCAGACAACAACAACTAGGGCAATGCAGCAAAAGGTTAGAGAGAACGAGTGTGAGGAATTAGAGAGACATGAGAGAAGCTAGGGAGAAACATGCATATCTAGACATAGAGTCCGATATAGAGAGAGAGAGAGAGAGAGAGAGAGAGAGAGAGATAGAGATAGAGAGAGAGAGAGAGAGAGAGAGAGAGAGAGAGAGAGGGGGGGGGGGGAGATAGAGAGGGAGGGGTAGAGAGATGATAAGGGTATAGGTAATGGCAGTGGAGAGAAGTGAAATGCCACCATGCAATTAGCTAATGAAATTTTGTCGGGGTATCAGCGAATGACGTGTGTGTTTGTCATACAGACCCGGATGTTATCTTTAGAATGATAAACGACATCTCTACCAAATGTCGTCTACTACTAAAACCTTAACCCTTTCTATGTTGTTAGAGGAACGTATTCTCGAAGGCGGCCCATCAACGTTAAACCTGGCTTAACTTAGCCAACTGATTTATGGAAGGCTGAGTGTAACCACTGACAAGTCTCTTACAAATTACTGTAATTACTAACAAAGAACATAAACTAATCAATTTGATCATGAAATGCAAATGAGAATTGACTCCAATAGAGACAAGTTTTTGTACCTTCATTTCGATGAAGAATCATTGTGATAATTATGGTTAGAATGGAGAGCTTAACGCGTTGCACTACATATCCGCAGACTAAATATGCGCACTTAGCCGGGGTTAAAAACTGTCTTAAGTTAGTATATGCGTTTTTCGAGGATCTTTAGTGTCACCTTAAAAAACAGGTGTTTTTCTGTCAATCGACACAATATAATACACATTCTTTAAAGCTATCTTTCAATATTTTCAAATGGTCGTAAAAGTCGCCAAATTCTTCGAATTCGTCTAAGAATGGGAAAAACACTAAAACTCTCAATTTATGTTTAACAAGGGAGAAGTGATGTTGGTGATGATAATGATAACAAGTATTAAGAATTCGCATCGCAGTCCAAATTACTTCAAAATAATAGATAACACGATATCTTTACAAGAAATTGCAAAACGAATCCATTTAAATGTAAATACTCTTATCCATCTTTCCATTACTTTTGAACAACATTTACCATTATCTTTTTCTATAATCCCCATTCGATGGGGGGGGGGGAGCATGTGCCCCTTGGTGGCTACACCCCTGACTAGAATAAAAGAAATAATGACACATGTTGCTCGTGAGTATACCCAACTTCATTGTTCGACTAACCTACGTGTGGCCTTTATCTTCGACTCAATTCGTCTATGAAAAAATTAATGATGGCGGCCCCCATAAAACGTTATTCATCATTCTAACATGCCCTTTCATTGTAATTGGGTTAACCGATGTACTTTTCACTAGGAATTTCATCTCATTAATTTTCGAATAGCAGCACACAAAGTGGCAAAATGGCGTTCAACGAAAAAGCGGTGAGCCCTGTAAAAGTTCAAAGCCCGAGAAGACGGAAAATACGGACAGCCTATTAATTCGGTCGCCATGAAATGGGGCGTTCTCAATTATTAACCGCAACGGTACGCTAGACCGGACGGACGGTGTTGCTGCCCGTCCGTTTCATGTATATATATATATATATATATATATATATATAGTATACAGCATGACCATTCTGTTCGTCTTAAAGGAATACGTCAGATGGAGAATATGAACAATAGCTGGACACGTAGTAGATGGCGAAAAAAGATGTATATAAAAAGGAGAATATAATTTTCAGAGAAAACTGCGATACGGACGAAGAGGGATGAGGGGATGGGGAAAGGAAAAAGTGTAGGGAAGACAAAAGGGAAAACATTCCTTATGTAATGCTTCTCATTCTTTAGCATTTTCATTTAAATGCAGTAACAACTTTTACAAATTTGATGAAGGCATAACCAAATTGTGGGTTTCGTGAAAACGTTTTCTTTTTGTTTAAATGAAGAATGTGATTGACTAAAGTTCACAAGGGACTTTAATTGAATATTCATGACCTCTCCGTCTAATGTGTCGTTAACCTACATACAAGATTAATCTGATAATGTTCATGTTGAAACATTCGCTGTTCGGAGTAATTTACAGAGAAAGTGTTTTAACAAGGGGCTAAGGATATCCCGTTATATCATGTGATACATGACGCTCGAAATACAAATTTCAATATCTCCTTTCTTATTTTTACGATCCTTTTCCCCCTCACTCTTTCCTTGATTTTTTATTTTCTTTCCTTTTCTCTTTCGATGTCTGGTGATGGCGATGGTGGGGGAGGGGTCCCTATGCCCCCTGTAGATGTTCCACTGATTACAGAGAATATATTTGTTTTGTATTGAGTCTGTCTCAACACAACCTTTAGCACGATTATAAAGAAGAACTCAAACATCGGACTGGTCCTTGTTTTCGGTCACATCTTTATTGATGAGAAGCAGAACACCTGGCAGGCAGAAGTCGGTATGAATAATGGATTTTACAAGATCGTCTAATTATCTTCCCCATCCCTACGTCTCGTTTGCATACACGACTCTGCGGTCTTCTCACGGTAGCTAATACCCCATTCACACAAAGAAGACATGCCACATACCAACAGAGGACCAACAGAAAGTTTCATTAGGATATTCCATATTGTTGTGTAACTTGATTGCGCTTGAATGAATATGCTAGGGTAATCCAGCTGCTTTTTAATACTGTAAAAGTATTTGTTTTCTTATTGGGTCGAAAAAATAGATACTACCACTAAACTACTGATACAACTACTACTACAACAACAACAACCATGTACTACTACTACTACTACTACTACTACTACTACTACTACTACTACTACTACTACTACTACTTCTACTACTACTACTATTACTTCTACTACTACTACTACTACTACTACTACTACTACTACTACTGCTACTTCTACTTCCACTACTACTATTACTTCTACTACTACTACTACTAATAATAATAATACTAATACTACTACTAATACTACTACTACTACTACTACTACTGCTACTACTACTTCTTCTACTACTATTACTTCTACTACTACTACTACTACTACTACTACTACTAATACTAATACTACTACTAATACTACTACTACTACTACTACTACTACTACTACTACTACTACTACTACGACTACTTCATCAATCGCCTTAGTAAGAAGTTTCTTTGATATTATGATTATAAACTATATCGTAGTTATCAACGAGACAATGCACTCGAAAAGAAGGTGAACGAACAGTCACATTTTATGAGAGTAATGCAGATTTTGGCGTTTCGTTCGAAATTCTGGGTAATTATAATCATCTCTCCTTTGCTACACTATTCTGCAGCGATATGCGGGACTATCCGAGTATCATATAATGTCTGCGGCAAGGGGAAAGCGATGGTGCCGGAACTACGGGAGGAACAGCGACCCAGATAGCTGGGTGAGGGCAGGCGACATGCCTATCAACGCTTTATCAAATTCGCATTCAACAGGAAACGAAAAAGTGCATGAATTACGAGAGGCCCCTCCAAAAAAGTTAGATTCTGATGAAACACTAGAAGAAGCAATAGGAATGTAAGAAATACAATGAAAAAGACAAAGGAAAGGAAAGTAGATTATTCCAGATTAAAGCTGGGGTAAAGAACATGAATAGGAAGAGAAAAGGATAGAAGGAGATGATGGATCCACATCCAATTGCCAACCGACAATATCTTTAAGATAAGGAAAACGAACTAAGATATGACATGAGGAAGAAAATATGCAATATTGGTTCTTTCGCTTATTCTTATGGAAACCAGCTAAGAAATAATTATAAAGATTTCCTCAAACATAGAGGACCTAATTTACCATCTTTTATCTTTAAATATCTTAATTATTGTTTGTTTTGAGTTATAATGCATTTAAGCTCAAAATTACATTTTATACTGTAAATACACGTAATTTCAAGTTCCTATAAAATATCGAAACAAATCTATATTTTTACATTTTGAGAATATATATACATACAAATCATGTAGATCAGCATTCACAACACTAATTGAAAAAACATAAAATAAATCTCAGTGTTTTAAAGTAAAATTGAAAGATGGAATGATAATAAAATAAAGTGTGTATAAGGGTACAGAACGCCAAATTTATGCCATCCTTCCACACGATTACAACGAACAGAAATACCAAACTATACTCAGAAAATGGAATTAGTTTCTTCTCATATTTGAATGTAACTGACACTTTAATTTCCTGACGATGTTTTTAGAAAGGGCAATAACCTGAAAGTAATATGTCTAGCACTCGACCGGGGAATGACCGTAAGCCTCATAACAAACACCCAAAATCTACTGCTTTCTTTCGTCAGATTCCACAGTTTGTTTTGCATGTTTGTAGACGTTTTTAATATAATTTAGGCGGTAGGGCAATACCGCTAATTATCGCTAATCATAATGGGTTTATCAATTTATGGTCGATGAAATATCCAAAATGGAAGTGAGCAGATGTGGTACGCGAGTAGTCTTAAACGTGTCCTTGCATGTTTGAGCCCGTACGTTCTGAAAAAATCCGTAATTCCTGAACACCCCACAAATTTATAATACTTCTACATCTTCTTTAGATAACATTCTCTTTCATTATTTGATCTGTATTTAAACTTTTCTTTATAACTTTACATTATAAGAAGCTCCCCAACGAATGTCTCTAGGACAGCACTTTTGTGTTAAATCTGACATGTAATGTATCAACAGATACTATTAAAGATACCCAAATTCGTCTTGAATTGAGAGCATCTTTTGAGAAAGAATACTAGGTAGTTTGTTGCGTTTAGTTATTTTTTAGAATTGAGAAATTGATCAGTCTCAGGAATACAATATTGTAATAAAATATAGTCTTTATTAGAATACAAAATAATAAAAGAGAATATAATATGATGTAATATTATATACTCTATTTTAGAATAAAAGAGAATATAATATGATAGGCCTATTATAATAATACTTTCCTAAGAAAATACAGATTTTGTTTTTGATCTTTTGTATTTATTTATTTATCTTCAAGAGCATTTTCATGATTAAATTAATCAACAGTTTAACTGTTATGTGTTTGATTGCATGAATTTTATTGAAAAAATGTAAATAACATTAGCCGTCTACGTCATAAGTACCGCAAACTGACGTCATAATAGTTAATGAGGTGACATGATTAATGTACGTCCATTAGCAGGCAACATAGCTGACGTCATAATGAGTGGGGAAAGTACGTGGCTTATGTCGTGGAATTACATTGGTGGAGCCATGCAGCTTTCCTTGTTCTAAGACTATGAGTATAAGACTCTAACTTTCTGTCAGGAAGACTTGATAAAGGTAGAGTCATGGGGGTGGGAGAACGATGGTGATGATTCGTGAGAGAAGGCGATGCACTCTTATAATCTCCTTCGCTTTCATCTTGTTTGCAGTAATCGGATCTGACGCAAAAACAGGATTGGATAGATCCCACATTACCCAGACTGCTTTGCGGGTCATTCTCCTCCGCAGTGCTATACTCATCATCATTCACTTTGAAAAGAGCGAAGCGCAAATGAGAAAACTTTCCTCAGACAAAGTGATATATATATATATATATATATATATATATATATATATATATATTGAGATAGTAGTAGGACCAGATAGGAATCTAGTTGGACAATAGGTTTATAGTCGAGGTTGCGGTACATTGAAAGAGACTAGGCGTAACTTTCACTAACAAAATAAGCTGGAGAAGGCGAAGTAGGTATATCATGCATATCGAGGTAGAGCCTGTGAAAGCAACTAAGCATAAGTAAATCTGAATTCATATAAGTAACCTTTACTGAATGTTACACCCTTCTGGCATCAAAATGAAATGCAGACAACAGAAAACAAAAATTTTGTTCAACAAACTGCAGTTCTAGTCTAGACTTTTATTTGTTTAGTTGTTCATCTACCCGACATGATGAGAGAGCATTAGGGTTTTGATGCATTAATAACGATGACATAATATATCAACGGCACGAACTTCCACGGTTTTTCGTTTGTTGACGAACATAATAGAATGTTAAAGATTTTGAAGGGTAAGGGTGAGTGGTGCAATTGGTGTACGGTGTTTGTAATCTACACCTAAGTCTAGACTGCGGGGGCGTCCTCTGGTATCCTCGTTCTAAAAAAGTTCAGATAAAGGCTTTACTTAACCTCTAACGGAGAAGGGATGCGTAATCAATTTATTCAATATTCGATCATACTCCGCTTGAAAAGATATACCTGCAATAAATAGATTTAGAGAAGGGTTGAAGAGAACGGAAGGACAGACAAGACAGAACACATGGAAACGGAACAGAATAGAAAGGTATTAGCGGCAGACCTAAGAAGAGGGGGGGGGGGGCAGCTAAGCCTTATCTGGTCTAGGCCTACTGTGCGCGAGCGGTGATTTTAGATTTCAAGATGGACCTGATGAATGTGATAATATTGATAATGTTTTTTAGCTTGTTTCTTATTTTTTGGACTAGCCCCGCCCCTTCCTATCAGGCATTGTTAGATCCAACTATATGTACAGCTGTTACATTAAAGGCCAACCGAGTTGAAAAAAAAATACACGAAATACATTCTATAAACATTTTATTATCTTGAAGTTCAATTCTCTTTTTGGACGTAATCAGGTGACAAATAGCGTGACCACGCTCTCAAAGATAGTCTTTAAAGTAAAATCTCCACCGGTTTCTAAGAAAACAGACATGGGATAAAACTTTCTGATAAGGTCACCTCCGTCTCGTGGGAGCAGACAGAAATCACACGGGAACAGAATCGTTTTCCCGCCAAAATGGACTCACTCGTCTAGACTTGATATAGCGGTAATTGGTTCACAAAACCACTCGGGAGAGTCGGAAAATGATGACGAGTAGAGTGAGAGAGAGAAAAAGAGAGTTTAGAGGATAGTTTCCACACCAAAAATCCAAGGGCACATATTTTTTATTTATTAAATCGGAAGGATGACAAGAGACTTGGATTCACACTTCTAATCAACTTCTGCTTCCCTAAGCCCCCAAATTGAATTTTGGCCAATTTGTTTGTGAAAAACTTACCAGCCGATTCGTATAATATTCCTCGTGCGGTGAGCCTTATAGATCAGCCGTCATAAGACTTTGGCCTAAATTTCAGGAAGTATAAATCAGGAAGCAATATCGATAAAGATCACATTTTTAAGCCCCATGATATTTCTGGTGTGGGGGCGTGGGTGTGTTTGTGTGTATGTGCGTGTGTGGGGGATGGGAGTGGTTGAGTGTTTCTTTTAGGGTGTGTTTTTTTATGTGTAATTATCATTATTTATACAGACATGTATCTTGAATGCGATGTATTTTACCGACATTGATATACCACTGCTGTAACGTATTTTTTCTCGATTGCGCCATCTTTCGGTAATGTCGTACATATAACAATTTCCGGTTACTGTATCCCAGCATCACTACGTCATGCAGTCGGTGGTGTATTGTGGGACATGGTTGTCGACATGACCAAGGACTTTAAATGTACAAGCTCCTAACCTCTTCCATATGTGCTTAATAAGAAGTGATGACGAAGGGATAAGGGTGTAGGTGAAGAACAAAGATAAAGAAGAAAATGACGACGAATGAGATGATGTATATGATAGCATGGCAAGAAAGAAGAAGTCGAGGAAAGTAATGAATGACGAGGAAAAGTGAGTAGAATTTTCGAAGACAACTAGTAGAATTTAAAAGATTGGAGAAACTTATTGCAATAATTTGTTTTCAAAAACAAAAAGAGAGAGGGATGAGGGTGAAAAGGAAATGATGAATAATATAAGGAGGAGAATGGAAGGAAAAGATAGATCCATGAGCAAAAAGTGAATTAGATTGCTGGAGTTGAAAACCAGACTAACATAATCTTCCTTCTTCAAAGTACATAGCTGCAGCTTTCATAGTTGGTTTGCTTGTAGATAAACCTGTTACGCGTCTCAGACTTCACTTTTAAATCTGCGCCGACGCTGCCATACTTCCGTTCTTTGGGCTAATGTGATTTTTCACTCCAATTACCGATTTTTCAGTTTCCTTCTGCAGGCCCGATGGGAAAAGCATCAAATTAGCACCAGGTTTCCTCCTTAGCATTTCAGATCTCATGATATAATTTCAGCTACTTCAAAAAGAAGTGTCTTCGAAAACGGGGCTATCATGATACCATAACTTTACACGGTTGTCTTTTACCGGAAAGGTTGGTCGGCAGGTAGATTTCTCTATTCTTTACCACACTCGACACGAATGACTATAGACAATAATTTACAATAATTCAGCAAAATTGTTTACTTTAAAGTCCGTCAATACTACTGGGCCGGAAGGGATTAGACCACACAGAGAGGTCACTGACAGGTGGCTATCTCATTACCTCAGCTCTCAACTAACATAAGAAAAAGAGGATCATGGGGGACCAAAAGGCACCGATTGGGGAAGTTTTCTATATAGAGGGAGCAAGTAGCTACAAGTAGGACAGTGGGGCTTTAATGGCACTACAAATATTCATGTTGTCATTTCCAGTGGCTGAAGTCAAGAGTTTAACAAAATACGTACAGGATCAAAAAGATAAAAAGTCATATTAATTGACGGTCTGCTTGATAATCATAGGCGTCTATTCCAGCATTATCAATATGAAAGAGAAGTCTTATAATTATTTACACTTTTCAAATGACTGTTGACGAACTTTAACAGCTTACAACAGACATCAATTCTTTTATTCTGTATCCGTGGATTTAATTTCGAGGACATCTTCATATTTGTCTCCTTTTGTTGTTTATTTGTCATCTCTGCATCTCAGAAATACGCACTCCACACAATCACATTCTCGAAAAGCATGTTCATATAACCTTTTCTTTCTTTTTTGCTTTAAAAAACAAAGTATTACCACGATGACGTTTGAGTGACTCCTTCTAGCATACATGGAAATGCCTTCGCCTTCTTCATAACACTTGTTCAGTACAATGTTACACGAGCTTTCGACCGCACGGGGTTGCCTCGCTCTCTTAAAATGCTAATGGCGGTGCAGTTGATTACATAATAAGTTTCATGGGTAAGTTATACACGTTAAACACGCGGCGTGCTCTAAATAAAATGCCTGAAGAGGACCCGAAGTAGAACACGAGTCCACTTCGTAGTGACGGGGCTTCGCCCGCTCGAGGTACCGACGCTCGCATTCCTAGTCGTTTCGAGGAAAAGTGACACGGCGGGCTTGTTGAAATGATCAGCATGGTTAATTTGTAAAACAAATAGAGGTCGATGGATGGAGGGGCAGCGAAGGATAGGATCTTGAGATGCATTGGACGGGTAGAGGAAGAGATGGTGGAAAGGGCCCTGGGTACAAGTTCAGACAATTTATGGAAATCGCGACTACGCTTCTTTCTTCACTTTTCCAAGTCTATCCAAGAGATACATTGGTAAACAATTAATTATACAACTAGACAAAAAAGGTCATCTACAATACAAGCCTTATAATAGATATGGCATCAATATCAAGGAAATGCCTACAGTTTTTCATGGCGCTTGCTCTACGTCGATGTCTCACAAATTAAACGTTAAAATGTGAATAATCAAAAGAAACGTCGTCAACAAACACAACAAGCTCAACAAACACATGAAGTGGACATGCAGTCTTACGAGCTTCCAAGATAAACAGTTATGGTTCAATAAATTACCCTGCACTAAACGTAGGAATCGAAATAAACGCCTGTTTAAAAATGAGACAACTGCCTCTAATAGGAAACATATAAAACAACCTCACAATATTTATGTTGATAACACTATGGAACTCCCGTTTGTACACAAGTAACACGAGATCGCCTTTGCATTGTACACTTTCAAAACTACTAGCAATTCTTCCCTCTCGACTTTCATCACCACAATTACATAGACAACGAGGAAAGTGAATATTGTTCAAGAAAGAACAAATTATCTATCACTGTATATCTCGCCATCACTCTACCCTAAGCCATCTCTCTCTCTCTCTCTCTCTCTCTCTCTCTCTCTCTCTCTCTCTCTCTCTTTCTCCCTTTCTCCCTCTCGATCTTCCTCCCTCTTGATCTTCCTCTCTCTCTCTCTCTCTCTCTCTTTTGTTCCCTCGCTCTCTGTCTCTCTACCTGTCTCACGGAGTAGCTTCTTGCTACAGTCAGGCAGTTATAACGATTCAACAATCAAAGAGAAACAATTGAAGTTGCTAACCAAGTTAATTACGATTGAACCTCCATATCAACGCGAGAGCCTTGCTTCTTCTCCAACCCCTCAATTGAATTACGTTCTCCCCCTTCAAGCTAGCTTTCATATTGCTCTATGCCGAGCGAAATGGCCAGGTAGGGAAATGTGATTATTGAAATTGAATTTAGAAAAATACCACAAACAGAAAAATGCGAGCACATGCTTGGTCAAGAGGGATAGGAGTTATCTTGCTGATGAAGAAAAAAGATGTACTCGCTTTAGCGATGGGAAGGAAATTAAATGTTCTGCCGAGAATTTTACTCGCTTTATTTATAAAATTGAAAACGGATTGGAAGTTACCAAGGTAACGGAAGAACTTAATGGAAAAGAACAAAATGAATGAAGGGGGGGGGGGGAGTAAAGAAAGTGCGAATGATGAAAAGCAGATACATCAGAAGGTCATGTTTTAAGGGCGTTTATGTATAAAACATGTTCTATACAAGAATAAGTGCACTTGGATCGACATACATGCGTGCATTAATCTACTAACCCCAATGCCAAGCTAAAAGAAAACAAACGCCTGCCGATACAACCACGACTATCTTAATACAAATGGTTGGAAGTCTTTTGGAGTAGAATCCAATCCAATTCAATTGGATCCATTGCGAAGTAGTGGTCGAATCACTCGTATGAGATTGTATTTCACTCTTTGTGAGTGTGGATTTCCACCCGAAACGAAGTGATCAGCAATATGACCTGATGAAAGCTGGATCATTAAAATACTGCACATTTTAAAATCGGGGGAGGGAGGGGGAGGGAGGGGGAGGAGGGGGGGGGGGGGGGGGCTAAATAGATTATTGAGCGAAAGTGGGATATGAAGATACAGAGAAAAAGCTGTATACAAACTGCTATAACGTATTATAAAATGACTAGGGCCTATTCCATCAAAATCTCATGGCATGACTTTGTAATAACAGAGCTTATATAGAAACGACGTCATATAAAATAGCTACTGCACCTGGTCTGTGGATTAATACCAGTTCTCCAGTAGCACATATCATATACGCATAGTTATACGTGTAAAGCGAAAGGAGGTCTAGTTCATAATGCTTTAGGGTTTCTCTAGCAGGAGATACTTAAACAAAAAGTGCACAAATGTATCAGTATTTAATTTCGTGGACGAAACTTTGCAGAGTGCTGGCCGTATCAGCCGCTGGGCGATATGGCGCCGGTGAAAGGTACACCGTCATGTACATGTATACTCTAGAACATCATACTCGAATATTGGAGAAGTGAATTATAGTGGGATCACTGGACTCAATATAATTGTGTTTGGTGAATGTAATAGTGCTGGAGAGTAGGGGGGTAAATTCGAAGAAGTTGTCGCAAAATCTTAGAAAATGAAGTAAAAATAGAAAGTAGGTCGTATTATGCACATTTATGCTTTAATAGAATGTCAAGGAATCCCCGTTCCAAGAATGTATCTTTTCATCGTATTCATTCAGTTCACGTATACATGTTTGAATCCCATCATCAAGTTAGTATTAAACTACTTAAGGGTGAGATGTAATTTATATTTTTATAAATGTCCGATGCTATTTGAAAAAAAATCATTGAAAGGAAACACATCGAAGGTTACTTGGCCATGTTGGCCGCCCAGTATTAACGCTATAATGTTTTATCATTTTAAACCGGTTTGTTTAGTCACTGAAAATGGGTTAGTTTGAGGTAAAGAGTGATTAGAGTTTTGACGTCCAAATCTGTTTAACTACATGAAATATGTAATTACTGCGACAAATGTTGTACTTGGCAGCTCAGCTAACATCATATAAATGTGTAAACACCTAAAAACCTGTTCGTTTAGTTAGTTAATCAGATTAGAATGAGTGATGTTTTACTTACGTACAAATATTTTCCCGCATTCCTGTCAAAGATTTGCCGTCGCTTTTGTAATTCCAAGTAATAAATGACCTAAACTTACTGGGAAATTTCGCCTCTTGAACAGTCACCAATGAAAGATAGAGAAGGAAAGAACATTTAGAAGCTCACACTTTGTTACTCACAAGGTCCGTTTCGTTCATGAAAAAAAGTATGTACGCACTTTCATCGTGTTTTCAAAAACTATTCAAAAATGGTCCAACTGGCTTTTAACGAATATTTTTAGAAACCTCTCATTTTCGGTCTTTTATTGTGTATTCGAATTTAACACTATTGTCTATACGTAGACTCCCTCTTTTCTTTGCTAGGTAATAATCGGAGGTGCAATTTTATGACGGTGCTTGTTTTCGTGTTTGTTTGTTAGTTTGTAAATTTTGAGATACTGACTGTGAGGTTGGTATATCTGATGAATCAGCTTATATAACATGGTCGTTCCACATGTCTGACTGTGTGTAATAGAAGTGAGAGAGAGAGATGAAGCGTGGGTGTCGTCATGTGTGCGGGTGGGTGAGGGTATGCGTGTGTGTGCGTGTGTGTGGTGTGTGCGTGTGCGCGCGTGCGTGTGTATGGCGTTGGTGTTACTTCTTTGCTGATATGCGAGAGAACGGAGCGATAGAATGGGGTATAATCTGACGAAAACTAATGCAAAGACTCAAGAAATCAACTAAGGTTCAATTTCTATACACCATTTTTTGTAATAGAAGTGCGAGAGATGTAGCGTGGGTGTCGTCATATGTTCGTGTGCGTAAGGGTGTGTGGGATGGGGTGGGGGCGTTGGCGTTACTTTTTTGATGATATGCGAGAGAACGGAGCGATAGAATGGGGGATAATCTGAAGAAAACTAATGCAAAGACTCAAGAAACCAACTAAGGTGCAATTTCTATACACCATTTTTTGGCTTTAGAGAAAACATGTTAAGTTTACGTGAAATGTCGTGGTAGTTATTCAAACATTTCCAAAGTCGATTGACAGGGCTATCGGCATTGCCTTATATTATGATGATTTTATAAAGTCAGTGCCATCGGCCTGCATAACGTCGGGTCATGTCGTGTTCTTCTTCCTTCCGTTAATGTTTTTTCTTTCTTTTATATCTCTCTTACGTCTCCTTTTTTTCTCTGTATCTCCGTTTCTGAGCTATGCATGGTTACGGTACAAAATAAACGAAACTACACACAATTTAAAAGCAAATTCAGGGAAGGCGAAGAAAGACGCACTTAACAATGCGGTCATTGAGTACGAATAATCAAAATAAACGAAACTCAACGACGATTCGGTGACGATGGCGGATGCGACGGTGATGTCGAAAACAAAATATAGACTCTACTACAACTTTATTGACGTCATCCCAAGTGTTGATATTTACTCGGGACTCTTATCAATTTTAAAGGATATTAACCTTGTAGATATATTTATATATATCTCCAGAGAAAGGAACACCAGTCCCGGTTAATGGTAAAGGTTAATGAAGGCGATGATGTATACCAATGGATTAAGGTTGTCTAGATGCGCTATATAGTGTATGTAACTGACGGATGTGACGTCATCAATAATTGTTATCTTTTAAAGAACAACTGGTTTCTGCCACTTGCCATTTGTTTTTCTATCTCAAATTATTGATACAAATACTGTGAATATTAATATAAAGCATGCTGAGAATAAATATCGAAAAAATAAAAGATTTTTGTTGGGTACGCTTAAATGATCTACACAATACAAGTAAATGACGAAAGAGAAGGGAAGACAAGGGCATGACTGAGTATTATCTACATCTATCTTTTCTAAAGATTGGTACTTGGTAGACTATTAACCGAATCACTGTCTTAATGGCCAGTCTTACGATAGTTTTAAACAGTTTTCTGATATTTGAAACTGCGGAGAATGCCTTTTAACTAATTTCATGACCGCGTTATTCATATCTTTTTAATCCTGACATGTCTAGATTGCTATGAAAATAAGACGGACAATTATAAATTTATGTTGGATTTTGTACTAATTAAAAGTTTGGTTGGATAGAGTTGGAAAATTGTAAACTTGTGTTAATTAATTTTGGATAGCAATGGTTTGATGACGGTGCCTCCCATCTCGTGGTGAAAATTGTCTTGGATAGAGATAGACAGCCATTACATAAATCTTTGGTTTATTTTGGACAACATTGATTTAGTGACATACTTCATCCCCTCCTCCGCTCCCAGAAGAGATTATTTAGTTCGATTCAGGTGGAGAACTGTCAGTGTAAACCTGGGTTCAGTTTGGTAAGTCATCCCTCATCATGCACAGCGGTCAATTACGACAAGAGATTGGCCGTGATGGATGGGTACGTCATCCTAAGATAAACGCGTGACCAGATATGACGCTAAATCAAACCTGTCCGACTTCACACCCACGGGGGCCGACCGCTCTACCTGCCTGGGGATGAGGTTAATTGGATTATGTGTGAAATCCTTACGACATGGCCAATTTGCGGAGTGTCTATCATTCGATGTGAGTTATTGAGTTATGCTCTACCTTTGGTGGTCATTACTGAGGTGTATAAAGGCCTATGGATATTTGCCTATCAATACATATTCACGCGGACCTAGTGCTTATATGCCATAATATTTAATATTTAATTTGTATACAGCGCTTAATAGAAATGTCTCTAAGCGCTTTACAAAATTATTATTATTATTATATGCCATGTCATTATACCTATTTTTGAAATTTATTTCAAAACATGTATTTACTCTTTCTACAATTTTTATGTGAGGGTTATTGTGCTAATTGCTTATTGCCCAGAGCGTTAAAACAGCTTTGTCCATTTCAAATGATGAATCATATTATATCGCTAACAATGACCGACATCATGACTGTGAAAGATATAATAATAATAGTGATAAAATGTACTAAAATAAAAATATAGTGTAGGAAACAGTATAGGGTGAAAGAATAAAGAGAGAGAGAGAGAGATGAAGAGAGAACGAGAGAGAAAGAGAGAGAGAGAGAGAGACAGATAAGAGAGAGAAGAGATGAGAGAGAGAGAGAACATGTAGGAGATTAAAAATGTATAAACAAAGAAGAGAATGATACAGGTATTTTAATTTTTCTTACGTGACATCGTTATGGTGCAGTAATCTTGCCCCAATAAAAACATAACCAACATTATGAATGAAAATATGAAAATAATGAAGAAATTTCACACACATACGCGCGCACGCACAGGCACAAAACACACATACACAAAGAAGAGAAATCCCCCCCCCTCTACACTTAAAATAACACAGTAGAATAAACCCTTTGCCGTTGAAAAAGAATGCGTAACGCTCACCCCCCCCCCCCCCATTCCAGTGCATTCACATATTAAAGCGTGTTGCCTTAAAGAACGAGATTTAAACAAAATAATCATCGTTACAAAATCCAGGGAATTTTCTGGTCTCTTCACTCTGCGCCAAGAAGATTCAATTCCATAACATAAAACAACGAAGTCAAGTTAAAGACGAAACAACAACAATAAACGAGAAAACTGCCTTTCAGTACGACGGCCCTCTCGTTAGGAGGATGATGGTATTTTCTCGACCGCTCAGTAATTGGATCCACTCGGATATTAATGCGAGGACAAACAAGAAATGCTGGTGTTGTCTGGCAAATTTGTGCGATATTTAACTGTCATGGCAACAAATGAGCGACCGGAAAAATGATAGATTTCGTCGGCATCTCCGAATGAACGAACGCAAACTTCATTAAATCCAGAGGGAGAGTCCAATTCTTGTTTGATGGGGTAAAGGAACCTCATCACTCACGGAGGCAGTCAACGCAAAAATGCTTTCTTCATAAAATGGATAATACTAATACCCGAGTCTAGTGTTAGCTTTACGTGGGTCTTTACACGCGGCCCACATTACCTTGGGTGAGATGTAAAAGTGTATACACAGGATAATCGATGACCATGTATATAATAACTTTTTTTTTTCTTCTTCTGATATTAATCCGCTTTAAAGAGACCTGTACCATCACAAACTGTTTTTCTTTATGTGTGATTTTGTTTCACGAATTCTAAATACAAATCGAAATTAATTAAATTTGAATAGTTGACGTTTCCTCGTACCCCAGACACAGTAGTTGGATTAATATAAACGAAAATAATTAGTTGTGTAATTTTGTAGAAGGAAGACAAATTGAAAGAATAATAGGATATTTTAGATCGGTATTATAATGCATATGGCAACGTCTATTAAATTATCAAATTTGAAGTTATAATGAGATTTATAACAACAATAATGATAATATTCATACATGTATCGCTTATTTTTAATGTTTGTAATCGCTGTACTACGTATTATTACCCCGCCCTTAGATGAGGTACGTAAAGGCAGACACAAAACAACAACTTTAAATTGAGAAAATAAGCGTTTGAGACTGCTGGATCGTATGTTGGAATGTATAAAGAATGAAAATTACCAGAGAACGGGTAGAATTTAAGGAAAGGAAGAACGTGCCGTTTATATACGAGGAAAGAAGAAGGAACAGGAATATATCTTACTATTATAAGCATACTATTTCTGAAGAGGTATCTGAGAAGGAATTGGACACTCCATTTGAATCTCAATCAGCCCATGTTCGCACCAACGCGCAAACATGGCCGTGTTTATTCTGCAGTCGATACCCCGCTCATAAATACTTGGCATGTAAAGCTTTCTTTCCCTCCTAAACCGACCTGCACGTCTGTGCTCTGCAGTGCCAGTGGCGCTGTTCTTTTCCATTTTTGGGGCCATCATTTTTTTTTCTCGTTCCCCTATCAGAGAAGTAGATTTTTAAAAATTTGAACGAAATGGGATACAAATAAAAAATAAAGTAATGACATTCTGAAAATTGTAATCCCTATACTTTGGGAAATTTCAAATTGGCTTAATCGGTAGGCCTACTATCCCTGTGACGTAGTGCAAAACAACTTTCCCGATTTCCATGTTTGTTCCAACACACAGGTATTACTGAAATGTCGATTCTCAAAAGGTATGAATCAGGAGGGCCTTTTCTTTTTGGGGGCACCTGGGGAGTGTTTGACAATGATTTTAAGTCGGACATAACTATGGCAGGCCATTCATGTCACTGGTAATGATATGCTACTCCTACACTCTAAACACTAAAATGCTGTTTTTAGCACTTGGAGAGCTACATATAGCACTTTTGGATCAGTGGAGGAGCTACTCGGTACAGCACGTACACTATCGGTACTATAATTGTGCACTAAGCCTCTAAGGGTGTTATTTTTTATCACTGGGAGACTAGTCTCTGCATTTCCCAAGTGATCATATAGTGACTGGGCACTGACAGTGTTGCTTTAGCACCAGTGCAGGTGCTACCTGGTTCAGCTAATGTTACACTAAGGGTGCTGATGAACATAATTATATACGGGCTATTAACAGCACTCATAGTATATACGCATTACACGAGATTCATATGTATATGTACAATACGTATTTGTCATGATTAAAAATGGTTTGTAAATGATAAGACTGAGGTAGTAAATTAACAAAATTACAAACTCACTGTCCTGTTTCTATACCATTGTTCTTTTTGTTTATGGACCGATTAAATATTTGAGACGCTGACAACAGATTATTCAATTTACTTGAAGAACACTAAAACTTATTTTAAAATATTATTTTTTTTAAAACAATATGCAAATGATATGCTAGATATTCATAGCTCTTCAGTTGCTAATTCATTTGCCTCATTAATTCCCTTTGCTCAGCTCTTCTTTTTAGCACCCATTCCTTGAGCATGGCAAAAACTTTGCCAGAAATGGCACTTTAGGTGCATGCTATAATTTATCACAGGTGCAACTCCCATACACAGCACCTGTTTTTCAGAACATCATTTTTTGTCAGTGTTATAGTTATTTCAAGATATGCATTTTCCATTTATTCATGGTTTTCCTCAATAATTAGGCGAGTTCAGTACTAAGATTAACGCCAATAATACATGTCAAATGTGAAATGGATACATTTATTTCCCCCTTCGCTGTACCTTTGATAAACCAGACTTCAGCCCGCATTTATACATGATGTGGGTGCACGACCTTCGTAATACACATCATTTGCCGCACCGTTTAGCGGTCAATGTCAACATCAATTCCCGCCAAAACTAAATAAAGAAACATGAAGAGTCTCCCAATTGATACTCAAATGTCAACATGAGGGCCCTCCTTTCCCGCCAGAACTTCCCCTGCTATTGGAGCACAACGGGCCGATAAAAAGACACACATTTCCCGCGCAAATTTATTCTTCCCGCCCCTGTCCCAAAAGGAGTTCACAAGTGTATTTTAATAGGCCCATGAGAATACACCGCGAAAGTCAAGATGTAAATGTCGACCAACGTTAATCATTCGAAGCTCTTTTTTCGCCTTTCAAACGACTACTTTTGCTCTCTAGAAATACCGCCCCTCCCCGACTAGACAAGAAGTTGGATGATTTATTGAATAAAGAACAGATTATATTTTTGTGTTTATTACAAGTTTTAGTTGGTAATTTTAAGTCAGACAATGGTGCGCTTAGAAACACCTGTATTAAGCGCCTAATAAATTATTATTATTATTATTATAGCCGCGCTACGTGATAATACACACAGTTTTGAATATAAATTTGAGTAAAGAATATCATATTTGGTGAGTTTATCGGTCAGAATGTAATTAATTTTCTTCATTTGCCCTGTTAATTTGAAGTGGAGCTCGTGCCCCAACGAATACGCTCTTGTGGCAATTCCTAGGGACTTTATTTCGTCAAGGATGAAGGGTTAGGATAAGGGTATAGCGTTTGGTCCTGAATTTTATAGAACTCTGTTTGTGTACGGAATGTGCCGCGGAGTCATTGTCACCGACCTAATGTCGTATGACTTACTAAATCTACTTATATCACGTATATAGAAAGTCTTACGCAAGACTTATTTCCTTGAGTTGTGCACACAAGTAATTAATAATCTTTAACACATCTCTTCTTTCAAACTAGTGAGAAATTTTCCGTTTCAAAAGTAACTTCCGATTTCAAGGATAAGAATCACAATATATACACAGACGTGAACGATTGGTGGCTGAAGTTAGGGCGGACAGGCCGATTTTACTTTTTTAGTATATTTGAATTTATTTTGATATTTGTAATTCCAGGTTCGGATCACTTAAAAGGTTTTATCTATGTAAAAAGACATTCCATCATTAAGTACTCGTATGTATTCTCTAGAGCACGCGAAAGTGGCTTTTTATGAAGATCGTTTGAGACTCGAAGCAAACGTTTTCCGAAGGCGTACTTCGTTTAAAGTATGTTTACCATGAGCATCGTAAGCGTTTGAACACCACGTGTCACTTCAAAGTCCTGTCCATGGAAACATAGCTTCCATCGTTTAGAAGTTCTTGGAGGCAGGCACGATCACCTGTGCGTGCCCCAGTACGAGCGATCACGAGTGATCTTTAGAAGACAAGAGTAGTTTCCAATTCTGCACTCTGTTTGCATTCGTGTGTGACCGAAGTAGCGTTCGGGGACTCGAAGCACGGGACAATCAAACAAGATTGAATTCCGATGCCGACTTGTTTGCGCCTGTATGTTCTGTCGGTCTGTTTCTTAAAAACCTCATGAATAGCAATTATTGGTGGCGGGTATGTTGAACCGGGAGATAAACAATCTAATATTTGTTTTTATTTTTCAGGCAATCACCTCAACGGCTTTCTTCTGAGAATTCGGTTGGAAAAATAATCCACAGGACCATTTAACTATCACGTGATCAAGTACTGTCACGTGACAAACATCTATAAGTATGGTAAAATTCTCATTTATCTCTGGTCGGCTACCTCATTTGCCTACTGCGCATGCGCTAACACATCGCCATGCGCCCCCTTTAATATCCCATACCCCTGTCTGACTGGGCAGCGTGTCACCCATAGCGTTTACATGTATTACCATGGATTTAATTTTGAAAACACATTTATGACGTTGCCAGTGTGAACATACCCGTACATTCTGCATTCACATGATGTGATACACTGTGTGTTTTATAATATAAATCCACTGTAGGCCTATGTGGGACACAATATACACTCGGAAAAGATTTTGAGAATGTTAACTGTGGATGATTATTATAAACACCTTGGCCATTGGTACAATCACATTATGTGGTTATTTAGGATATAAATATGACCTGGAACAGTGTCCGATTGTACGCAAGGGTTAATACAATGTGAACGCACAGTTTTCATGCGGTATTTATCATGTTTAGACACTAAATTTTCTTCTTTTTCACACGTTCTTAAAATTCTTTCCACAATGTAACAAATCTGTGTTCACACTGCGTCAAAAGTGTGTTAACATTAGGTTTACACTGTGTCAACATTGTGTGTAAATTTTCTACACCGTACATAACACATTGAAACCAGAATGGTTTCACACTGACTGTATGAACAGCCTACCTGCATTACACATATTTTATCTTATGCAAGACAGGTTGAATTACTGATCACTGTAGTAGTGGTTCTTCTTCCTCCTCATTTCGGTAACTCTGTCTCTAAATACTCGTCATCTCTTTCTTGAAACATAAACACGCATACTCTCTCTGCTTCTTTTTTCTATTCATCACTTTCCTTTACGAACTCTTTACGAATCTCTGTCTTTATGTCTCTCTCTCTCTCTCTTTCTCTTTCTCTCTCTCTCTCTCTCTCTCTTCTCTCTCTCTCTCTTGTGCTATCTAATATTGTCTTATACCCTCTCCGTGATTGCACATCAAAAACAAATAAATGAATGAAATAAAAATGCAATATACCAATCATCACTTCTCGGTTTAAAAATGTCCATTTGGTTAAGTCATCGTCGTGTCTCGAGTTTGTTAAAATAGGTAGACAGCGCCACCTCTTGTTGAGTTATTTGTTGTTTTATCGTTTCTTTGTATTGAGCAGTATTGAATTATTTGAGATACATGTATCAGAATAAATCAGTTTTCAATATTTTATGAGCAGTACAAACAATTTTGTTGTCTTAGTTTTATTTTACCGCTATGCTTTAATACTAGAAGCGATTATTGCTTGCTTTGTTTAGATAACAAAAGTACTGCACTCTTCAGTTTTTAAGTACTGTAACCGCAATTGATTTATAAACAAAAGGTAGGACGTTCTTTGCTGTTTTCATAATGGTTTTCGCAATATCGTGTTGCTTTTTATACCCGTAATTGATCCATTCCCTCTAATTAGCCGGTGGGGGTTCCACTTAGTTAGGACACTGTTTGCACAAGAACCTAGACGTCAATGTTGACGTAGCTAAGTGATATTTGCCAAAAGGAAACACAAATTGTTTATTGATCATTATAATATGTAACCATTCGATATGGTTGAGCAAAGAGATTAAATGAAAAGAAAGATATAATTTTCATGGAATGGATGCAGGATAGTCCTTTCCTCCCCTTTGATTATTTTCTTTTGGAAAAAATAATGCAAAGCCCTATCGTTCTAACCCTTTACCAGCTTCTGTTAAAGGCACTGTTTTACAATTTTCAAGTTTTACAAATATGAGATGCATGGCCCTACGTGTCTGTGGTATGGTGTAATACTGAAGCCCTAAAATGCGCCTCGAAATGATCATGAAGTGCCTCAAAAAGAAAAACAATCTTTGAGTGACCAGTTTTACCATACTCACTCCCCCAATAGACTGTAGTGTTATAAAAGCCGTTGGGAAAACGTTTTCTGAAATATCGAATTCCAACCATAAATAGCTTGATAATCAGACAAGCGATCGGCTTGTAAAAGTCATGGGATTCTCGACTGACCTAAAGGTTTATAATTATGATTGCAGCATGAGCTTAATCCAGGATTTTGTTTAGAATCTGAGGCAAAGATACCCGATCCCTTTAATAACCAATGCAGTAATCATTATATTGCCAAAAGTAGACATGTAAAGTGCATTTGGTATAATATCTTCCAGATGATATGGCAGTCTAAGGTGTACATCCATACTTGTCAATTCTCTAACCTGTTATGGTCTGAGAGTATTGTGATATGTTAACCACTTGATGTGTTAACTATGTTGACAAAGCAAAGAAAATAGGAAAGAAATGACAGACTGTGAGAATAGATAGAGAAAGAAAGAGAAAGAAACAGAGACAGAGAGAGAGAGAGAGAGAGAGAGGAAAAAGAAAAGAAAGAAAAAGATAGAGAGAGAGAGAGAGAGAGAACGAGATTCAAATAGAAGATGATACATTTTTTGTAATCGTAAACACAAAGTTCAGATATATAGAAAGATAAAATATTATGATCATACAATAAAATCAATTTAATACATGAAAATCATCACACCAAAATTTAAACATAAAATCCAATGAATATACAAATACCAATGTATGAATCTACAACCAATCACCAAATAATTGCTTCTAACATGTTAACTGTAAAATAACAATTCATTTAGAATGTGAATATATTCCGTTTCCAAATATTAAAAAAAAAAAAAATCACACCACCAATTTCATTTGCCGTTGGTATATATGATGTCTATTGCACTACGTTTGGAAAGTCCATTACAGTAAATATACCACCCCCTTCCCTTATTATATTTGCTCATTTGTAATATATAAATGGTGAGAAGTCTCTGCCATATACTCTCTACGAAATAAAACATAAACGATTGTAAGTAAATAGATGACCGGGGTAATAATATGATTGTAGGGCCCTCAGGGGGAACAGTATTAATACTGATGAGGCTACCCTGGGTAAACAAGACATATTATTATTATTATTATTATTATTATTATTATTATTATAGTGGCCATAGAAAATGACAGAAACTAAAAGGGAATTCAAGACATGTCCAGATAAACCCGAATCTTCTTTCACTTTCTTAGTGACATTGGTTTCGTATAGATCTCTCTTACATGATTGAGAATTTAGCAAAAATTAAGTACATCAATTGAAGTCGATGATTTAGAGTACTTTATATGAAAATATTTGGTCCCTTTAATATGATTGGCTCTTAAGTATTCGTTTTGCTGTATAAATTACTTGTATCCTTGAATTATGATTAAGATTGAGTTTAAGTTAATTGAAAACGTAAATGCTTGTTGTTCATGAACGAGGGGGACAATATCATTAAATGGTATATTATCCAAATCATTAACATATACTCAGTTAATTCAACTCCTTTTACACATTCAAAATAATGCCTTCCGGAATTGGGGGCGGCAGGCTTTTTACGTATATTGTATATTTAAATAAAAGAAGAACAAAAAAATTGACACTTTTATCACATATCATCAATAGAATTTTCTGTTATGGAGATCATGATCTAGCTGCATATTTCGTAATTGATGTAACATTATGACGCACATTAGGAAACCAATACTTTTGCATAGCCATCGAAGGACCCATCCCCAGATAAAAGATGAAAAAGGAAACATCTACCGCTATAGTCTTCTATACAGCTCGGTCTAATTAGTCCACTTAATAATTTAATGCGAGCTGAGATCGGCGGCGTGTCTGCAGATCGCATACGGGAACGTTCTCCCTGGGAACGGAGATCATTATAGCCTTCTCAGCGTAAGAGAAAATGACGCAAACGTCAGTGGAATTCATTTAGTAACCTGGCAAATCACTTACTCAAAGTATATGATCGAGTTTACGATATTACATCAAGATGCTAACGAGAATACCTTCGAAAAAGCGTGCGTTTTAGCACGCAATATGGAGGAGGAAAGCGATTGGCACGATGTTGTTATGCACCCAACGAGGAAAGCACTAATTACCTAGAGCAGGTTGGAGAGTCTTTCGCAAAGATATTCAGATCATGTGCTGAGCCTAAAATAACAACCACAGTACACCTTATACCTTAATGAAATCTTTCTGAATGTAAGTCATTCCGTCTTGCTATCAAAACAAATAATGATCCAGAAAAAAGAATAGCAGTCGTCTAACAAATGTGAATCGTAACCAAAATTTTCGAATGAAACTGGTACTTATTTAACTTAGTACAAGTCAGATGAAAATAACTGAAAACGATTTGACAAGTCCCTCCCATGCTCTTAGGAAATATCCATACAAAAGTTATGTCATTTTAAGAAATTTATATCACTCTTCGTGTAATTACAGCTGGCTTCGTTCACTTTTAATTACACGATCATCCACCAATGATGATTATAACCACGATTAAATAAGCAAATAATTTGGAACAACAACTTAATATCTGGATGATATCAAATCTCTGATAGATATAAAAGTTTACTGATACATTATTTCTTATTCGTATGTACAATACCAACGTAACGCATATTCTTGATCAGACCAGTTCACAAATGTATTCAAATTCATGCACCCTATTTCTCGCAGAGCGCAGTCTCTAACCTTTGCGTTACTGGGTTTATATTTCAAGAATCAGAATGCAGGTTAGGCCTCAATCTTTGCTTTGTCGGCCAATTATTTGGCAAATTAAAGACCCAGAGGGTGTTCATGAGACGTTCTATAGTTGCTAATGTCGCGAGGACGTCTTGCGATCATCTTGAGAACGTTATGTGTTTGCTTGCGGTCGCCACTACCAGCCACTGTAGTAGACGTCCTTGAGGTAAAAGTCATTATATCCTTGAGCGAGATATTTTTTTCTACATTGCTTCTTTCCATCCATTATGTACCCGGTAGGATGCGACTGTCATTGTAAATGGATTATACACACCCGTAAAATGGCGACTAGCTGAAATGCTGCCCGGGGAGAGGAGAATGTGCACTTTAATGTACAGAATAGAGATCGAATCCAGTGACCGGGGTATATTACCTCGAACGATGTGGGCAGTACATGGTAAAGCGCTATAAAAGAAACCGGTATTTTAGTATCATTATTATTATTATTATTCGCAGCATACATACATTTGGATACACGTGTGACCTGATCTTCACAATATATGGCTTCTTTAAAAGTAGACTCTTGGAATAGTGATGCATATGAACCGATTTGCTTCCTACGATAATCTAGTATTAATCTTCTTGTTCCGATAGAGAACTATAATCCGGCTGCCTAGCCACGACTTTATGAACACAGGGATTCTTTGATTTGCCCTTGGTATCTGTCCGTGATCCGGCAAAGCCGTTCATGTTATCGCTCGAGTCGGATTTCTCCACGTTGAAAGACCCTTCGAGTCTCCCGTTACCGAGTTTCTCCATGCCGAAGGCGTCGTACTGCTTATAGGAGGAGTTGGAGCCATCCTTCTGGCTGCGTTTGTAGTCGTCTTTGACGGACTGGTAGAGCCCTGTGGCGGGTTCCTCGGTGAGGAGGATGGTGTCTTCGTGTGACTGTGGCTTCATGTCGTACACCCTCCGAAGGAGGAAGAGCAGCGGTACGTAAGCTAATGTGAAGACACCGATGATGATGTTGAGGTTGAGAAAACCAACCCCTTGAATAATCTGGCCAGCCAAGATTGGACCAATGGCGTAAGCTAGCGAGTAAGAGATATCCGCAATGGCGTAGATGCTCCCGTAGACGGGGTTATGGCGGACGTCGACTATGTAGCCGAGGATTGGGAGAAGAGCAGTATCAACAAGGGCGATACCGAAGCAGATGCCACAAAGAGGTACAATGAGAACTCCAAAGGTCTTACAAAATGGGACAATAAAGGTACTGAGTCCTATGATAGTCATACCGATAGCCGCCATTAGCCACTGGTAGTGAGGCGCTCGAGAAGCAAGCTTCACAGTAAGGATGACCCCAAAAACGTGAGGAAAGAATGCTGGGAGCCAAATGATTCCCGTTTGCCAACTGACTGCTTGCATGGTATCTTCCATCCATAATGCCATCGTGGGTTCTAGAAACGCTAATGCGACGTTGGACATCGAGAGGGCGCCTGCAGCTACGGCTATATACGGATCAATGATCAGTTTGTAGATCGGTGTACCTCGAGGCATCTGCCATCTTCTTTCTGCGTACGGCTTGACCACAACGAGTAGCATTAATCCATCTGATAGCGAGATGAGGGCCAGAATCATAAAGGGTACAATCTTGCCAGCAAATTCGTAAAGGATCCCTCCAAATGGTGGCGCTACAAGACATCCGAAAGAAATGAAAGCGAGTGCAATACCCAACGCCCGACTTCGCTCATGCTCTGAGGTGAAACGATCAGCGATCATGGCCAGACCAGCTGTATCTGCAAAAGCCGATCCAACACCTTGGAGACTCCGTGCGAAGAACAGAACTCCGTAGCTCTTCCCGAAGGCAAACACCGTAGTAGCGACGAACATCACGACCAATCCTATCATCATGGGTATGTCATATCCAATTTTATCAATCAACGTACCGGAGAATGGATTCACTAATAGTTGGATCAGGGCTTTCGACGCAAACAGAGCTCCAATGGCAACATTTTCATTTTTGTACTCCACAGCAACATCTTCGTGGGTAGTGTTTGTCAGGTTGGCGTATAAGGACATGTTTGTACCTGGAATGGGTGTCGGGGTGATCGTGTCCCAAGCTCCTATTGATCTCAGATAGTCTGGGATGATGGGAACAATGACCATGTACAACATGTTGTCAAGAAGAAGAGCTATACAGACAATGATGAGAATCATCCGCTTCTGCATAACAGGGTTCGTTATCCTGGTCTTGGCAGTTCCAATGAACTCGGTCATCCTCTCCTTCGTCTCATCGATGTTGAACTGTGGCATCTGCATTTTGGCGGATTTCACTAATGTCCTTCTCGTCAAGAAACCAAGTGATCACCTAGGAGTATGCTACCCAGAAGTTGGCGTGCAGGCCGACCCCGTGAACAGTGGATATTTAAAACCTGGATGCAGAAAGAAACAAAAAAGAGGAGCCGACGATTAGCCTACGAGATTTGGAAAGGGTTTACGAATTCAGAACTGGTTTCGGCATCCAAGTTATTAACATTTGCTCTCTTTTAAATCGAAATGCAGGCATATGTGGGACGGCAATTTTGGATACTGAAATATCGATTCTTGACTTTAGAATCCGCTCCGTAAAGATTCATTTATTTTCAAATAAAGCTTTCGGGAATTTACATGTTTTGGCGAGATTCGGGGGTCTTTTTCGATTTTTATTTTGATCCACTGTTCAACGGGTTCAACCTGCTGAAAGAAACAAGTGAGAGCGGCAGACAATTATGGGTGTCATTATGAGCAGTTTTTAACAAGTACCCTAGTGCAATGTTCTACCATATAAATTGATAACAAATAATAAATGAACCTTAGGTGTGATGTAAAATGATGTGATTAACAAAAATTGAATGTAAACTGGCATGATTGATAATCTGTTAACCAACGATATATTAAAGAAAAAGTGAGACATATGCGAGCTAAGTAAAACTAAGAGAAAAAGAGAGAGAGAGAAAGAAAGAGAGAGAGAGAGAGAAAAGCGAGAGAAAAAAGAGAGAAAGAGCAAGAGAGAGAGAGCGAGAGAGAGAGAGAGAGAGAGAGAGAGAGGAAGACTATAACAAAGATAGAGTCAGACAGCCACAAATGAAAGAATACAAAAAGATAATTATTCCAAGAAATAAAAGTAACATTATTAAAATGTGTAAGCGATTAGTGCAGCCTAGGTATCAAAATGATTTATTAAAATTAAACTGTTTTTTTGTGTATAATCTTCTGAGATTAAAAAACAAACAAATAGATAACGTGTTTACTCAAACATTATAAAGTTTCGTGTCTGAGCGTGGGTGCATTCTACCGCTGAAAAGGTCTTTAAAAACAAACGTAAGAAGGTCGTAACACCATCAAACATGGCATAGCGTTAACTCATCCCAAAGGGAGCAAATAACGATAGAGGGGTCGGGCACCAGTCTTACTCGGAGAATGAAATGCGAACTTACAAGGCTATCGATAAGGGGAGGTTTGCGATAGGTGGTACAAGTGTCTCCCATCCCCTTCCCCTTTCATTTTTCTCGCTTTTTCTATCTTTCATTTTTTCACCACTCGATGAAGGGTTGGGGGGGGGGGGGAGTCCCGTGCCCGCCGTTTTTACGCCACCGAGTACCAACGTGGAGTGAAGTGAGATAGAACGGAGTGGATCGAGTTTCTTAGACGAGTAGTGTGAAGGACCGATAGTCACACGGTGACCAGACACTTGAGTGTACTCTAGTGTACATATCACTATCTTTATTGTCATTACACGATCTGACTGCATTAGACCAAGATTTGTAGAGAATAAGGATTGGGAGGGGGGGGGGGGGGTGGGGATGGCGTGGAGTGAGATGGATGTGTACATTTATATCGAGGTTGGGGTCACGTCCCCAAATTCCTTCGCAGTCGCGTGGCTACGGAGGGGAGGGGGTATGGGAGGCATCTTAGTCTTAATCGACGACGCTGCCTGGTTGATACATTATGAAGTAAAATCCGACGTTGATTTAGTTTGGCCGAGCCAGTATTAGGAGGCACAAACTAACACCTTGGTCCATGTCTCTTCCTGAAGTAATACGTTCCACATTTTGGTATATGAGGAGCGATGTGTTTGAATCCGAACTTTCTTGGGACTAATAATATCATTTTTGCCTGAAGCTATTCTGAAACGGAGAGGACATTAAGCATGTTAAGGGTTCTAAATAGTGAACCTC